>NW_022145614.1:19153541-19498541 GCF_000002235.5 Strongylocentrotus purpuratus
CTACTACTACTTACTACTACTTACTACTACTTACTACTACTACTACCACTACTACTACTACTACTACTACAACTACTACTACTACTACTACCACTACCACTACCACTACCACTTCTAACAGATAAAAATCACATAAAAGCACTATACACGTAAGTAAAACATGAATAAGAAAGAGATCATAAAAAAGAAAGAGAATGACTTATACCGGTAATCAATTATACAGTGAGGCTGCTCATGGAAAAAATATGTACCTTTTTATACCAAAAGACTGTTTCTATAGGCTCTCAAAAGTATACCAACAAAAAGCCTGAGGCCCGGTGGGGTCACTCCCCTGCAAAGAGTGACACGTATGACCGTTACCACCAATGCATATAACCCCCTTTTGCGGTCAATTTCAAGGACATTTTGTGAAATTTAACCCCCTTTTTTACGTCAAAACAAGGACAAAATCGTACTTTGGAATACCCCTATTTATAAGATTGTAAGGACACTTTCGCAAATTTACCCCTATTTTACCACATTTCAAGGACAAGACTCGGCTCCGAGAATTTTTCTTCCCGGTTTTCTCTTTTCCCTTTTCCTGACCCCTATTTATCAATTTCGGGGACACCTGTGCCCCCCTATTTTCTTTATTTCGAGAAATATTTTGCCGCGAACATTGCTTGAAATTGACCCCTTTTCCGCGATTTTGGTAACGGTCATGCGGTCCGGAAATCACATTGAGTGACCCCACCGGGGCCTGAGGTTGCCTAGCTGCTCAACAACACGTATGACTGATATTTGAGCCCATACTTAGTACCATAATATTAAAAATACAAAAATATGTATGATCATCAGGAAGAGAATCAAAGGTTATTGTTATCAAGTTTGCTTTTTCAGGCGACACCAAGCAAATAACTGCAAAATTGTGGGTAGAGGATAGTTCCTGGGTCTCAATATTACCTTACAAAGCTACTGTGCATGCGCTATATGCGTGAACCACTTTTGTTTACAACAGGATACAGAGCTTGCCAAAGAAAGAGATATCTTCCAACTTTTCCTTCATTTCTTTCTTTCTCTCCTTTCTTCAATATTTTTTCATTTCTTTCTTTCTTTCTTTATCTTTCTCAATTTGTTTGTTTGTTAGTGTGTTTGTTTGATTGTTTCTTCCCTTCCAGTTCTTCTTTCCTTTTCTGCAATATGCCATTATTATGCGAGAAAAAAACTAATTGCAAGCCGATTTAGCCTACAAAGTCACTTCATGATCGACAACTTTATACTTCAAATCGTCTTCAACTCCCGCTTATACTAGGCATATGATTCCCTCCCCTTAACCCACCTCTATTCACATTTCAAAACATATATTTATATTGCATTTTTATTTTATTGTTTCAAAACATATATTTATATTGCATTTTTTATTATTGGAAGGTAATATTGAGACCCAGGAACTATCCTCTACCAAAATTGTGGTACTCCTTTTTAAAATTTTCAAGGAAAGTACTTACTTGATGGGGTACTTCTCACCAGGGTCACGTCCAAGATGGAAGAGGAGCGGAGAGAGGGTGTGGTTGACCTGTTCATGGGTCATGACCCCTGTGACATTTTCACCACGGCAGAAGTTTACTCCCTAAATTAACAACAGGAAAAGAAACATTTGTTCAAAACGAGACAAAAAAAGAAGAAAAAATGAGACTTATTTCTAAGCACCACAGGATACTCATTCATTCATTTGACCTTTCAGTTGATAGGTTTACGGTTTGACCCGAAGCACAGGGTACAATGTATATGTCCTAAGACTAATCATTAAATCAATACCAGATTCTCTCAACACAGGTGTTGCAAACTGGACCTGGTACATGACAGGATTTGTTCCTTGGAACGTACTGTGCTCTAGATGATAATACCTACCTGATCTACATGTTTGTATTAAGTATGTACATATGTATAGCACTGCTGTAGTTTGATGAAGCCTCTTAATTGACTCTCGAAGGAGACGACCTGGGTTTGACCCTTACCCAGTGGTTTCATCCTGGGACAAGGGCTTTTAAACACATTTGTTTCTCTCTACCCAGGTGTATCAAATGGGTACCTGACAATTCTGGGGACATAACAGTAACATTGCTCAGGAAGAGTCAGATAAATACTGATTAGGCTAGCTACCCAGGATAAACAGAACCATATTACATTATATCAGGGAATTTGAGGATTTGATATGAACGAAGAACGATACATAAACATTACATTATTATCATTATCATGCCATGATAAGAAACAGAATAATAATATTGAATGATAACTTAAAATACTTTAATAAAGTCCCTAGGAATACGGAATGTGCGTGTTTTGGGATGAGGTGTACAGCCTGAATCAGGCAACTCGGTGTAGTATAATGTGCATCATTGTAACTGCTTGAAATAAGACTACACTTCACCAGATACGAGACTGGGCTGTGTGGTATTAAATGGTTGAACCTAGATCACGTCTCACCGCCTCGTCTGTTGACTTACAGTAATTGTAAGGTATCTAACCACCACAATATGGTGGCAGCGGTAAAAATTGAATCATGGAAAAATCACTCCCATTACCAGAGACTTTTGAGAAGGTTGCTGGCCTGAATCAAGCTGATGCATGGCCAAAATGGTTCCGGAGGTTCAAACGCTATCGGACTGCATCGGGGCTCGCTACACAGCCGGATGGAGAACAGGTCAGTACACTGTTGTATGCCATGGGTGACTGTGCGGACGACATTATTATGACTCGGGGTATTGATGAAAGCACCGCAACTTACACGAGCGTTGTGGCAGCATTCGAAGCACATTTCAACATAAGAAAGAACACTATCGTTGCAAGGGCAAAGTTTAACAGGCGTAGCCAGCAGCCTGGGGAAAGTGTAGATACTTTCATTAACGATTTATATCGGCTAGCTCAAGACTGTGAGTACAAAACATTAAAAGATGAACTGATCCGAGATAGGATAGTTGTCGGTGTGCTTGATGATGGATTGTCTGATCAACTCCAAGCGAAGGATGATTTGACATTAGAGAAGGCCGTTCAAGTAAGCAGGCAAGCAGAAGCTCGAAAAGCAAATAGACCAGTTGTTCGAGGTGAAAGAATACATGCAGATGTTGCCCACGTAGAGCAAGTAAAACAAAGAAATGTAACTGACACAAATGTAAGACCAAAACGCAGCCAGCAAGACACACGTACAAGTCAAATGCAAGGTGGTTGTATGTTTTGTGGCAGACAGAAGCATGACCGTGCCAATTGCCCCTCCCGAGAGGCTACGTGTCATAAGTGTGGAAAAATCGGTCACTTTCGAGCGGTATGCCGCAGTTCATCATTTGGAGCAAAGAATACAGTGCATGAGTTGGAGGATTCCCTTGAGGTGGAGACTGTTTTCCTGGGTGAGATTAAGGACACCAGCAAGAACTATTGGGGTGCTTATCTTCAAGTAGATGGCAACACTACGCACTTCAAATTAGACAGTGGTGCCGCGGTAACTGTACTGTCAGATGGATTACAGTGGCTTCGTGGAATAAAACTGAAGCCTGCAAATAAGAGACTCTGCGGACCAGGAAAAACAAAACTAGAAGTTTTGGGACAGATCAAAGCCATTCTCCAACACAAAAATAGGAGAGTCTCAGAAACCGTCTACGTTGTCAGGAATCAAGATTGCTCATTGCTCAGCAGAAAGGCATGTGAAGAGCTGAATCTATTGATCAGAGTAGAGGAACTTGGAGATACCCAGAAGGAGCAGGCGAATTTCAGGGCTGAATTTCCACAGCTATTCACTGGATTGGGGAAACTAGAATGTGAGTATCATATCACACTATCCCCAGGAGCAAAACCGGTATGTCTCTACACACCTCGGAGAGTTCCTCACCCCCTCTTGCCAAAAGTGAAGAAGGAGATTGACTCGATGTTAGAACAAGAAGTAATTTCTCCTGTTACAGAGCCTACGAAATGGTGCTCCGGAATGGTACCAGTCCCAAAACCTAGTGGAGCAATCAGGATTTGTGTTGATCTTACACAACTCAACAAGGCAGTAGAGCGGGAAGTACATCCAATGGCATCAGTTGATGAAAGCCTTGCCAAGCTAGGGAGAGGCACTATCTTCACCAAGCTGGATGCAAACAGTGGGTTCTGGCAGCTGCCCTTAGATGAAGAATCGAAGCTTCTGACGACTTTCATCACGCCGTTCGGTAGGTTTTGCTTCAATAGGCTACCGTTCGGGATTACATCCGCTCCCAAGATATTCCAACGCACAATGTCAGGTATCCTGGAGGGTCTGGAAGGAGTCATCTGCCATATGGATGATGTTCTGATACATGGAGCTACAACAGCAGAACATGACACTAGGGTGAGAGCAGTGTTGCAGCGTTTTGTGGAAGCTGGCCTCACCCTTAACAGCAAATGTGAATTTTCACGAGAGACAGTGAAATTCTTAGGCCACATTGTGGATGCAACAGGTGTGAAAATTGATCTAGAAAAAACACGGGCAATCAGAGAGTTTCCGGCACCAAGGACCATCACAGAACTTCAAAGATTCATGGGTATGGTTAATCAAGTTGGAAAGTTCCTACCCAATTTGGCAGTCATGAATGAACCGCTACGTGCACTCTTGAGGAAGGACAACGGATGGTGCTGGGACGAACCACAACAGAGAGCATTTGAGCACATAAAGAAAATGCTGACAGATGTCACTGAAGTTCTTGCCCACTACAACCCATCATTGCCTCCAACTATTGCTGCTGATGCATCGTCGACTGGAGTAGGAGCAATACTGCTCCAGACTCAGAACGATGGACACCGACGGCCAGTCTGCTATGCATCCCGTTCGCTGACTGAGACTGAGCAACGTTACGCAGTCATTGAGAAGGAAGCTCTAGCGGCTACATGGGCATGTGAAAAGTTCAGTGACTATGTTCTTGGTATGTCCTTCAAAATTGAAACTGACCACAAGCCTTTGGTCACACTGCTCAACACAAAGGAATTGTCAAAGTTGCCCCCTAGGGTGCTGAGATTTCGACTAAGGTTGATGAGATATGATGCAACCACAGAATACGTGCCTGGAAAGCAACAGGCCACAGCAGACGCCCTCTCAAGAGCACCAGTAGCATCCCCAAAGCCAGAGGACATAGAGCTAAACAAACTGACTGAAGCCTTCGCATCTTCATCTACCCTCACCTTACCTGCAACAGACCGGAGACTGGAGGAGATTAGAGAAGCACAGAGACTTGATGAAGAATGTGCGTTAATCAGAGAGTATTGTGAGAAAGGCTGGCCTGACTACATGCCTCACAACTCTATCCTCAGGCAATACTTCGAACAGAGGGGACACCTCAGTGTGATTGATGATTTGCTCCTGTATGATGAAAGACTGGTCATTCCCAGGGCTCTGAGACTAGACATCCTACAGCGCTTACATCAAGGTCATCTAGGCATCACAAAGTGCAGAGCCAGAGCTCGACAGTCGGTCTGGTGGCCAGGCCTCTCGAAGTCAGTGGAAGAGATGATCTCCAGATGTACTACTTGTGCCATCCATAGCCAGGAGACTAAAGAACCACTGATGACTTCGTCCTTCCCAATGCGTCCTTGGGAGAGACTAGGAATGGACCTCTTTGAGTATCAAGGAAAGATGTTTCTGATAGTAGTGGACTACTATTCAAGATGGATAGAAGTAAAAAGGCTTCATGGACACACTTCTGAAGCCGTGATCAAATCCTTGAAGGAGATATTTGCTGTACACGGTATCCCTGATGTGGTGATTTCGGATAACGGACCACAATTCGCGAATGAGACTTTCCAGAAATTCGCAGAGAAGTTTGGATTTGTCCATACTACCAGCTCGCCAAGGTATCCTCAGGCAAATGGGGAAGCGGAGCGAGGTGTACGTACAGTGAAAGCCTTGTTGAAAAAGAACGATGATATCGACCTTGCTTTGCTGAGTTACCAGTCGACACCACTTCAGAATGGTCTGGCGCCATGTGAGCTGCTCATGGGACGGAGACTGCGAACTGAACTCCCCACTCTACCTGATACACTTATGCCACAAGTCCATGCTCAAGACTTGGAAAAGGTGAGAGTGAGAGAAGACAAGTACCGTTCAAATCAGACACTGAACTACAACCAACGACATAGAACCCGCATCTTACCGACCCTACAGCAAGGTGACGGAGTGTGGATCCGAGATCAAGCTCGCCGTGGTCAAGTGGTCAGTGGGACCCGTCATCCACGTTCCTACATCATCCAAACGGATAACGGTAGGGTGAGACGAAACAGACGCGCCTTGGTAGCCCTTCATAGCCCGGATGTCACCGACCCTGACAAAGCCCCCTCTACCCCCTCAACCCCTCTCAATGATGACGACATTGTAGGTCCTGAGCAACTTCCCAATCCCCCGCCTACCCAGGGTCCTCAAAACACACTGGGATATCATACCCGTTCTGGTAGACTAGTCAAACAACCACATCGATTGACTTTGTAGAAGATAAAAGGGAAGCATGAAGAAAAGAAGTTTGAAGAAATCAAGATAAGAAGATTCGTAATGAACATTACTTGACAAGGGATATTGGATAATGTAATACAAAGTTTGTGTATGAAAACAAGAAGTTGGCTCAAGAAATATATATACACCCATGCACTCCCAAATTAGTGTTTTAATGTAACTTGAAAAGAACTATCAAATACTTGGGGGGAGATGTAGTATAATGTGCATAATTGTAACTGCTTGAAATAAGACTACACTTCACCAGATACGAGACTGGGCTGTGTGGTATTAAATGGTTGAACCTAGATCACGTCTCACCGCCTCGTCTGTTGACTTACAGTAATTGTAAGGTATCTAACCACCACAATACTCGGGTATTATTATTTCTGTAAAATGTCTTAATAGAAACATTGTGAATGTATTAGTCGCTATGTCATTATGAAAATTATTATAAAATTCATACTAATGGTACATCAACGCTCACTCACGCTCATGAATTCTTCAATGGAGTTTGTCCAGGTCCAGTAGTGTGCCTTATACAGCCCATGCCTGACGGCCATCATCTCATTGCCACGGTAATAGTACATTGTCTTGTTAGCGTCCATGGTATCACTGAGCAAGGCTGGTAGCAAGTTTTGTCCATCGATGATTCGATCAGTAGGAGGATCAATATCAGCCACGCTAAGAGCTGTGGTGAAAATGTCCATGACGCTGCCAATTTGATGAGTAACCTGCATGATAGAGATTTTTTTACAAAGGTGACCAAATATTGCAGGGTTAATTTCAGCTTTGGTTGCATCTGTCTCTTAAACAATTTCAATCTTTTTTCCACAATTTCATCTTTAGATGTCCTTTGATTGATCATATTTCTATGAGGTGTGATGGCTCAGTGGTAGAACAGAGGTCTCGTTACCAGGAGGTCCCGGGTTCAAAACCAAGTTGATTGATGCGTTAGTGCCCTTCGGTAAGGCTTTAATACTTACTTATGCAAATGTTATTTTTAATGCACCATAAAATACTTACCGGTAAACATACAAGGAACAAGGTTTGTAATCACATACAGTGTATCTTTACGATTTGAGTAAAACTATGTTCAGTATGTTCACAAAAAGTATGCACATGTATAACTTGATTATCAATTATTTATATGATTAGTATATGTCCCAAATACATACATCAACGAGAAAAAGAAATGATATTAAGTGATTTTATTTGTCATACATAACATTTTTAAACAATGATTTTGATCGCAGGACACCAGGCAATGCAGCCAAGAAAACGTGTGACTCAAGTCCACAGGAGTGGATGAAAGCTTGCACAACAAATTTAAGGTTGGTAGAAGCTTAAAAAACTACATGTTAATTAGTTCGTATTTTGTTAAAGAAGTGTTATGTAATGACAAATAAAATCACTTAATATCATTTTTTAAATAGAAACTCACCCTTCCTGGCTTGATATGGTTTGGCCACCATGCTATGGTTGGTTCTCTCATTCCTCCTTCATACGTTGTCTCTTTACCACACAGGAAGGGTCCATTGCTGCCACCTAATGGAAGTGAAATGATTTTAAATAGTCGACTAGAAAAGAATTCCCATCAGAGAATTACGGTAACTTGTCTTGCCTCTTTTCACAAGATCCCTAAAAACATACTTCTTCCCCGCAGCACTTAAATTCTTAATGTGATTTACCTATTTTCTGATCTTAAGAGTCTATGTATTTTTATATCCTGCATCAAAAATTTGTTGGCTTTTGATTGGTTGAGAGCTCGTCACATGACCAGAAATATTTGACCTATTTTTAGAAAGTACTATTATGAGAGTACTATTTTGGGAGTTGAAAAAAAAATGTGAATTTCTTTTTTTGAATTGAATCAATTTTTTTTTTTCAAATCTTAATTTAATGAAAACAAAATATTTTAAATCTTTTAAGATAAAAATTGACACATTTCTTGTTATAAATTGTTTTTCTCCCCCCAATTTTTTTTTTTTTTTTTTTTAAATAAATTTTTGATGCAGGATATAAAACAAATACACAATGCCTTCTATTCCAGGTACTGGTTAAACTATGGGCCTCGCTGACTCCAAAAGTACCATTTGCTTCGGGGCTGCGCTCCTCAGTAAATAGTTATATTGGAGTCACCTCTTGTGCATAGTTTTAACCAGAACCTCTCAAGGCAGTGTATATTTGTATACTAGTTTCTCTTCACATTTTGTAATTTTGTAAGCTTTATGGTACTTTTCGTTTATAGTGCTCCTAAATAGTCCATATTATAATTATTATTGTTAATGTATTTTTTTCAATTTAATTTAATTTATCTATTCTCCACTCATGGGATGGTCAGATTTCCCTTGTCAGCTATAAGCTGTTTTTCAAAGGGGTCCAAATTATATTATCATTAAAGTGCATGACTAAAGGACATGAAAAAGCATGTTAAAATGTTAAAACAATTTGGTAATTGTAATGAGGAGGATGAAGTGACAACTGTTAAACAATTTATGTGATTTTGTTTTTACCATTGTGATCATTAAGGGGAGCCCCATTATCGGATGAGAACAGCACAAATGTGTTATTATCGATGCCATGCGCCTTCAGAGATCCCAGAATCGCCCCGACTCCGTAGTCCAGTTCCCGGACCGTGTCTCCGTAAAGCCCACGCTGGCTCGTGCCGAGGAATTCGCTGGATGCATAATGGGGTTCGTGGGCGCCATCGGGGGCCCAGTATAGGAAAAAGGGCAGCTTGGAAGCCACATTCTTGTCTATGAAATTCAAGGCTTCCTGGAGGGTGTTAGATAAGGGAAAATTGTAATGATGATTAACCAGATTAACCAGTTAATGAACCGTGGTAGAAGAACCAGTTAATGCACCATGGTAGAGAACCAATTTGTTCCAACAACATAAGTGTAGCTGAGTTTTAGAACATCCTACACTCATCGCTTTCGCTTGCATACAATGCTGCACCATTGTCAGAAGAGAAGAGGACAAAAACATCCTACACTCACCGCTTTCGCTTGCATACAATGCTGCACCATTGTCAGAAGAGAAGAGGACAAAAGTATTATTGGCAACCCCAAGTTCTCTGATTTTACCCAGGACCTGGCCTACACCGTAATCCAACTCCATCACAGCGTCCCCGTACAATCCTCTCTGGCTACGCCCCAGGAAGGGCTTGGAGGCATAAAGGGGTTCATGGGTCGCATCGGGGGTCCAGTATAGAAAGAATGGCTGCATGGCTGCCACTGATTTTTCTATGAAGCTCACCCCTTCCTGTGTATACGGTGGACAAACAAAGCTAGAAATTGTAACCTGCCATGGGTTGGTATCTAAATACTGTTTCAAGACTACTCTAGAAGTATTCACGTTAGATAAAGGTGTATCGTAAAGATGACACATAACAAAAATCTCAATTCTTCTTTTTAAAATCTTTTTTTTGCTTTCTCATCATATTTCTCATCATCGCGGCACTAATGTCCTTTGGCAAGACATTGATCTACATTTGCCACACTTAACCCAGGTGATGTAAATGGGTACCTGGCAGGAATTTATTCTTTGAAATGCTAGAGCGCCGTAATGGCAGCCATGCTAAGGCCATGGTAATAATTGGGAGCGCCAGGAGTGGCAAGTATGACAGATATGAGCGCTATACAAGAACCAAATATTATTATTAATATTATCAAAATTAAATTTTATACGTAGCAATGAGCATAATAGGACTGCATTTTGTCCTATTTCAAATTGAACAAAATCAGGTGTTCTAAATGGGCCATCAGACATTTCTCTTATGCTGCCACTTTTCAGTGTACATGTAAGTGATTTTCAGCAAGATTTTCAATACCTGATTACTCAGACAATTTAAAAAAAAATTACATGCAGATCACAATTTCCTGATGCTCCTGGACTCTAAACAAAATGATCCTAAAAAAGAAAATGGTATGCACTACACAGGGAAATATCCACTATATTAATATATTTCATATCGTTGATGATCATCCAAACTGTCATATTGGTTCATGCTGCCTGAGAAAAAAATGATTTCGAGAAAAACATTCAATGTTTGGGGATTTTCAAATGTTTGTATGAGGGCCTCTTGACCAAATATATAATATACAGATCCCAAATATATCATCTCTGAAATATTATTTACTCATCAAAATACCCAAAGTGATATAATTGGGCAAATTGAGGTTTCTGATACTTTGTTTTCATGAAGTTGACATTATTCTAAAATACATTTTTAATTTAACTAAAATTCTTTCAATTGAAAAACGCTGTACTACATGGTCAAAGTCTAACGAGGTAAATTGACCAGGCTAGGAGGGGATATACCCCTTGACCCCTTGGAAAGATTTTGCATTTTCAAGTGAGACGGACAGACATACATACTCTCTCTGTCACTCCCAATCTCCATTTTTTTTCCCCCTGATTTACACTAGCACACTACACATACATTGTGATGTTTTAGAGATAAAAGAGCCAAATCTAGGAGTCAAACAAAGATTTAAGACCCAAATTCGTCTCTTATGAATTCATTTAAAGGGATCTGGTAACTTTATCTTTAATGGATCCTTTAATAAATCCTTGATTTAGCTCATGCTGCAATGATAATTATAAACCTTTAGGTCAGTCAGGAACCCCATGACTTTTACAAGCCGATCGCCTGTCTGATTATCAAGATATTTATGATTGAAAATCGTAATCAAATTTTGCATTTGCCAAACGGTTTTCATAACACGACAGTCTATTGGGGAAAACAGTATGGTAAATCCGGTCACTCAAAGGTTTTTACTTTTTTGAGGCACTTCATGATCATTTTGAAGGGCAATTTCTTTTAGGGCTTCAATATTACACCATATCACAGACACTAATAACACGTAGGGCCATGCATCTCAGATTTAACATTGTTAAACGATGCCTTTAAGACTCAAATTTGTCTCTTATGAATTCATTCAAGACATTTCTTTCGCAACCTCGGTGGCACAGAACGGGTTAACCAATACTAGCCTGTATATAAAGCTGCGTCAGGTTGGATTCTCCCGTCTTCTTATCGATGGCAAACTCCTCGTAGTACCTCCCTGCCATCTCGGCATCCTGATAGACTGGTATATTGGGGGTGTTCTTATCGTTGTAGGGTCCAAAATGGCAGTTGGGTGCTCCGAACCACTCGTCAAATCCATGTTTTAGGGGGTGGAACTGGGGCTGGTGTCCAAGATGCCTGGAAAGGTCATAGGTCATAGGTCAAGTTACTCACATGTATGATTTGAATAAACAATGTTTACCTTTTTTCTCTAGTCTCTGATAAATACATGTAAAACCGGCAAGCTTCCCTGAGACTTCCCTGAAAATGGTGATCCAGGAATCCATTTCTAAAAAAATAAATATCTATAAATAAATGTTCATGTTCTCAAAAAAAGTTATTTTATCTTATCTATTCATTGTTCCCCAGAAGTATAATTGAACATCCATTGTAAATATCTATGATGAGAGATATTTTTAGTACAAAAACAAATGCAAAGCGAGTCTCAACGAAAATAATAGAATTTCTACTTTTTGTTAACTTTTCCATAAGTTCATTTATGAAAACAATTCATCAAGCCTTTCTTTAAGTCTAAGGTCATATTCTATTTTTTTCAATTATCATCATTTCTTTGAAGATGATTGTTAGATACTGCTCAAAATATAGCATGACACATACCACTTTCCAACAAGTTTGTTTCTGTAACCAGCTTTCTGAAGAAGCTCCGGAAGTAGGATTTCATTATCCTGTATGCCCCCTACAATGATCTGAGGTGTGTACGCGTTCCGAGCATGTTCATTGGTTGTGTAGAACCCATTGCGGATGGGAAGTCTGCCAGTCAGTAAGGCTGCTCTCGCTGGAAGTAGATACACAAATAAAATCATATGATCATTCTTAGTACGAAAAAAATGAAAAGCTGCTCACAGGTATGAAACTAATCCTCCCAGATTCTCAACTCAATCTAAATCTTCACACATTATTTACAGTTACAAATAAAATTCAGATTAAATTGAAAGATATCAAAATAATATAATGTGATTGCTCAGTATGGTGGTTACAAATAAAATACATACAGATTAAATGAAATGAAATTCAAATGGTATGACATGTTTTTTCAGTATGTCAGAACAATCCACAGATGTTTACAGGTATGAAAATAAACTTTACAGATTCTAAAATAGTAAAATGAATCTCAGCTACATCTTTACACATTATCAAAGTGACATCTATTAATGGTGGGATGTGTATGCATTTGACAACCTTTAATTACCGGTAATGTAATTCTGTCATTGAAAATATACTACACAAGAAAAAGATAGATAATTTACAAAATACATGTTTATGGTAGCCCAAATATTATTTATTTCATTAAGCCCCCCCCCCCCCCCCCCCCCCCCCCCCCTGATTACTTGGTTTACTTCTGATCCATTTCAAGGATGGTCCGAAATAATTTAAGACACTTACAAGGAGAACACAGAGGGTTTCCTGAGTAGAAGTCTGGGAGAAGGATGCCTTCCGCTGCCATCTGATCCAAGTTTGGAGTCTCTTTAGCTGGGTTTCCATAGATACCAAGATCTCCCCATCCCATCTGGTTCATGTGCAAAATATTTCACAAATAAAAAATCTTATATGCGGAAACTTTTAGCAATACGAACAGAAGTGAATAGTGTGAATTGTGATGTCGTGCCTGCTTGCCTAAACAGTTGGACAAATAGATTCCCCCCCCTCAAACTTTCACTGATCTCTTCTTTCATTTTCTTGATTTAAAAAAAAAATCAACAAAAATCAACAAGAAAAATTAGAATTGTTGCTATGGTGAACTCCCTTGTATTAAAATTCATCTGCAATTTCATAACCCGTTTAACCATGAAGGACACTGGAATGACAGACATGACAGATGTAATTCGTAATGTTCAGCATCCGACACCAAATTAATTCCATGGATATTAATTATTTTTAAGTTCTAAGTTTTTAACAGTAACAGTTTACAAAAATATATTGTAAGTACTATATATTACAGGCTTACAGCCTTCCTTGTGTAGTAAAAAAGTGCATCCCTCTAAGTCTTACTAAGTTACCATGGCCTGGCCTGGGCATGGCATCTGTGCTCATTATTATAATTCAGATTACTGATTAATCTTATTTCTTTTAGAGACAAAAATGAGAAATGACACAATTTGTTCTCAAAACTTGGCTCTCAAACTCTAAAAAGTGCAAGGTTTAACTTGATTTGATATTTTCAATAAATAGCTTAACTGTTGTCGAAACAATTTGATGATGTTGTGTTGTTTTTAGATTTTTCTTTGTTCTTTTTGTTTCTTTGATAGGTCTAGACTCTAGACCTAATTGATAATAATTAATGACAATTAAAAAAAAAAAAAAAAAACTAATCCGCTACCCAATTACTTACATCATCCATGAGCATGACAATAATATTGGGAGGAGCTGCAACGACAACTTCCTTTGCTAAAACAAATAAAAGGAAGAAAAATAAACTCAGATGCCATTTTCCCTCCATGATCATGCACGACTCCTCAGTTCAGCTTCTGCAGTGCCTCGATGAGTTTGGTGTTGATCAGTTACTTATGGTGGCCCTGAAGGGACATCGCGAATAGACTAAATCGTGAAAAATATGCGATAAAATTCACGATATCGTCAATTTTATCGCATATTTTTCACGAAGAAATTCACGAAATTGACGATATCGTGAACTTTATCGTGAACTTTTCACGATGAAATTGACGATATCGTGAATTTTATCGTGAAAAGTTCACGATATAAAGTTCACGATATCGTCAATTTTATCGTGTACTCTATCGTGTACTCTATCGTGTACTCTCCTGACGGGCGCTTCGTAAACAAAACCAGCCCTAGCTGGGGGAGACAGAGAGAAGGAAAAAAGGGAAAGGGAAAGAGAAGATAAAAGGAAAGAAAGAATAATAAGAAGAAAAGAGGGAAACGGGGGGGGCGAAGGGCTCTTGCCTCCTCCTCACTCCCCCCCCCCCCCGCCAAAAAATAAATAAGGAGAGAGAGAAGGGAAAGGGAAAGGGAAAGAAAATATAAAAGGAAAGAAAGAAGAGGAAGAAGGAAAGAGGGAAACGGGGGAAGGGCGAAAGGCTCTTACCTCCCCCCCCCCCCCCCCCGCCAAAAAAATAAATAAGAGAGAGAGAGAGAGAGAAGGGAAAGGGAAAGAGAATAAAAAAGGAAAGGAAGAAGAATAAGAAGAAAAGAGGGGCTCTTACCTCCTCCCCCCTCCCGCGCCAAAAAATAAATAAGGAGAGAGAGAAGGGAAAGGGAAAGGGAAAGAAAATATAAAAGGAAAGAAAGAAGAGGAAGAAGGAAAGAGGGAAACGGGGGAAGGGCGAAAGGCTCTTACCTCCCCCCCCCCCCCGCCAAAAAAATAAATAAGAGAGAGAGAGAGAGAGAAGGGAAAGGGAAAGAGAATAAAAAAGGAAAGGAAGAAGAATAAGAAGAAAAGAGGGGCTCTTGCCTCCTCCCCCCTCCCGCGCCAACAAATAAATAGGAGAGAGAGAGAGAGATAGAGAGAAGGGAAAGGGAAAGGGAAAGAAAATATAAAAGGAAAGAAAGAAGAAGTAGACGGAAAGAGGGAAAGGGGGGAAGGGCGAAAGGCTCTTACCTCCCCCTCCCCCTCCCGCCATAAAGGGAAAGAGAAGGGAGAGGGAAAGAAAATATAAAAGGAAAGAAAGAAGAGGAAAAAGAATAAGAAAAGAGGGAAACAGGGGCGAAGGGCTCTTGCCTCCTTTCTTTTCTTTCTTTTCCTTTCTTTCCTATTCTCCCTCTTTTTCGTTTTTCTCTTTCTTTCTTCTCTTTCCCTTTCCTTCTCTCTCTCTCTCTTATTTATTTTTTGGCGGGGGCGGGGGGACGAGGCAAAAGCCCTTTGCCCCCGTTTCCCTCTTTTCTTCTTATTATTCTTTCTTTCCTTTTATCTTCTCTTTCCCTTTCCCTTTTTTCCTTCTCTCTGTCTCCCCCAGCTAGGGCTGGTTTTTGTTTACGAAGCGCCCGTCAGGAGAGTACACGATAGAGTACACGATAGAGTACACGATAAAATTGACGATATCGTGAACTTTATATCGTGAACTTTTCACGATAAAATTCACGATATCGTCAATTTCATCGTGAAAAGTTCACGATAAAGTTCACGATATCGTCAATTTCGTGAATTTCTTCGTGAAAAATATGCGATAAAATTGACGATATCGTGAATTTTATCGCATATTTTTCACGATTTAGTCTATTCGCGATGTCCCTTCAGGGCCACCATAGTTACTGGTGCATTTAATGTCATGTGATACGATACAGTCAGGTGATCTCGGCGTTTTTAGCTAGTCTAAATTGCAGGCACAGTAAACCATTATAAAAATGCGCAAATTAAATAAACCAGAAGTAAAATTGTGCAAAATGAATACTGAAACAATTAAATGCAGCGGCATCATAAAGGGTGAATGATTAGGGAGGGGGATTTTTTTTTTAATCTCTAGTGCAGCTGCAACCCTGAGCACCCTCCGAAAGTTGCATTCTGAAAATGATTCGGAATCATTTTCATAAAGCAACTATCCATGCAACCGTCGAGGACGTAGGCCTATACTCTATATTCTTTCTTGTCAAATATCATACCCCTGAAATTTGAAATCGATAACAATTTCATTTTATTTCTTCCCCTTCACTTTATGTCCTACCCGCCCCTCCAACTACATTTTATTCTCTTTTTTAGAGGGGGGGGGGGGCGCCACTGCCCAAAAAATAATAAAACAAAACAAAAAGTATAACAACTTTGATTATCATGATAATAATTAGAATAAATATATTAATACAAAATAAAAATAACGATAATAATAACAACAATAACTTAAATTTTATCATTATCTCCTTGACAAGCTGACAAAAACATATTTCTCACATTCCAGTCAGGTGTGATACAGCCTTGTATAGCAACTAGCCACTGATAACGTAATGTAGCACTGTCAACCAATAGCGTTGCTCGATTTCGGCTTCAAATTTAAAAGGATACCAGCCGCATTGTTGATAATGAGCTGCGTGATATCGAGTTCTCTGTAAAAATTTCAGTTTAGACATCGCCATTTGCAACATTTTACACCTGTATTCTTGGGAAGGCCTTTATTCTGTCAGCAAGTATTATATTTCGTCATTTTTCTCAAGGTAAATGATTGAAAGTGGTCAGACAGACTTGTTTTAGCGCTTAGATCAGTGTGAATGTTCGTGATATTGTGAATTTGAGTGAGCTAGATCTAGTGCAGTGCGAGTGCAGTGGTGTGGTCAGCGAGCAGCGCCGGGTTGTCGCGATGTCGTGGCTTGACTTGTTTGTGTTGCGAGTGTGTCTGTGTGAGTAACTCAACTGCCATGGTTTTGAAACAAGTTTTTTAATGGATTGCAAGGCCAAGGAAAGGCCGACTTTCATTTATTCAGTGTGAACATTGGGGGGGGGGGGATTAAGCCTAGATCTATCATCTAGATCTAGATCTATATAAAGAGAGAGAGAGGTTGATTATTAATATTATAGGCCTAGTCTAGGTTGATGTTTCTTGAACTTGAATTTGAAAAATTAAAGTGAATTCAACTGACAACTGGAGTTGAAAATCTTTTGAATAAATTTTACTTTTTAACTTTTGGGACCTAAAATGATGGAAGTTATTTTGTGTTTAGGCGGTGATATTAAATTGGTTTGCAGTAGACCCTAGACCTAGATCTAAGCCTGAGTCAAATTGTCAAGACGTTTAACAGACGGTTAAACGACCGGTCAACCGCATTCATCAAAACGCTTTAGACTCTAGCATTTCTCGCTCCGTTTAACCGTTATTTTTGTGCGTTTGTTACATGTGTTTTGTTTTTGTTTTTGAGACTTCATTGCCGATACGGAACTCCTAAATTAATAATTATTGACAAGAATTCATTGCCAAGACTTTGTTGCCCCTACGGAGATCTAAAAACAATAATTATCGGCAAGACTTTATTGCCCTGACGGAGCTCTAAAAACAATAATTATCGGCAAGACTTTGTTGCCTCTACAGAGATCTAAAAACAATTATTATCGGCAAGACTTCTTTGCCCCTAAGGAGACCTAAAAACAAATAATTATCGGCAAGACTTTGTTGCCCCGACAGAGATCTAAAAACAGTTATTACCGGCAAGACTTCTTTGCCCGTACGGAGATCAAAAAACATTATGTCTTCATTGAAATGACTGAATGCTTGAGAACTTACACACATGTAAAAATATGTGCATTTTCAAAACGGTTAAACCGAAACCGCCCGTATACGTTTAACGGTTAAACGTTAAGCACAAAAACCGTAATGACTCAGGCCTAGTTTGCAGTAGACCTCTAGGCCTACTGCGGTACTAGCTGCTGATCTCCGATAGAGCGGAGGAAGAAGAATAAGATTAAGAAGAAGAAAGAGGTCATCCCAAAAGGCAAAAGGGTCATCCGGAACTCTAAAGTAAAGATATCTCGATCAAAACAGTGAATTAAACATTGTTTCCATGGTAACTTTCAGATTTCCCACTTTTGAGAAATGACCCCCTGACGGATAATAGTTCCAGTCATCTGGTCATAAAGTTATAGATCTAAGTCCATAGATCTATGAGTACGAGATTATTGTTTTGCTAGCTCCAAGGGATCACATACGATTACATTTACAGTTTGAAAATACCCTTCCTCCGGCTCCCATGCTTTGCATATATCACCCAATGCAGCTGCATGCTGTTGAGCAAAAATTATAACTCTGCGTGTAGACCACTTTTTGGTCCATTCTAGACAAAAATTGGATGAATATTGCCTAGATTTTGGGGGGCTATATATTTTGATAGAAATGTCAGTGTGAGTGAGTCTTCAAATTTGAAATGTGTTTTTTTGAGTACCGGTATGGCGGTAGTTGATTTTTTTTTTCAATTATCCAACCATAATGGTGAAAAACAATCCAAAATGGAAAATTGATAAATCGTTCAGACACCCTACATGTAGTACCGGTACTAGTAGAAGTGAGTTTGAACTTTGAAAAGAACAGTTCTACTCTAGTTTCACCATTGCCTTGGCAAGATTTATAATTTGTAATCTGATAATACTAAAAGCCAAATAAATAAATCTTAAAAACTGAGGTAACTTTTTACTTCTGTTGCCCAAATGAATCTGTCATAAAAGTAAAACAACATTAACTTGAACAATATACAGTGTGGGGAGAAAAAAAAAATTAAGACTATAAAGAGATTGATGATGACAATGATGACAATCGACACAAAAAGGCATTAGTAGTTTCCAACAATTTATTTAAAAAAAGAGTTTCTAAGTTCTAACAATTAAACAATGAAACAAACTTAGTGAAAATTTTGTCAAAAAAGACTATTAAAGGTCTTCTTGATCACTTTTGAATTCATACTCTACTCCTTGCTTTAGACTTTAGAATTGAATTGTTTAATATTTAATATTTAATTTTTAAATTGACATGGCTCCAGTGTTCTTCTGTGAATTCTGTTGACATATTACTAATGGCAATGCTGACAAAAAGTCATTTGATGACAACACTACATGTAGTTGCCAAATCAAGGGAAGGAAAGGACGGATGCAGGCATGCAGCAGTGGTTTTCAAAGATAAATCTGACTTACTGTATAAGGTTTCCCATTTAGACATGACCTACATGCACATGTAGATCTATTGTAGGCCTTTTAAAGATTATGTTTTTTTGCTTCTAATATATACCTCCCTACTCCATAGTACTTTTTGGTATGGTAGGTACATTTCAGAAGTCTAAATTTCCTAAAATAATGGGAGGATGTGATCATCAGAATTAAAATTATTAAAGGATGACAAACAAAATGTTAAATGTCTGATCCATTGGACATATTGAAGGCAGTACTGGGGGGGGGGGGGGCAGACTTACATGTGACATCCGACATGCCTATAAAAAGGATGTTAAAGGTACTATGTCCCTTTTGCAGCCAACCTCAAATGCTGTAGAACTTTGCAGGAATTATGAAAACATGTCATGTATGTCCTATCTGTGAAATTTAAATGTTAGCAGTGTCCTCATATTCAAATTATGCAAGGAAAACCGTTTACTTGCTAGACTTCACTGTCAGACACTATTGAGTGACTGACTGGCTTTTTTTCTTCTTTGGTAATAACATACATGAAAAGAGTTGTAAAGGGTACATGAGCATTTGTCTACATCAATAACCCACTTCTTGTGATGGCCAAGATTAAACTGATTGAATCTTTGTGCAGCAATAAACGTATGACCATTTGGTACAATTGTCTGAAAATCAAGACTATTACTTTTGGGCTCTATAGCCCTAAAGTCGATTTGACAACTAATAGTCGTTATTTTCTCACTTGAAGACATTTTCAAGCCCCACCTTTTTAGGGAAGTTCTAAATTAGTACTATCTTTCAAATGCAGTTGGAATTTAACTTTTTCATTTTTTGGGCCTGCAAATGGGACATAGTCCCTTTAAATGAAGAACTCAGTGAGAAATACTGGTAAGTTAAAAGAAATAGTGGAAGAGGAAGAAATACTTCTCAAAAGACTCAATGTCTCATCATTTTTATGATTACCGGTAGATACATGTAAATCTAACGATCTTTGAGACGATCATCCCATTCAGCAGCTCCTACAATGTAGTCATCTCTTGATTTTATGCATAGAGTCAGAGTAGATCACATTTTGCCCATTCAGCATGTAGATTGAGGATCCAGTGATGTCCAATACTGCTACAGTATTACACATGTACATGTACATGTGTGACAAGTGGTTGGTAATGGTACCACAACATTTACACAATTTGACACTATCACACTAGTCTATAACCAAGAACTTTGTTCTCTTCTTTACACAGATGACTTCAGAATATGGCAAGGAGAATTCTACTCAAGCACATATGTCGTCAAAGGTTTGTTTACAAAATATTTTTCTCAAACTTATTTACATGTTGTTTATCTACTTATTTATTCATTCATTTTTATTTTTTGAGTGTGCATAAACCATTAAAAAGGGAAACAAATAACATATATGATTACCCATTGTGTCATCATAGCCCAAAATATATGAATTCAATTTAAGATAAAGTAATATTATAATAGATAGATACTTTAGATAGTAATTTTGAGCATGTGTGAATTTGAAAACCAATTGCTAGTAAGTTGAGGGTTTGTAGATCTTCGGTTTAACTTTTTTATGAATTTTATCTCAATCAAAGTATTACACTACATGTACTCAAACCAGGGGAAAATTTAATATTTATTTTTTGGGGGGGGGGGGGGGCTACTGTATGAAAATAAGACTCTAAAAAAAAATTGCATTGAACTCTATCTCTTTTCTGATTTTGGGGGCTCTTTTTGGCATTTCAGGGGCAAATTCACCCCGAGCCCCCATGTATTTTTTCAATGACTCAAACCAATCTTTTCTTTGTTTATTCTCTCTTTTAGGCACACATGACACCAGTTAGTGTACCGAGGGCCAATGCAGGACCAAAGAGGATCCTCAAACCCAACACGACCAGTTCAAACGTAAGAACCACACCCACTAAGGCCACTCGGTCATCGGTCGGCCATCCGCCGGTCTATCAGTCCCAGTCTCAGACTGTGACTGCTCAGGCCGCCGCAGCCGTTAAAAGACCCATAGATGTGAGTCAAGGGGGCCGATCAGAGAACAACTGTCCCCTCCCCCCCCCCCCCATCTGTATCTCTCTCTCCTATCCCCCTCCTGTCACCCACTTCCACATTTCAACTTTAATTTATAAAGGGAAAAAATGAATGTCTGAAAAGTCTCTGTGACTGCTCAGGCGGCAGCCGTTAAAAGACCCATAGATGTGAGTCAAGGGGGTCGATCAGAGAACAACTACCCCCCCCCCTCCCCATCTGTGTCTCTCTCTTATCCCCCTCCTATCACTCACTTCCACCTTTCAACTTCAATTTATAAAGGCAAATAATGAATTTCTGAAAAGTCGAAATATGTTACATTTTCCCAGTGAAAGTGTAAAAGAAATTTTAAGGGAAAATCCAACCTTAATTTAGACAACTACATCATCTACATGTACTCTGAAAGAAAGCAGAAAATTCAGAGAAGCAGACTTGTGAAAATTTGAATTAAATCAGACAAAAATTAAGAAAATTAAGTTATGCATTTTTGACAATTCTGAGTGCTATATATACCTACGGGCACTACTTTTCCATTGGTTTAATATGATTGTATTATCATGGTTTGCTTCAATGTGAGTGTAACCTATTGTGTTTTATGTTACTGTATCCTTTATTTTCTTCATACCCGTTATGAATGTTATGAACCTATAGATGCATTTTGTCAGAAGGTTGGTACACTTTAATGTCATTTACTTGATCCTGGACTGGCTGGACAACAGTTACTGGATGAAGATTTTGGTTTCCTGTAACACCTAGTGATGGACATTGTGTGTACAATTGGTCTCAAAACACAGACTTCTCAAACGGCCAATTCCTCCTTCAGAAATCTCCCCCATCATGCTTCCTAACTCACAATTAGTCTTTATTTTTCACGAGGGTATTTTATTACCTTGAATTTTTAATTTATCCAGGTACATTCTAATCTACTGTAAAACTATCCACAATCCACGTGGTAAAGATTATTGATAACAAATTTATATCTTTCTGCTTTCATCATGCATGTGCATTTGTCTTTGCAGGTTGCTTCTTCACTGAATAGAGGTACTACAGCCCAGGCCAGGACACAACCTGTCAAATCAGCGGAGAATGGCCACGGGCACGATGACAAACAAATGGAACCAAAGTGAGAAAACTTTGTATTCGAAATGTAGAATTGACACTTTCTCTGGTGCATGCAATTTAGTGTTTCCTTGCATACTGTATGTTAGTCAGAAAGTGCTCATCTCCATTGTATACAGTTTAGAAGAAACACTGGTCCTGGCGAGAAACATATTTAGCTGTATATATGCAAAGCTTGTCAAACATCCATCAGTAATATAATGAAAGCTTATTAAATCACTTAGTGGAGATTGAAACCTAACTCACATGCACCCTTTGTGGAAGAACTGCTTGTTTGTTACATGTGATGGAAGAAATAAGATTGAGTGATTTGGCATTTGGCCATTGTCTATATCTGCACGATAAGCTATTCAATCTGTACCCTTGTAAGCAAAAACCATACCGTAACATGCAAAATACAGGTAGAATAGAACTCTTACATTTTTAAACAGTGTGCCTTGTGTAGGGCTTTACACTAGCATGTCCCCCTCCCCTCCATCAATATGCCATCTCTAAACCCCCAAGTTTTCATAATTCTAAGGGGGGGGGGGTGGCATGCAGGCCAACTGACCAACCCTAAAAATTCATTCCGGATCCGTTATGAAAGTATGGAGTCCTGCCGTGATATTAAAGCTTATCAACTCTAGTGTGGCTAGAGGGATTAGACCACACAGCGAGGTCACTGACAGGTGGCTATCTTGTCAATTCAGCTCTCAAATAACATAAGAAATAGAGGATCATGGGGGACTAACAGGCACCGATTGGGAAAGTTTTCTATATAGAGGGAGCAAGTAGGACATTGGGGCTTTAATCTCCTCCTGCTTTGTTACCGTTACCATACCCTTAATTTTACTATCTGTACTCGCTTTCGCAGGAAATCATGGACATTGAAAGACTTTGACATCGGGCGGCCGTTGGGCAAGGGCAAGTTCGGGAGCGTGTACCTGGCCCGCGAGAAGCAGACCAAGTACATCGTGGCCCTCAAGGTGCTCTTCAAGTCGCAGCTTCAGAAGGCTCAAGTAGAACATCAGTTGAGGAGAGAGATTGAGATTCAATCTCATCTTAGGTAGGTTGTAGTTTGTTTGCGTCATTGCCGTTTCCAAGTTATTGCTGCCTGATTTTCAGGCTTCATATTTTGTCACGTAGCTAGGGCCCCATCATGAACGCATGCTAAATCAGCTGGCATCCTTATATCACAGTGCCTATACTGGGTGCACACATGTCCTCTCACTAGGCCACCCATTATAGATGAGCAAAAGGCGTAAATGTGGTAACTTAAGGAAAGCAGAACATTTTCCTGATTCATCAATATTCATATGAATATGCAAAGTGAAATTTATAGTCCAGCAAGTGGGTTTTGTTTTTTGTTGGGCCTACAGTGCCCAATAGGGCAAGTTAGGGGGTGGAATCGTTTTTTATAGTGCCCTGACAATTTTGGAGAAATGTGCTGTTACAGTTTGTTGTGAAATATTAATATTTATATCCTTAGAAAACTGGAAATCAGTCATAACTACCTAAACTGCATTTATAACATTTTTGTTCACATCTCTGATATTCTTTTTTTCAACATGGAGGCCGGATGTTAGACAGTTTTCAGCATTAACATCAATCATTGTCATTCTTTCCCTAGGCATCCCAATATTCTCAGGCTCTTCGGCTATTTCTACGATGAGAGCAGAGTATACTTAATTTTGGAATATGCTCCAAGGGGAGAGCTCTACAAACAGCTTCAGAGAGCAGGAAGATTCGATGAGCAAAGAACTGCTTCAGTAAGTATACTTACTTACATTCTACCTCCTGGGCCCTGTCTCATAAAGAGTTGCGATTGATCCACATCAATCACAAGTCCTCCAATCAATCGCAAGTTTGCAGTCTCCTATTTCTTATGTGCATAGTTGCGATCGATATCAATCACAAATAAGTTCCAATTAATATCAACTCTTTGTAAAAATGGTGCCAGGTAGGGGCCCCACTTGTGTCCCTTTTTGTTGTTTGTTTTTCCACAGACATACATAAAGGGAAATGCAACCCTTGTATTAAATAAGTTAATTTGTATGAAAGTTATTAAAAAATATGTAAGGGGAATAGCAAAAGTTTGAAATAAATTGGACCTACGATTAGTTATAAAGTTTATTGAATGTTTGAAATATGGGATCACTACCGCTTTGTTAATCCCAAATTGGCAATTTTTTCAGTGGATTGAGACCTAGTGACAGTTCTTTATATTCTTTGGGTGTTGTATTTTTTACCCTGATAAAAAAAAAGATATTTGATATATGATAGTGAGGTAATTTTCATGGACATGAGTCATCTATGCAGCAAAATAGCATGTTTCATAATATCAGATAGCATTCATTATCAATGTTTAAGGTTTCACCATGTGGGTAGTCCTGAAAAGAACTGTTTTGTTTGAAAGTAGGTAGAAATGAAAAGAGTGTGAGACATGTGAGGTATGTGTTGCTCATAAATAAGTTTGAGATTGATTTTAGTCTTGTAAGACTGCCACCTTGGATTTTTAAAAAAGAAATCTTATTTCCATTTTCAACAAACTTATTGTTTTTTCTTCCATTCTCTCTTTCTCTCTACCATACAGTACATCAGCCAGCTAGCCGACGCCCTAAAATACTGTCACTCCAAGAAGGTTATCCATCGTGATATCAAACCAGAGAATCTTCTACTTGGTCTCCTAGGTGATCTTAAGATTGCAGACTTTGGTTGGTCTGTCCATGCCCCTTCCTCAAGGTAAGGCTGATCATGTGAAAGTCGTTCAGTATGAAAATCTTAAAGGAATATTATTTGAAATATTTGATAGTTTGGGGCCGTATTCTTCAAGGAATAATGATGTTTAATGTCATAAACTGAACATAAAACTTGTGCAGATGTCTTCTTTAACTTTACACCAAGGCTGATAATTTACTGATTTTTTTTTCTTCCAAAAATGGGTACTCTCTGAGATCAGGGGGTGAGAAGCTGTTTTTTTCATGACTCTGCACCTCGCTTCCCTTTGATTTCTTAATTTGTTTTATTTTTTAACTCTCACTATCACCCCTGCTTTACACAGACATTTAGCTTCAAGCGCAGATTTCAATTAATGACTTGTCCTAATTTAACATTTTTATGACAATTATCATCGTCTTACTAACATTAAAGATAACATCATTTTCAGAATACCACCCCTGTCCAAGATGTCCCTCCTATTACAGCAAAAACAAATCACAGAGTTGCCAATTTGTATTGTGATCCATAAAATTAAGAAGGTCAAAAAGCATCATTTGATGACTGCCCGCAAGCAGGCCATTTCTGGCATTGATAATTTGTAGCTCTGCCTCATGTGACCTTCTTGTGAGCAGCTGACAAATTTTTGTCTTCTTCATAAAGAATTCTCTCAAACTTTTACTGTCTTGTTTCTAACTTGGCAATTCCAAGTTATTTTGTCCCTGTTTACCACATCTTACATTCTGGGATATCTGAC
The DNA here is from genome assembly GCF_000002235.5 of Strongylocentrotus purpuratus. NCBI lineage: Eukaryota > Metazoa > Echinodermata > Echinoidea > Camarodonta > Strongylocentrotidae > Strongylocentrotus > Strongylocentrotus purpuratus. Next base: position 19,179,262 of record NW_022145614.1, read on the forward strand.
CATTGTATTAAGTTAATAGCCCTGCTAGGGTCAGACCAAGAATAAAGTGAAATAGCACATTCATTTTGAATTTACATTTGAAACCTCCACATTACTCATTAGACACCTAATGACTGAAGACATTGGACTTACCCTTCTCTGGTTATACTATCCTAATTTTATTGGAAACAACTTGAGATCAAGTTGAGCTTCCCCTTTAAAGTTGCTAATGCGTGGGTATATAGAGGGCAGCACACGGACGTACGCATGGGAGCGTAGTACCCGCTGGCTCAGTGTTAATTAGTGATCGCCAAGTTGCCTACTTCACGAACGACTATATACCCACACATGAACATTTGTAACTGAATCGCCAGCATGTCTGTTGAACATCAGACAGGCTTTATCAGACTGTCTTCTGTGATGATCTTAACAAGTCATGTTGTTGTGTCTTCTACCTAGACGAAACACCCTATGCGGCACCATGGACTACCTGCCACCCGAGATGATTGAGGGACGCATGCACGACGACAAGGTAGACCTGTGGAGTCTGGGCGTACTCTGCTATGAGTTCCTGGTGGGCAAACCTCCATTTGAAGCAGAGGGCAGCACCGAGACCTACCGTAGAATCACAAAGGTAAGCAGTCATAACAAACAGTCACTGAAACAAAATCCTGGATGTAGCTCATGCTGCAATGATAATTATAAACCTTTAGGTCAGTCAGGAACCTTTTACAAGCCGATCGCCTGTCTGATTATCAAGATATTCATGATTGGAAATCGAAATCAAATTTTCTGTTTTCCAAACGATTTTCATAACACTACAGTCTATTGGGGAAAAAGAGTATGGTAGATTTGGTCACTCAAAGATTTTTAATTTTTTGAGGCACTTTTATTTTGAAGCGCAATTTTTTTAGGGCTTCAACATTACACCATATCACAGACACTGATAACACGTCGTATAGAGCCGTGCATTTCAGATTTAACATTGTTAAACGATGCCTTTAATACAAAAAATGTATTTAAAAAAAGAGGCTGCAGGTCCCATCGATGATCTTGTACAGACTTGTGGGACATTACATTGCTTTTGATTCAGGTCATAAATAGGAAAATTGGTGTTTTGTAAAACATAAGGTTACTCTGTACAGTACTCATTACAATTGATGTCATGGAAGTATTACGCACTTTAAGTTTGTACAGTGGTCACTTTTTCTGTCTTCTTGTATCTCCCATTATGAGATGATAACTGTGGTCCTTACTCACTTGCTCTCTCTCTCTTTTTCTTTGTTCATTATAGGTTCACTATCAGTTCCCAAGTTACGTATCAGCTGGTGCCAGAGACGTGATTAAAAGGGTGAGTAACTGAGTATTTTGCTTGGAACGAATACCTATTTCAACTTTTCAAACACAACGTTTAAAGCCCCACTGTACTACTTGTAGCTACTTGCTCCTTCTATATAGAAACAATGCCTAAGCGCTGCCCGCTGGTCCCCCATGATCCTCTTTTTCTTATGTTATTTGAGAGCTGAGTTGATGAGATAGGTCCCCCATGATCCTCTTTTTCTTATGTTATTTGAGAGCTGAGTTGATGAGATAGCCACCTGTCAGTGACTATACTGGGTGGTCTAATCCCTCCTGGCCAAACTAGTACAGACAGGCTTTAAAAAAAAATGCTTATAGCACAAGCTCCCTAAACCATCGTGGCAACAATTTTGTTATCCTCGCTTTAGTAAATGTTCATAGGCTGCAGCATAAATAACTATCAAGAAATAGCACTGCTCAATGGAATATGAAAACAATCGATGGACAAGTTCCAATAATTTGTTCGAGTTATTATCTTTTAAATCACGTCCATATACATGTAAAGCTACCTCACACAAAAACAAAAGTAACTCGTGGAGATTGGGCTTTCAGTTGTGATGCTTCGAAGCTTTGGGATAACCTCCAACTAGACATAAGAAAAGCCGCATCTGTTGCTCTCTTCAAAGTTTTGTTAAAGATGCACTTGTTTTCAGGTGCTTTTGAATAGTTTCTTTTATCGTGTGTCTATAAAGAAATACTGTTAGAAGATTTGTTTTCATCACAGCGCAGTAGAGAATATTTGTTTGGTAGCTACGCTATATAAATCTATCTAATTATTATTATCATCACTTTGCTTTTTCCCTCTTTACAGCTACTCCAACATAATCCCGCCAACAGACTCCCGCTAGAACAGGTCCTGGCCCATCCCTGGATCGTAGAGAACTCTAAGAAGAAGCCCTCATCATCCTCCACTTCATCATCAGAATCGCAATCATGATAGAGCCCCTCCTCAAATAATCGATATATACTTTGTATGAAAACGTATGTTGAGTACAGAAGACCCATGGTTCATAGTCATTAATTCCTGTCCTTTCGAAGCTGGTACTATTTATGTGTTTATTTTCGAATAGGTGGGCAAGACAAGTTATTTTTCCATCGCTCCACAGAAGCAACGTGTGGAAGCATTAGTGGGGATAACACATGTTGTGTACATGTTAATTAACGTTGATGATTACGATGAAGATGACAATGATGTTGACGTCGATGATGTTTTGTACAGCAGAAGTAACTATGATAAGGACGATACCGTCCCGTTGTAATACCAAATATTTTGATACTTGTGATGGGCAAGATCATGGTGGTCTCCAACAAAAAGGAAAATTATGTGTCTGTAACATAGTCTACTGAGATCACTTATTTAAAAGTAAAATTTATATTGATACATTTACTTTCAAACCAGGATCCTGTAAGTTTTTTGTGAGTGATTTAGGTTTGCAACAGGTTCATGTTGCAAAGTTATTGAATCACAACCCTGATTTTGTTTGTCTTTTTCTATTTGTTTCCAAATCATTAACATTTTTTGTTTTAAAGTAAGCTTTATCATTCGAGCTCTTGAGGTAACAATAAACTAGCTTATAGTGAGGGGGTACAGGATTATATTCCCCCCTATTTTTGTAGAATAATGTCAACTAATTCACTCACAGTTCACTTTTCTGTGTGAATAGAGTTAGAATCACCACACACACAAAAGTGGTAAATGAGCTACATACTTAAATGTTAAATAATCTTTAGATTTCGCAACATCGTATATTAATTTCTGAGCCAATCAAAACTTGAATGTAACCATAAATTATTATTTCTGAGTTCATGTAGTGTATTTCTTCACAGATTTTCAACAAAGTAGAAATGACTATTATGACTCGTAGGGCAATACATCTATATTGCCGACTGTGTAAACAATAGTAGCTTCAGTCAGAGCTACATACATGCGCATTACCTTTATCCATTTCTTAATTTTAACTTTGAATTATTGCAATGGGCATAATGCCATAATCTACACGGAAATTATACAAATACAATTTTATACGTAAGAAAAAAAATCAATACCATCACCAATGATAGCAATGTTACTTTTTGATCATCATGTATTTATTGTTGAAATCAGAAACTGATTTCCATGTATTTTTTTTCCCTTTCAAATATGGCTATATTGTTTACATACATGTATATTGTATTCATTATGCAGTATGCAGAGATTTGGCTTGTTGGTTATACTGGGGGGTGTTTCACAAAGATCCTAAGTTGAACTTATCTCTACTTAACTTAACCCCAAGTTGGACCAGTTCTGGTAATGCGATTGCATTGTGAAAGAAACGGTTTGGAATCGATCAGAAAAGGTTCAGGTTGATCATCTAGCATAGATGTACTGCAAGGTTCTGGAATCATCAAAATTATAAGAAATTTGGCCCAGTCTTCATGAAGTTACACGCACTGTACACAGAAAGATGTATATGGAACTACGCACACGTGTGCGACACATGCGTTTTTATCTCTCACATCCCAATAGATAAACTTATTTACCAAATATATTAATTAGTAGGCGGTTTCCCAGCAAAATTGTTATCATCATGTATTGTTCAAAACATATTCTTTCACATGATTGGTATAAGAGCTTCCATTTCTTTTTTTGAAATTGGGGCGTTTCCAATACTGGTCTTTACCTTTAACAATTATGGAAAGCCTTTAGCATCTTTGAAAATATTTTGTAAAAGTTATTTTAAAAGGCATAAAATGTTGATTCAAATCATTCATATTTTCTATTATCAAGGAGATTTCATGTTCTTGATGTGAAATTAATGATAAGTCTAAAATACTTATATATTTGCTTTTGAATATAGCTTATTTAAGGCAAATGGCAGTCCATAATGTTTAAGTCCAACTTGGAGTTAAGTTCAACTTAGGATCTTTGTGAAATACCCCCAGGTCCTTTCTTTTATGACACATGGTTCTTGTGTTTTAGGCATTGTCATTTAGAATTATGAAATGTTCCCGGGCCCTGTTTCATAAAACTTTGTTATCAATAACAAGTGCCACCGATCGATAACAAATCTCTTTCACAGCACATGTATTGTGAATGATTTGATCTAATGCAATGTATGTAATTATAGTCTACATGTACATAACTCTATTTTAGATTCCTTGTACAATGGAATAAATACATGCAAGTCGAAGGCAGCATTTAGATAAAGGTTTAGCCGTCACCCATATTACCCAGTCCTTGCAGAATGGAGAGTTACTGATATCAGCCAAGATGACTTGCAAAGTTGCTATGATCAATTTATCCATTGTGCAAGTGTCTCTTACAAACTCCTCATTAGAAAAATTATATTGGTGAAATTTAAAGCAAATTCGAATGTAGAAGTTGACTGTTAGATTTCAAACGTTTTGAATATTCTGCTCTAACTTTCACCAATTTGCATTTCTCTTTTTCCTCTTTCTTGCAAGGAAGCCTGCTGTAAATGTTTTGATTCCCTTTCAACTGAAAATATATGTTGGTTTGTGTTTTCGGTTATATTTTTTACATCATTTTGTAGTCTAGTTGAATTAGAAAAATCTGTATTCATGTTAAGTTTTTGTTGTCTTTGGGTAAGTTAGTCTACATTGGGGACGAAAAGGCACTGAAGGTATGTTGGAAGAAAATAACAGCTGTTTGTCATATTCTGTGTGTACATTGGTGTGTAAATTTGTAAATAACGATGTCCCATAATGATAAGAGTTTGGACATGCACATATGTAATATTAAGAGATAAAAATAAAAGCAGATAGAGCATTTTCCCTGCATTGTCGTGTTCCTATGTCATTTTTGTTGCTTTTACATGTACATGTTTAGTCAAATATATCTCAAAAATAATATTTCCAGCTTTTACAAAAAGATACAAAGCTCATAACATTTCAATTTTCATAAATATGATCTATTTGAATTACTTGAAAGAGCAATCCAACCCTTGTAATAATTTGATTTGTATTTAGCAGAAAACAAGAGAAATAGAATGGCAAAAGTTTGAAATGAATCCGACCAATAGTAAGGAAGTTATGAATGTTTGAAATATGAGATCACTATTAAAGTCTATGTGAATCTCAAAAATGTCACTCATTTCTTTTTCTTGCAAGTTCCTTCCCCCTTGAGGCACTACTCATAATTAGCATATTATTATAGGTCGTCTAAAAAGAATACGCCCTCCTGACAATAATTTTTTTTTTAATTTAATTTTGTTAGTTGTTTCATATGTTGGAACATATGGGAAAGTAGTTCAGCACTAAATCACGTTGACATCATGAAGTGCCCATATATAGTGAGTACAACTTTCAAAAATTCATTAATTTTTAATTGAACTTTCATCAGTTTGCTTCTCTGATTTGTCTGCTTTCTTTTAGAGTAGTTGTCTATTAGTATCATGTCTCTACTTCCAGATAATGATTAAATCCAGTGTGTAAATGATGAATATCTTGAGAAAGATTGTAGTATGTTATCCCCCTAAAAATGTTGTCAAAAGCCTATGACTGAAATAGAACAGTTGAAGCTTCTTTGTTCAAATGACACAATGCTCTATAAATAATAAATCATTCCATATAAAATATTGGTGTTTCACATTGTTTATTGTTGACATGATAAACAAATGAAAGAAAATATTTTGATTGAATTGTTTGTTACAAATTTTATAAAATCAGTTCAATGTACAGAAAGCATACTAGTCTCTAATGTATCCTACAATTTACATAATGCACATACAGGGTGTACATGAAAATAATAAATGAATACATGTATAATACAGTCACTACTATTCGATAGGAAAGAAATACATGTACATGTAGTTGAAGGCTAAATTCTCACTTTGGGATACATCTAAAAGTAATTGCATTTCAACTGTACAGCATGTGCCATGACTAAAAGCTTCTTCAAATATAACTTGAAGGTTTAGAATATTTATAAATTATAATTCTGGCTTGAATTGAATTTCTTTTTTTGCAACTGCATTTAACCACAACTTATTTATACAAACAGTCCAAGGACTTGCTCTCATTTTTGTTTTCTCATAACTTTTCAAGGCTATGTAACAACAGAAAACTAAATTACATGTGTCACTGAAGTCTTGAACTGCATAGATGCACCAAGAAGAAACAAAAACTGCCCAATTTTAGGTGGCTAAAACCAGTTTGTTTGTTTGATTGTTTTTGTTTTTTTTTTTTTTTGGGGGGCGACACTACTTACACCATATCAGTAATATTACAGCCGACGATACTCAAATAGACAAAAGAGCGATATCCTTTAACCATGTGGAAAGGGAAAATATCTATTGTTACTTCATTTCATCGAGTATGCATTCTCACAACATTTTTAATTTTAAAAAACATAAAACATTTTCAAAGTAGACTTCAATTAGTACCCCCCCCCCCCCCCCCCCCCCCCCCCAAAAAAAATAAAAATCACTTTTGTTTATCCAAGTGCAGGAGTTTAATAAATTTAGCAACAGTAACACCAGCAAATTAAACATAATATGATAGCCCTCTTACAACACTTGTCAAAGTTTGGGATTCAAAGTTTATATATTTGTATAAATTATAATGTGACGCACAGAAAACATCAAGAAAACATAAGGCCACAATGTGGTGGGGAAGCATAGCTTTTTCCATGTTCAATGTTTTGATGACATATATATAGTTACACAGCACAATGGTAGACTAAATGACATGTACCATACAAGCAATCGCTCTCAGAGAGCAGTACAATACTTATTAATAAATTATTTGATGAGAAGTATAATACTTTCATTTCAGTTCAGATAGAAGACCTATACAAATGATGGTTTTTACTGCAATAATCATAATAATAGTCACATTTGTATATGTTTCTAAGCGATTTATAATGTAATCATTATTACCCCAGTCCATGATACGGTACCTTCATAGTGCACATGCTCCACTCCCTGGGAAGTATTTAAGCCAGGCGCCATTTTACAGGTGCACACATGCCAATCCATCCACAGCAAAGTTTTACATACATTTTCAAATTTGACATTTATCTGACTTATATCCATTCACAAAGAGTCAATTAAATATGGTTATCTTATCATTCAAAATTTCAGTTTGTTCTTCTTTCTTCAAATTAAATAAACATACATGTAATTTATATTCATCATTCACTTTCCCTCACACTGTAGGGTATGATGTTTAAATTATTTAGTACTCCTTTAATTGTTCCAAATCCTACGCTTATCAAATCATAATATCCATAATTCCATATATTCAATGAATCGGTATTCAAGAGGAGAGTGAAGCAAGAGAGAGAGAGGGAGAGAGAGGGGGAGATAGAACAAAAGAGAGAGAGAGGGAAAATGTTGAGAGGAAGACACATGTATGAATCTTTATAATACATAGTGCTTTATATTTAAAAGACACAAGCTACATATACATAAATGAGCTGAATTAAATATACATAATAACTTTATATCCTCCCACATTATAAAGTAAACAAATGAACAAAGGAGATGATTAATATTACAAAAATAAACTGATATTAATGCTAAAACAAACTGAAACAGAAAACAATTGACACATCACACAAAATACTGCCTGTCATAAAGACAAGAACAATAGAAAAGATTTCACAAGTTGGGGAGGCACCCATGTGTAGCCAGCCAGGCTACCTCAGGGGCCGGGAGTGACACCCAAGCTTTCATCCATAAGGGCTGTGATGGGGGAACCCCCTTACAGCTCCAGGAGATGGTGGCTATATATTTATGGCCCCTGTTTATATCAGTAATGTTAATTTATACTCTTGACCCTTTTCATTGTAAATGAATACATGTTGTTGGTTCCAGCAGGTCCCTTTCAATCATTATCTAAAAGTGAATACCGGTAGACTCATTTATGTGACACCTCACTGTACTAAATTATCAGACTCCCCCTCTATGAAATCAATCCAAAAAAAACTAGAAAACACATACTGATAAATTACCTCCTGTGGAAATCTTTTTTTTTAAAGAGCGATGTTGCATTGAGTTTATAAAATCTTAACAACATGAGGCATTGCAACATTTATTAAAACGGCGGAGTTCATCCCGCACTGGTAGTGTGTTTTTTATACCTTACCTTTTTAGACACTCAAGGCTCTAAAGCCAAAAATAAGATCAAGCAGAGACGATTTGTATTTCCTCACTTCTCACAGCCCCTTTATACATCTGTACAGTCATTTTTAGGAGCTTGGAAGACTCATGTTCAGTTCATGTTTTGATTCATTTGGTTGGGAGAGACCGCTTTAAAAGCCCTATCCCCCGGAAATACCTGACGATGAACGGCGTGCATGTTAATGTAATGCCGATGCGCACAGGAGCAAACACTTTGTGGACTGCGTACGACATGACAAACGTACTGGTTCCGGCCGCGAGCTTTGACTGTATGATATCTGCACTAAAGCCGAGAGTGGACAGGAGAGACTTCACGTCTATTCCACTGTAAATGGGGAGGGGAAAAGAAAGAGAGAGAAGACAAAGAATGAAATAATGTTAATAATATTGAGCCTCGCTTTTGAGCTTTTACAAAAAGACTCATTATACAAACATAACAAAAAGAACATACACAAAATCTTGTAGAGTTGTAAAATCTTTTTCAGAACTAAGAAATCAATTATCAAGCCTACTTAAAATATTTCTCATATTTTTAGAAAGAACATCAGTGAGACTAATTGTATACAATAATTGCATCTGATTTGTAAGGTCTTTTAAAGAGGACCAACACTTTTAAATTTGTCTTTACCACTACCGTAATTTAAAAAATATATAAAAATTGTAGAAACAAAGAAAGGAGAGTACAGCTTAACTTAAAATTTTAATCAGATCTCTATTCAGAAGTTTCATTTGGCAGTTCAGTAAAAATGCAATAAAGTTATAATTGAACTGCTTCTCCATTTGATGTACATGAACATGTATTACATGTATGTACAAAAGGAATTGGCTTGACATGTCCTTTTCTCAAAATTCTGCTTTATCTTAAAAGTTGAGGTAAGGTTCTTAAATTGAAGTCAAATATACCTCCAAAAGTTACTGATCCAAACCACAAATATGGAATGCTTGCCCCAAAATAGGGTTAAGAAACATGTGTTCCCACTACACATGTACTCAAAGTACATGTATATTGACCATATGTACACAATTGATTCAAAATCACTTTATGCAACACTAGAATGGTCCAATATACGCAAGTCATGTTTATTTACATGCTGATGGTGTACCCAGTACATGCAGTACATAAGGGGATGACACAGCATTTTTGTTAAAGCACTTTGAATACGGTAGAGAACAATAAAACGAACTCTGTATCTTAGTGTGACCTACATTTGTAGATTGATAAAGTTTATACTTTGTTTACACTTTATATTAGTAACGTTTATCCTACTTTACGTTGATTTAGTGCTTTTGCTTTTTGCCTTCTCATTATTGAAAACGTCATTCTCTCATGACTCATCACTTGTTTTTGTAATATTTTTTATTGATGATAAAATTTGTTCACTTTTCTGATACCCTCGTCATCTTTACCCTTTATATATTGATAGTCACAATGTCTGCAAGGATGCCCTTAGTATTTTGCTCTTAAAAATTAAAATCATGACAATTTCTTATGAAAAGTATATGTAAATAACCATTCAAACATATGATATCACTTTACAAAAAATAATTTTGTTAAAATTCATGAAATATTTAGTGAAACCATGCATGAAATATTTAGTGAAACCATGCATGAAATATTAATAATATATGCACCAATATGCAAAGGCATGAGAAAATCAATTTTGTTGGGGATAACATGGAAAATCATGGTATCAAGATATAAAAGCAATTGATAGATAGTGTGGATATGACATTAACAAACTCATAACCAAGTTGCCAATTTGTGCAGTGATTTGCCTTTTTTTTCTATTGTTTTTTCACACCATTAAAAACTAGCTGACAGATTTAATCATTTTTAGTTTAATTGAATGAATGATTTTTCTGCTTGCAGTGGAAGCCAGTTATTCTTGATTAATGATATTTATATTTTCATGTTTTTTTTTAAATAGGCCGGACCAAGATGTATAATAGTCAGACTGTAAATATCCTGTACAATAGTTTGAATAAACAAAATAATTAAATGAACATGTGTACTTGATCGAAAAGGAAGCAAGGTCAAAGGTCTACAAAAGTCTTTTCACTGAACAGTAAACTTCAGTTCTGGACTTCTGGTAATACAGCTTTAAGGTATTCTGACAATCTTGACTTGCAATTGCAATTGCAATAAAGGGAGGGGTACTAAAAAAGGTGAACAAACATTTAACCCCCCCCCCCCCCCACTAAAAAAAGGAGCAGATCTGGATGCTCTCTTTGGTGTTGCAAACATCTTGATACCTTCCCCTTTAATCATTGCTGTGCTGTTTAACATTTACAAATTTCAATCATATTAAATTTGCAGATCATGAACTTTGGATTTTTTAGTCTTGAATACTAAATTTGAAATGAGTTCAGTTTGTTTTTCAGAGAATTTCAAGTTAATTCACGTCACTACCAGAACCAAGTAAAACTAAATGTAGGCTCTTTAACCAAGAATTCCTTCAACGAGAAATTTAAAGAATCTAGCATTATCTAAAAGTGCCATGTACATATGTAGCTGCTTTCATAGTCTTTTTGCATTTATGTTACACATACATGTTTTTAAGTCGCGCTCGTGCATACCATCAACCAAGATTGTTAGCATACTGATAATACAGTAGATAAGCAGGATGAGTTAATGACACTGCATTTTCCTTTAAAAAAAGATCATGTGTATACATGTACATCTGTAGCGTACACGTAGGTCAATACAATTAAAGTTTTTTAATACCCCTCCCCCCCCCCCCCCTCCTATTCTGAACTTACATTAGCTTTTAAATGTGGAATATGAGGTAGAATATTGTAGCTTGATCATGCATGCACAATATGCATGCAGAAAACTGACTGGTATGTCTTTGTTATTTCTTCATTACATGTATCTTTGGCAAACAAACAAAACATTGACCTGCATGCACAGTTAGACTTTGGAACGATACAAGTTCAAAGATGTGCTTTTCTATGTATTGTAACTTTGATAATATACAAGTTTGATGTTCTAGAATAATGTTTGTACATGCAGTACATGTACTGTATATAAGATTTATAAAATTGGTGGCATTGTAAAATCATGTTCATGGACATTTGTATGTATTGGGTGCTACATGTATATGTTTGTTGAATCCCAAGTTCCCTTGTTACAAGCCCATTTGCATCCAAATGATACAATATTTACTCAACCACTTTGTTGTGTTTATTGTAATTAATATAAACAAAATTAAATATTACAAAGTTTCAATCAAAAATATAAAAGACAAGCACCTTTTGTTTTAAGTTGAAAGCATGGAAAAGGGAACAAACATAAGGCTAAGTAAAAAAAAGAGTAACAAGTTTCTTGTCCAGACTTTTACAAAAAAGGAGGCAGCGCTTTTATACTATTTATTATTTTTCCATTTTTTGCAGCTTTAGTCCACTTGCTAAGCAAGTTTCAAAATTTAGAAACAGCAAAAAATGTACATGTGTTCAGCTTAAATTTGCTACATGTACAAGCTATTTATACAAAATGTATCACAGCCTTTTCTTCTTCTTTTTTTTCTGAACAGTAAATAGTAAACAAAAGGAGGTGGGCGGGGACGAGAAACTTGTAAGTTTTGTTACTTGGCCTAATGTACATTCAAAAGATATATTAGCTATGATGTTTTTTTATGGAAATATTAAAATGAGAAAGAGGAAACTGCAAGTATTTTCTATTTTTTTTTACAAGAATATATATATTAAAGCATGAAAGATGAATTTATTCACCTAGATACCGCTAAATAGAAGCCGCCCAGAGACATGAGTGAAATGCAGACATGGAACACGATAACGGTGGAGCCATAATCACGCACAGCCATCTTGAGTCTTTGTCTCTGACTAACCTGGCCTTTATCTGCCTCAGGTTCAGCTTTGTCCTGCTGTGCATTGTCTGTGGAGTATCGGGTCATGGTCTCCAGGCTCGTGATCAAGGTTGTCTTTCTTGAATCATGAGCTGTTGGGGACCACAATGGTAGCATGGCAGCGGTGGATGTGTGGAAGTGGCGCTTCCCGTCGGGAAAGCTGTCTATCGTTGTTGCCTGCATGATGTCTTTGAGATCCATCTTGGTGAACATGGAGAGGGTCCTGCAGTAGCGTGTGCTGCCGGGAAGACAGCTCCCTTGAAGGATGCAGGCCATGTCGTCCGACCACGGCTCGTAGGCCTCTCCGAACCGGGACCCGCCCGAAGAATGACATTTCCAGCCCGTGTGGACCTGACGCTGGACGCCCTGTGCGACATCGTTGCGGTGGTTGTGAATCTGTGTGGTGTTGCCTACTGCTGTGGCTGCTGCAGCAGCTCTCTTCTGGGCGATCTGTTTAAGGGCCTGCATGAGAGATTTCTGCACATCGTTTTGTTTGAGTTCTAGGATAACTCTCTGGTGTCCTTGGATAAAGTGTGACATACGCTGCATGTTGCTTCAGACGTCGGCTTCTTATGGTGTTCAATGAGCAGTTCCTGTATTCTTGACAATTCCTTGATACCTGGATAGAGATCAAACCATTAGAAAATTAGATCTATCCAATATTAAAACAAAAACAAATAAACATGTAGGCCTACATTAATAAAAAATAAAAAAAAGAAAAACTGTGCGCCATCTACACGTTCGTAATGGCGTTATCACAGTTTTTCCTTCATAATCATTTTGCCTTCGGCGTAGACTAGAAGGGATAAGATTGACTGCAGCGAGAGTTTAACACGGCTTGCAAGATTTTCAACATGGATGTCGATTTTGACCCATAATTTCCTTAAAAGGGACCATTAAACGGATTATTTCAATCAAGTTAGTAAGTGGAACCGATGTATTATAGCCTAGGCCTAATTTAAAATTGGATATGGACAAGGTAAAATGACATTTTGGGGGCATAACAATACGGCCGTGACAAGTTTGTCATGTTTGTGGGAGGGGCCTAGCGGCTAAAATCTAGCCGTGATATCTTCAACATACGATGGTATAGGCGATCGTTCAGTCTCTATGACTGGAGGTCTAGTGGAGCCAGACGTAGTCTCAGTGGAACAACCGACGATTATAGAGACTGAAGCTTTCGGTCTAACCCTGTGCGTGAAGTTAGGTCACGTTGTTTTTATGACTTTTTTAGATGCAGTGTGCACGTACGATCAAACATCAAATTTTTAGATCGCGATATCTCCGAAATCCTTCAACGATAAATTTTGTAGTTCAATCAATCTGTAGTAAAAAACTTTGCCGTCCATTTGGTAATAATTTAAATAAATACATTTGTGTACAATATGAGAAATCATAGATCGGATAGAACTTTGGTCACCCCTTCATACATTCATTGCTAGCGGTCATCTCCGATCTGTGTTTGAGAAAAGAAGGAGTTGGTTAAATCATGATAAATGGTTAGCAAAGATAAAAGCAAAGGATGAGGTATTGCATGACGAGACAAATTTTGTACATGTTTTCTCAACTTCTGCACGTCTAAATCATTATCAAGTCACTACACAAACTTACCGGTTGCCTTCGGGTGTCTCTAGGCCTGCAGGTAGCTCGCTCTAGCCCTCGCTCTCACTTGGCTCAGCTCTGCTTCTGATTTGCAAGTTTGCAGGATGGCGATTTCCAACAAAACCGTTTAAAACTCTTGGTTAACCCGTGCTCTGATGTGAAATAGTATGACTATTGTTCACCTTTGCAGTCTACTAAATTATAGTGGAATATACAATGCTTTTTTTGGTTATTTATTGTATCAAAGTTCAAAGAGCTTACGCAATCTTCTTCTTTTCACGTCGGGTCGTCGTGATCGTGGCGGATGACATGTAAAGTTGCGAAGTATGGAACGCACCGTACATTCTGGATTTAAATGTAAACAAAATTGATGTGTTATTGTTTGCATTGTTTAAAAAGAAATGATCGACCTGTTTTAACGAAACTATTCATGGAAAAATTCTTTTTTTCTTCTTCAGTTTTCTGTTATGTACATTGAAAACTTTCCTCCCCCCCCCCCCCCCCAAAAAAAAGCCCCGGTGCAAGGGGTTCATGCCGCATTTCATAAACACTGATAAATGTGATTCCTCCACTGACCTCTACACATAATGAGAGTTTCTTCACAATTTTAAAAATAATTGGTGTGCTTAATTAACTGCGTATTATATGTTTTAAATGTATCTGAGTAGTTATAGAAAAAGATAAACTGGTTGATAACTGTGTTCGAACTTGTAAACGAATGTTGTAATAGCCTTAACAAGTTGGGAATAGGGGGGGGGGGGGGTCAAACGCAAAACAAATAAGATTCTGATTGGTTGAAAGTAGCGTTTCGTATTTTTATTTAGCAAGTTTTCATGCAATAGGCACCAGTAAGTCTTGTTTCAAGATCACAAATAGCACTTATTAAACAGAAAATAAAGTATAACTTCTAAAACTGAAGAAAAAAAACATCAAATTCAAAGACAAGTTTAGCAACGAAATCAAGGGGGGCGCTCCCTTATCCTGGTGATGGGGTCACCCGTCTCGTCTTTTCTACTTTGAGATTCAGTTGGCACCAGTCATTTTCATACTGTGCTCTATTCTAGTAATAAGTGCCGGGGTAGAGTGACATAAGACATTAATTCATGATCCTATAAAGAGGGATATGGCAGACCCACATTCTCCCTTTGTCAGGCTTTGACCCCCACCCCCCCCCCCCCCCCCCCCGCCACAGTTTTATACTTTATTCACTGGCCCGCATTACTCCCAAAATATTTCTACACCTCTTATTGCCGTGCCGTGGGCCCTGACTTGGTTTCGGGTATGAGCCCTCTCTTCTGAGATCGATTGATTGATTGATTGATTTGATTGATTGATTTTTATTCGACAAGCTTCCAACATACAACAATATACAATAATAACAGATCAAAAAAAAGTCAGCTTGAACAGGATAACCCACGAAAGCTCGAGAGCTTATTTCCAGTGGGGTCCCTTACAGACATGTATAAAATTAATAAGTTAAAATAGTAATATTTACAGACAGATAAGAAAATTAAAAGAACTACTTATTAAAGATAATAATAATAACAAAATTAAACTGATGATAGAAATGATATTAAGTACAAGAAGAAAAAGAAGAAGGAGAAGAAGAAAAAGAGGAGAAGGAAGAAGAGGAAAATAATGATGAATTTGTAGAATTCACCCCTCTCCTCCCACCCCCCCCCCCCCCCCCATCCATTCCAACTCCCTGGTTATACATTAATCACTGGCCCGCATTATTTCCAAAATATTTCTACTCCTCTTAATATTTGTTTGTGTCGTGGGCCCTGATTTGGTGTCGGATATGGGCCCTCACTGCTCCAGTCACAGAGATTCTGATGGGCCTTAGAGTCTTTAATTAATTTTGTAGGATCAAAATATCTGGTTTGTCTTGATTTAGACCTCAAGATGTAAAACAATATCGTGCTGATGTCAATGTGTTTCACGGTTACAGTGGAAACTCGTTGTTATGAGGACAATCAAAATTAACTTTGATAATCAGGTATCTTATTTCATCATGGTAAAAAATAATATATAAAGAACTAGGACCAACAAAATGGGGTCTGGTCGCTAGTCATAAGGACAGTAGTTATTCATAAGGACCGCTACTCATATAGGACCGCTATTCATAACGTGGAACTTCCCATACCTGCAGATTGCAAAACCGCTGTTCATAATTATTGAAGAAGAGGGTCATTATTAAAACTATTTATTATCATATATTTTTCTTTTCTACAAAATAGAAATAAACCACCCATCCCATGCATATTCAGACAAGGTTATGGAAGGAAAAACAACGAATATCATAAGGAATAATAAGAAAAATGATAGAAAGATGCAAACGAAGTAAGAAAAGGTGATAGAAGGAAGAAACAAAGGATATCGTATAATGGGAAAGATATAGGAGAAGAAAATAATAGAATAATAAAAACAAAGACTATCTTAAGACAAGGTGATAGAAGGAAAAACAATGAATAACTTCATAAGAGAGGGGATAAACAACGAATAACATAAGGAATGATAAGAAGGAAAATGAGAAAGATAAAAACGAAGAATAACCTAAGAAAAGGGAAGAAGAGAAAGTGAGGAATGAGTGACACACTAAGAATAGCATTAGAGACGGTGATAGAAGGAAGAAATGACATAGGAAAGAAAGAAAAAAATAGTTAGAAGGAAAACAAAGAATATCATGAGAATAGATAGGAAGAAAATAATAATAGAATAATGGCAACAAACAATAACACAGAAGAAGAAAAAACAAAGAAAGAGAAAATGATACTTTGCATGATCACGTTCACGGAGTGTGGGGCCGGGTTTGAAAGATAATGGAAACTGACAACGAATTAATATGAAGAAGAAAAAAGAAAGTGATAGAAGGAAAACAAAGAATAACATGAGGAGAGTAGGAAGAAAAAAATGATAGATTAATAAAACAAAGCATAACGTAAGAAAAGGTGATAGAAGGAAGAAACGAAGAATAACATAAGGAAAGACAGATGATTAATGATTTAATGATTTGATAATGATCATTGTCGTCAGTCGCTAGCTTCACGAACGCGCGCGCCCGGCCGCACCCACCATCGGTAGCAGCCTATACATAGAGATATATACTTAATAAGGCGTAGTAGTATATATCTCTATGAGCCTATACTACTTCTTCGAATGTGATGAACTCGCTGATCTCCGAAAAGCGAAGGGACAACACTAGCAAAGAAAGGTACGTGTATAGTATATTGTGCAGCGGTTTGTCGTGAAACCTTCGTTTTTAGGAAAACTACTCCAAAAAAGATAATTGACGCGAAAGGGGTAAGAAACATAACGAATTTAAAATCATGACCATTATTTGAACAATAATTTAGTTGATATGTTGGTATGTTTTAGGCATGGGTGTCGATCCCAGGGGGGGCCGGGGGGGGATGGGGGATATATTCCCCCCCCCCCCAATATTTCATTTTATGAATTTATTCAATCAACAGCATCATAGAAATGCAGAGCGCCAAATGCAAAGCCGCAGCGTTAAAAAGTAACGAGCAACGAGCAACGAGCTAAATATTATGCTACCCACCACTCGGGCTGTGCATGCAAAGATTTGCGAACGAACGTTCCAAACGTACTTCATGTGGGGAAACTGAATTCAGACAAGGATTAATATACAGAACAGTACAACGAGTCGTCTTCTTTCTCTAATAATTAAGTGAAACGGCTAAGCTTCCGCGCATTGAGTGGGATGGGGGGGGGGGGGCAATTGAATTCAGACTAGGATTAAGAGTTATAATTAAATGAAACATCAAAGTACACGATACAACGAATCGTCTTCTTTTTCTAATAATGTAATGAAACGTGAAAGCTTCCGCGCTATCCGCGGGATGGTTGAAAGTGATTTCAGACGAGGATTAAGAGTAATAATCAAATGAAACGTCGAAGCTTCCGCGCTTCGCGCGGGATGGGGGGAAACTAAATTCAGACAAGAACACGATACACAAAATCGTCTTCCTTCTCTAATAATTTAATGAAAATGTAAAGCTTCCACGCTTCGCGCGGGATGGACAAAAGTGAATACAGATAAGGATTAAGAGTAATAATTTATTGAACCGTCGAAGCTTCCGCGCTTTGCGCGGTAAAGGGGAAAACTGAATTCTATATCATCATCTTCCTTCTCTAATAACGAAATGAAATGTGGAAGCTTGCGCACTTCGCGCAGGAATGAGCGAAAATGAATTCAGACAAGGATTAAGAGTAATAATTTATTGAACAGTCAAAGCTTCCGCGCTTCGCGCGGTAAAGGGGGGGGGGAACTGAAATCTATATCATCATCTTTTTTCACTAATAATGTAATGAAATGTGCAAGCTTGCGCGCTTCGAGCAGGAATGGGCGAAAATGAATTCACACAAGGATTAAGAGTAATAATTAAATGAAACGTCAAAGCTTCCGCGCTCCGCGCGGGAGGGCGGGGGGAATTGCACTCAGACAAGGACACGATACAACGAATCGTCTTCTTTCTCTAATAATATAATGAAACGTGAAGCTTCCGCGCTTCGCGTGGAATGGGCGAAAATGAATTCAGACAAGGATCAAGAGCAGTAATTTATTGAAACGTCAAAGCTTCCCCGCTTCGCGCGGGAGGGGGGGGAACTGAATTCAGACAAGGATTAAGAGTCGAGAATGGTACATCGAATCGTCTTCTTTCTTTAAAAACCTAAAGACCTATGCGCGGTGGAAGGGAACTTGATTCAAACAAGGAATAAGAGTCGATAACGGTCCAACGAATCGTCTTCTTTCTCTAATAATTTAATGAAACGTCAAAGCTTCCGCGCTTCGCGGGGGAGGGGGGAAACTCCTCCCTCCCTGCACCCAACCCCTATAGGGAGCGCGCTTCGCTAGCTCACTTCCGACCCCCTAAAATGAAATCCTGGCTACGCGTTTGGGGAGGGGGGTACAACCTGCCACGTGCGATCTATCCCTTGGTTGCTTTGATCCATTGCCGAAAATATTTTGGCACCTGTCATCCCCCCCCCCCCCCCCAACCACGGATACGAATCGACACCCTTGGTTTTAGGTGTCTCCACGCAGGAGTTAGGGGTCAAAGTCTGAATACGAAAGTATAAGCTCTCCTCTCAACCAGGACTGTCCTCAACTCTTGGAACCGGAAGTTGGATAGAGACAAGTGACGGAGGAGTCGACCAGTAACAAGTAAAAAAAAAAAAAATAACTGCCTTGTCCATAAAAATGATTAATGGTGATGATATTGATGACACATCACTTAAAGCATTGTCTGTGCAACTCTAGTCATTACTAGAAAGGCCAAATAAAAAACAAAACATGTTTAGGGTCCTGTTTTTTCAAAAAATAGGAAGGAGGGGTCCTTTTTTTTTTTCTTTCAAAATAATAGTCGCTCAAATGGCCGCTAGGTGCATTTTCCCTGACGGTCGGGCTATTTTTCAAGATGGCCGCCGACATTTTTATTTGTTATTAAATCAGGAATAGATTCATTTTAGCAGTGTTTTTCATGTTGTATTTTCTTTAAAAAAAAATTAAAAAATAAAAAAAATAGGAGGCGGCCCCCAAAAAGGAAGCGGGCGGGGACGCTTAACATGTATATTTTTTTAAATGGCCTAATAATTTCACATCTTTTTCTGTAGCTAACAATCATGGCAGAAACAGGAGGATTTCTCGACACCCATACAACATCTACCTACTCGCCTACGACAACTACGCAGACGGCGTCACCAAGAGTCCGGTGTACTATCGACAAAGGATATGCCACATCACTGCCTAGTATCATTAGGATAGTAGAGATTGTGAGTATATGATTTTCCCTTTTTTTTGGGGGGGGGGGGGTTAATGTAATATTGCTGACCCCATGATCGAACATACAAACAGGCCTCCATACAGTTGTTTTTTTGTGAATTACAAAACCAAGAGGTACATAAATAACGATCCTTTAAGAATATAAGTAGCAGGGGAAAAAAACAATTAAAATAAAGATGTGTTGTATAAGATGAAGTCCCGATGAAGTACAGCTTTGCTCTGATTTGTTTGAAATCTGCACAGGAAACTCCTCTCTGCAAATTGTATTCTGTATTCAAATGAACTTAACTTAGGGGATCATTTTGAAGAAAAAAAAGAAATACCTGAAATGATGGATGGAAATATCATCAATTAGAGGGAAAAAAGAAAAAACACCCCCTTTTTAAAGAAATCTCCGGGTGAAAAGTCAAATACACCCCTTTTTTTACAATTCTAGGGCCGGACTTTGTCGCACGAAAAGTACCCCTTTACCGGACATTTTGGCAACACGCATGCGGTCATTCCGACCCCTGAGTGGGGGGGGGGGGGGGGGGCCGGGTCTCTCCACTGATCGCGCAATCCCCAAATTTCCGTCCACACGAATTCGAGGTCCAGATTTAGAGAATGGCTAGGTCTACTTTCAACGTTGAGGGTGTGTTATTTCATCAGCAGATTGGGTGCGCTAAACGAAAACGGTACAGAGGCTGGACTAGGGCACTCACTGCTCGAGTCACAGAGATTCTGGATGGAGACATCAAGTAAAGGGTTATAAAAATGATCTCCATCTGATTTGCTTTAAGTCTTTAATTTGTATGATCAAAATATCTGGTTTGTCCGAGTGATTTTAGACCTCAAGATGTAACAAAAATATTAATACGTGTTGATGTCAGTGTGTTTCCAGTTATACAGTGGAAACTCCTTGTTATGAGGACAATCAAAATTAACTTTGATATATCAGGTATCTTGTTTTATCATGGTAAAAATAACATATTAAGAGCTAGGACCAACAATATGGGGTCAGGTCGCTATTCATAAGAACAGTTATTCGTAAGACCGCTATTCATAAGGACAGCTATTCATAAGGACAGCTATTCATAAGGACCGTTATTCATAAGGACCGCTATTCATAAGGACAGTTATTCATAAGGACCGCTATTCATAAGGACCGTTATTCATAAGGACCGCTATTCATAAGGACCGCTATTCATAACGTGGAACTTCCCATACCTGCAGCCTGCAGGACCGCTATTCATAATTGAAGAAGAGGGTCATTATTAAAACTATTTATCATCATATATTTTTCTTTTCTACAAAAATATAAATAAACCACCCATCACATGCATATTAAGACAAGGTTATGGAAGGAAAAACAACGAATATCATAAGGAATATAAGAAAATTATAGAAAGATGCAAACGAAGTAAGAAAAGGTGATAGAAGGAAGAACAAAGGATAGCGTATAATGGGAAAGATATAGGAGGAGAAAGTAATAGAATAATAAAAACAAAGACTATCTTAAAGGAAACCAAAACCTTCATACAAAGTTACTTTTATTGTAAAGTTTAAGATATTTGAAAAATATCAGTGAAAATTTGAACAAAATCGGGCAGGAATAAGGAAGTAAGAGCTTTTTTGAAATGACTAGTCACTAGAGGCGGTATTCAATTTGATGCCATCATCTGTGGACAACTCTCCATGCCTTTTGTACATCAAATTTCATGTTTTTCCTTCTTTCTTGTGATTGAGATAATGTACTCCCCCGAAAGCAAGATATAGAATGCAAAATGATATTCTACTTCACATGTTATGAAGTCGGATCAAGAACACAAATAAATACGAAGAAAACAAAAAATTGTGAGATTTTATGTACAAAGGCATAGAGAGTTGTTCACAGATGATGTCATCAAATTGAATACCGCCCTCTAGTGACTAGTCATTTCAAAAAGCATTTTATGTGTCTCATTATAATGTGGTGAAATTTTTTAGATTATCCCATGTCTGTATTATGAGAGCAGAACTAGTGGCCATACTAATGGCACTAGAGTGGATTAATACATTTATTGAATCCTCTTCGGTGGTAATTTTTAGCGACGCTTTGTCAGCTTTACAAATGATCGATTCATACTTTATTAGATGTGCTATTGTAAATGAAATTTTATCCATAATTAATATTTTGCAGTTTAAGGATGTTTGTGTTGCTTTTGAATGGATTCCGTCACATTGCGATATTAGGGGCAATGAGATCGTAGATCGGGCTGCCAAAAAGGAGCCATGAAAAGGTGTATAGACATAGTTATACCAAATACAAGAAGTGAATTGGCAGCCTCTCGTTTGATCCATTATAACAAATTATGGCAAGCAGAATGGGACAATGCAGAACACGGTAGATTTTTATATGCTTTGCATAGCGACGTTTCAAAGCCCATACATAGACAAGGCCTATCTCGCAGAGAAGAATGCTTGATACAACAACTAAGAGTAGGTAACTGTAGTTTAAATTATTACCTTTTTCAAATTAACCAACACGATACTGGTCTTTGTGAAGTTTGTCAAGAAGATGAAACAATTAAACATTTTATTTTCTATTGTACAAAATACGACAAAGATAGACGTCTCTTAAAAGAAAGGATTAATTGAACAACCCCAATCTGAAACAATATTGATGTCTAACCCAATTTTCACTCGTGAATTATTGGGTTACATATACGATACTAATCGTTTTAGATAGCTTTTAAAGCTATCAGGGATCCCCTTAACTTATGTCGATCCTGTAATAATATATAAAATGAAGTATTTGCGGTTTTTTCCATGAACAATTGCAACTAACTCCCATCTCGCCTTTTATGTGCATTTTATGCAATTTTAATATTGCAGCTTTTTTTTTTTTTTTTTTTTTTTTTTTTTTTTATAAAACCATATCACTATTAATTTCATTTCACCAAGGAAAGTCGCTCGTGGGCTTGATTTCCGAAGCCCACGCCAAAGGTATACACGAAATTGACTGGCGCAATAATCTTTGAGATTGAAGAGCGCCATCTAAACGAAGAACCAACCACCAACAACCTCTTACTTCCTTATTCCTTGCCCGATTTGTTCAAATTTTCACTGATTTTATTCAAATCTTTTAAACTTTACAATAAAAGTAACTTACTATGAAGGTTTTTGGTTTCCTTTAAGACAAGGTGATAGAAGGAAAAACAATGAATAACTTCATAAGAGAAGGGATAAACAACGATTAACATAAGGAATGATAAGAAGAAAAATGAGAAAGATAAAAGAATAAACATAAAAAGGGGAAGAAGAGAAAGTGAGGAATGAGTGACACACTAAGAATAGCATTAGAGACGGTGATAGAAGGAGAAATGACATAGGAAAGAAAGAAAAAAATAGTTAGAAGGAAAACAAAGAATATCATGAGGATAGATAGGAAGAAAATAATATTAGAATGATGGAAACAAACAATAACACAGAAGAAGAAAAAACAAAGAAAGAAAATGATACTTTGCATGATCACGTTCACGGAGTGGGGGCCGGGTTTGAAAGATAATGGAAAAAAAAAGTGATAGAGGAAACAAAGAATAACATGAGGAGAGTAGGAAGAAAAATGATAGTTTAATAAAACAAAGCATAACGTAAAAAAGGTGATAGAAGGAAGAAACGAAGAATAACATAAGAAAGACAGATGATTAATGATTTTATGATTTAATGATTTTGGTAATGATCATTGTCGTCAGTCGCTAGCTTCACGAACGCGCGCGCCCGGCCGCACCCACCATCGGTAGCAGCCTATACATAGAGATATCAGATAATTTATACTTAATAAGGCGTAGTAGTATATGAGCCTATACTTCTTCGAATGCGATGAACTCGCTGATCTCCGAAAAGCGAAGGGACAACACCAGCAGAGAAAGGTACGCGTATAGTATATTTTGCAGCGGTTTGTCGTGAAACCTTCGTTTTTAGGAAAACTACTCCAAAAAAAGCTAATTGACACGAAAGGGGTAAGAAACATAACGAATTTAAAATCATGACCATTATTTGAACAATAATTTAGTTGATATGTTGGTATGTTTTAGGCATGGGTGTCGATCCCGGGGGGGGGGGGGGGTGGGGGGATATATCCCCCCCCCCCAATATCTCATTTTATGAATTTATTCAATCAACAGCATCATAGAAATGCAGAGCGCCAATGCAAAGCCGCAGCGTTAAAAGCAACGAGCAACGAGCAACGAGCTAAATATTATGCTACCCACCACTCGGGCTGTGCATGCAAAGATTTGCGAACGAACGTTCCAAACGTACTTCATGTGGGGAAACTGAATTCAGACAAGGATTAATATACAGAACAGTACAACGAGTCGTCTTCTTTCTCTAATAATTAAGTGAAACGGCTAAGCTTCCGCGCATTGAGTGGGATGGGGGGGGGGGGGGGCAATTGAATTCAGACTAGGATTAAGAGTTATAATTAAATGAAACATCAAAGTACACGATACAACGAATCGTCTTCTTTTTCTAATAATGTAATGAAACGTGAAA
Source organism: Strongylocentrotus purpuratus (assembly GCF_000002235.5). Taxonomy (NCBI): domain Eukaryota; kingdom Metazoa; phylum Echinodermata; class Echinoidea; order Camarodonta; family Strongylocentrotidae; genus Strongylocentrotus; species Strongylocentrotus purpuratus. Next base: position 19,203,513 of record NW_022145614.1, read on the forward strand.
GCTTCCGCGCTATCCGCGGGATGGTTGAAAGTGATTTCGGACGAGGATTAAGAGTAATAATCAAATGAAACGTCGAAGCTTCCGCGCTTCGCGCGGGATGGGGGGAAACTAAATTCAGACAAGAACACGATACACAAAATTGTCTTCCTTCTCTAATAATTTAATGAAAATGTAAAGCTTCCACGCTTCGCGCGGGATGGACAAAAGTGAATACAGATAAGGATTAAGAGTAATAATTTATTGAACCGTCGAAGCTTCCGCGCTTTGCGCGGTAAAGGGGAAAACTGAATTCTATATCATCATCTTCCTTCTCTAATAACGAAATGAAATGTGGAAGCTTGCGCACTTCGCGCAGGAATGAGCGAAAATGAATTCAGACAAGGATTAAGAGTAATAATTTATTGAACAGTCAAAGCTTCCGCGCTTCGCGCGGTAAAGGGGGGGGGGGAACTGAAATCTATATCATCATCTTTTTTCACTAATAATGTAATGAAATGTGCAAGCTTGCGCGCTTCGAGCAGGAATGGGCGAAAATGAATTCACACAAGGATTAAGAGTAATAATTAAATGAAACGTCAAAGCTTCCGCGCTCCGCGCGGGAGGGCGGGGGGAATTGCACTCAGACAAGGACACGATACAACGAATCGTCTTCTTTCTCTAATAATATAATGAAACGTGAAGCTTCCGCGCTTCGCGTGGAATGGGCGAAAATGAATTCAGACAAGGATCAAGAGCAGTATTTATTGAAACGTCAAAGCTTCCCCGCTTCGCGCGGGAGGGGGGGGGGAACTGAATTCAGACAAGGATTAAGAGTCGAGAATGGTACATCGAATCGTCTTCTTTCTTTAAAAACCTAAAGACCTATGCGCGGTGGAAGGGAACTTGATTCAAACAAGGAATAAGAGTCGATAACGGTCCAACGAATCGTCTTCTTTCTCTAATAATTTAATGAAACGTCAAAGCTTCCGCGCTTCGCGGGGAGGGGGGAAACTCCTCCCTCCCTGCACCCAACCCCTATAGGGAGCGCGCTTCGCTAGCTCACTTCCGACCCCCTAAAATGAAATCCTGGCTACGCGTTTGGGGAGGGGGGTACAACCTGCCACGTGCTTCTATCCCTTGGTTGCTTTGATCCATTGCCGAAAATATTTTGGCACTTGTCATCCCCCCCCCCCCCCCAACCACGGATACGAATCGACACCCTTGGTTTTAGGTGTCTCCACGCAGGAGCTAGGGGTCAAAGTCTGAATACGAAAGTACATAAGCTCTCCTCTCAACCAGGACTGTCCTCAACTCTTGGAACCGGAAGTTGGATAGATACAAGTGACGGAGGAGTCGACCAGTAACAAGTAAAAAAAAAAAATACTGCCTTGTCCATAAAATGATTAATGGTGATGATATTGATGACACATCACTTAAAAGCATTGTCTGTGCAACTCTAGACATTACTAGAAAGGCCAAATAAAAAACAAAACATGTTTAGGGTCCTGTTTTTTTCAAAAAATAGGAAGGAGGGGTCCCTTTTTTTTCTTTCAAATGTTCGCTCAAAATGGCCGCTCGGTGCATTTTCCTTGACGGTCGGGCTATTTTTCAAGATGGCCGCCGACATTTTTATTTTTGTATTAAATCAGAAATAGATCCATTTTAGCAGTGTTTTTCATGTTTTTTTTTCTTTAAAAAAATATAAAAAATTAAAAAAATTAGGAGGCGGCCCCCAAAATGGAAGCGGGCGTGGACGCTTAACATGTATATTTTTTTTAAATGGCCTAATAATTTCACATCTTTTTCTGTAGCTCACAATCATGGCAGAAACAGGAGGATTTCCCGACACCCATACAACATCTACCTACTCGCCTACGACAACTCAGCAGACGGCGTCACCAAGAGTCCAGTGTACTATCGACAAAGGATATGCCACATCACTGCCTAGTATCATTAGGATAGTAGAGATTGTGAGTATATGATTTCCCCCTTTTTTTGGGGGGGGGGTTAATGTAATATTGCTGACCCCATGATCGAACATACATGTACAAGCAGGCCTCCATACAGTTTTTGTGTTTTTTTTGTGAATTACAAAAAAGATCAGTCAATGGAAACTGCTAGGAACAAAACCAAGAGGTACATAAATAACGATCCTTTAAGAATATAAGTAGCAGGGGAAAAACAAAATTAAAATAAAGATGTGTTGTATATTAAAGATGAGTACAGCTTTGCTCTGATTTGTTTGAAATCTGCACAGGAAACTCCTCTCTGCAAATTTTATTCTGTATTCAAATGAACGTGTCTGTGAAAACACATTATATTTTTCACCATTAGTTCGTTTTGAATTTTGTTTGACCAATCTATGTAAATACATTTGATTTGTACTGGAATCACTACACTATATACTGCAATTTTTTATGTCATGCATCAAATCATAAATGTAATGCATGGGAATTTTCATGGTTTCATTCATTTCATAAATCATTTTATGAACTTTCAGTTTTGCTGTAACTCGCAGGATATCCTGTTTTAACCTTAAAGGGAACCAAAACCTTTGTACTAAGTTACTTTTATTTTTTGAAATAACTAGTCACTAGAGGGCGATATTCAATTTGATGACATCATTTGTGGACAACTTTCCATGCCTTTTGTACATCAAATTTCATGTTTTTCCTTCTTTCTTGTGATTGAGATAATCTACTCCCCTGAAAGCAAGGTATGGAATGCAAAATGAGATATTCTACTTCACATGTTATGAAGTCGGATCAAGAACACAAATAAATACAAAGAAAACGAAAGAATTGTGAAATTTGATGTACAAAAATTCAGCGAGCGTATAGGATTTCAAATAAATTTTGATGTATGATATAAAACAAATATACCCTGCCTTCTGTTCGAGGTACTGGTTAAAACTATGGGCCTTGGTGGCTCCAATAGTAGTATTGGAGTCACTCCTTGCCCATAGTTTTAACCAGAACCTCTCAAGACAGTGTATATGTGTATACTATCTTTAATGATCGATATCGATGGCAACACAGTATTTGGTACATTCTTTATTTTTTTTAATGCCTTTAATGAGATTTTTTTTCTCCAAGCTTGGCTTAAGCCGGGTAAGGAGAGTGCATGCATGTATTCAGCACTTGTATCCTTCAGAAGAAATGCTATACAGATTCAACATTTTATTATTAAGATCATTATTGAAATATCAGTTTCATCTACCCGTAATGGTATCATATTCAGGGCTGTCTACTCAGCAAGCTAAATTGAAAGCAGCAATGTACATGGACATATGAGATCACCTCTTTGACTATGGTTTGTATGTACCAGTACATATCAAGTATAGCATACACTAGACAAAATTAATGTCAGCACACGGGCTTCCTGTTTCAGGGGAAAACAAAGGAACCGACATTTCCTATTGTTCCGCCGCATTGTCAGTGTGTTGGTTTAGGATTCTCTGTTGCAATAGCTCTATTCACACCGTCGTACTTTTGAACTTAAAGAGAGGGTTTATTGATTTTGAATTTGACTGAATGTGGTATCATTGCAATCGTAAACTTACACTGTTTTAACTTGTAGGTCCATTAAAGTCCATTAAAATTGCAACAAAAAAACCCACTCAAGACCTCGAAAACGATCGTAATACAGCTGAATTTTCAGTGACGTCATGAATGAGAAAAAATGGGCCACTCAGCTGAACTGATTGACAACGGTGCTGTATTGCATTGAGTGCCGTACCCATTTATAACTGACGTACGTACTTTACCTTCATCAAAATCATCAAATCCCCTGGGGATATCGAAATGGACAAAACATACTGTAAACGCGCAAATATTTGCGGTACATTCATTTTCGCGATTTCGCTCTAAGATCTGCAAGCGCAAATTCTAGAACTCGCAAAATATAAGCATGACTTCTTATTTGGTTTTGAATGGGCTAAATTGCTTGCACGCGTATTTAAGAACCTGCGAATATGTTTTGTTTCAAGCTCGAAAAATTAATGACGTGAAAATAACAGCGTTAAGTTATGATAAAAAACGAAACTGAGAATTATCAATGTTTTATCATAACTTTTTTTTGTTTGTTGAAATAAATCTTTATTCAGATAAAATCATGGATAACATCGTAATACATAAATATTCATATCATAACTCAATCACAATTTTAATATGACACATATTTGAAAAGCTTAGATCCTCCTCTTTCATTTGATGCAACTCATATGATGCATATTCACCAACAAGTTATTTTGCGGCGGTATATGAATTTCAAAGAAAAAGTTCATTTTCTGCCCTTTCATTTGACACCTCAATCAGGAAAAATGAGCCAGGAATAACAAAGTTCTGTTTGTTCAAAGTAATGCTTGCGTTTCCATAATTTGATTAAACGAATTCGTTTTCACTGGCTGCCTGCTGTAGTAACGAACATAGTTGACAAAAGACTTAACTCTGGTTCGTTGACGATCGATTAGCCATGCACAAAGAAGACGAAAGACTTGATGCATGGCTGATCATCAACGAAAGTACGAAGCGGAGTAAATTTGTCGCCTATGTTGTTCCAGAAGTGTCGTTAGGTCATGCAAATTGTCCTTCGCACTCCCAGATCATACACGTACAGGCGCGTACACAGGGGGAGGGGGGTTAAAACCCCCCCCTTTGGTATTTTTCTGTGTGTAACCCCCCCCCCCCCCTTTGGATTATTTTTCTTTTTATTTATTAAAAAAAAATAATAATTAAAAAAAATTCCCATGGCTGACCTAAAAAAAGTGACCTCTTACCCCCCCCCCCCCCCCCCCTCCCCCCCCCCGCTTATTCAGCGGTCGGCTGAGTCGTTGCGGTTTTTTTTTTGGGACCAAAAAAAAGTGTCCTCTTACCCCCCCCCCCCCCCCCCCCCCCCTTTGGATTTTTTTTATTATTTTTATTTATTAAAAAAAAATAATAATAAAAAAAAAAATTCCCATGGCTGACCTAAAAAAAGTGACCTCTTACCCCCCCCCCCCCCTTTGAAAAAATCCTGCGTACGCGCCTGTACACGTACATGTACACGCTAACATGCGGGTAACATGCCCTCAATTATGTGATCATTATTCTGGTTTTTATGCTCAAATGTGACGGGAATAACATAAAAATCAAACAAACATTTGTAGAAAGTACTATTTATTCTGTATATCTCATTTAAAGTGCCAAAATAAAGGAAATATCCATATCTAAAAAATTGCAATGGGCATCCAACATTGTCCCGAATGTGTGATCTAGGGTAGTTCATTCACTGACGTCACACTTTTGCATGTGTTTTATCGCCATCAATTCAATTTGTGAGTGGATTCTGGAAAGGGTATCAAAATTGCATTTAATTTATTCCTCACGCTAGTGAAGGCTTAAAAAGTACCTTACCGGTCATCATTTTCTTCAGGTTCTCTGTAGAGGTATAATTTAGGCCAAACACACAAATGAAATGATTCTCATCCCCGCCTGCCCCTTATTGTTTTACTACCGGTATTTACTATTCAGAAGAAAAAAGCCAACAACAAAAAAGCAACAAAAAAAAGTAAAAAGCCTGTGATATATATTTTCTTTAAATAGCTTCTAAAGTGATACAAATCATTTGTTTTGTCATACATTGCATGATTGCATCAGTATACTCACATAGCACAATATCTGTGAATAATAGGCTTGGCCAGCTAGCATGGCAGCCATCTTGGAACAAACTCAAGATCAAAACAATCAAGTAACTACAAGCTGGCATAAGCTCAAAGTTAATTGCGTCTGCAGGGCATATAACTTCTCTGCTCGTATTTCGCTAACTTTAAGATCTGTCAATCTGTCATGGTTTGTAACTTAAAGCTTTATAACCATGAGTGCATCTGCACATGCCCTGACTACAAGATAACTTCAAAATTTAACCCAAGGCCTAAACTTAAAAGTAAAGATCACTTCTCAATCTGGTCATGCGATTGTGAAAGAAACGTTGTGGAATCGATCAGAAAAGGTTGATCATCTAGCATATATAAGCAGGCGCGTACGCAGGGGGGGGGGGGGGGGGAGTTTTAGGGGGTTAAACCCCCCCCTTTCGTAATTTCATGTATGTAACCCCCCCTAAAAAAACCTAAACCCCCCCCCCTTTTGATTTAAAAAAAAAAATATATATTATATATATATGCCCACGGCCGACCTAAAAAAAAGGTGACCTTACCCACCCCCCCCCGCTTATTCAGCTGTTGGCTGAGTCGTTGCGATTTTTTTTTGGGACCCAAAAAAAAATGACCCCCCCCCCCCCCCCCCCCCCCCCCCCCCCCCCCCCCCCCCCCATTTTCCCATGATTGGTAATAAGAGCTTCCATTTCATTTTTTGAGAGGGGGGCGTTTCCAAAATTGATCTTTACCTTTAAAGCTAACGGAATTGTGTGTGAGCCTCACTGATGGCTTCTTATATGTGTACATTATGTAACTCTCCCTACACCTTTTCTGTACTTCAAATTTAAATAAAAATAAGTAAATGATAACCTAACTTTAATTTTAATTCAACTTTAAACTATAATTTGAATAGCTACGTGTACATGTTTGTTTGTTAATGTCTGGATGAAAGTAACCAATAAGAACCGGTACATGTACCATTCAATAGAATGGGGGGGGGGTTGATGTAATAAGAACTTAATATAAATATCTCATGAAAAATTTAATTAAAATGACTCCATACCAGATAATGTATATTGAAGTTAATTATATAAGGTACATGTATATTACCATGGATAGAAAACTATATTTTTCACTGTTTAGTAAAGAGTATATTGCTTTTTTTTCTGTCAGTCCTGTCACTCTAATATATTGTCTTCTACTCTTTCAGTTTTGATATTCTGTGTATTATAGTGACTTCTCCCTCTCTGTCTGCTTCTTTCTTTCTGTCATTCTCGTTTTGTACTGTCTGTCTCTGTATGTTTGTGTTTCTCAGTTCAATGTTTTTTTATCATAATTTGTTTTAACCTATTTCTGACGAAATGAATGGTAGGCAACCATGCTGCTATATTCAATTCGAACTCAAATGATTGTTATAAAACTTTGTTACCAGAACAAAAGATTATCTGTAACCCATTAAATACTATCATGGTGATATTTGTTATAAAGAATGATACAGCAAGTATTCGCTGCTCTCCCCTCCCCACCCCTCCTCCCTGACCTCCAAGCCATATTTCAGACAGATGGATGTTAAAACTATATGCATTTGTTTAGGCATCAGCTGATCGAACCATCCATCTCCCAAAATGCTACCCACACTCTGTGACAGAGCCTTCACAGCTGCTGCTCCCAAACTGGAATAACCTACCCATATCTCTGTGTAACCAACAATCAGTCAATACCTTCAAATAATATCTCAAAACTCACCTCTTGTTTTAACAACATGCTGTAAAGCACATTTGAACATGTATATCTGGAAAATGGGCTATATAAATACATTATTTTTTTATTTTTATTATTATTATTATTATTATTATCATTAAGAGCTTCATCTCTAGTGCACACATATCCATCCTCGGTCGCACTAACAAGAACGTTAGCGACTTTTCGGACCGGCGACGCGGCCTTCTACAACACTAATCTAAGCGGGGGGGGGGGGGGGGGGGGGGGTCGCACTCAGAGCGAAAAGTTCCGCGTAGCATCCAAACCTACGACGGTATTCAGCCGAATTAGCGTCAGAATTCGAGCTAGTCGGGGTGGTGTGATCAGCCAATCAGAGAGCTTATTAGCTGTGACTGCGAGGCTCGCATGCAAATGACGGAACGACATTTCAGACGTCATGTAAGCGCGGAAACTATATGTATTCAGATTTGCAAAACTGCAAACAGATCGCGACGGTATATAGCCAATTGCAGAGTACGGAAACGGTCACAGCTCATTTAAATACCTCGTAGTCAGCACTTAATTGCGTCGTCGTGCGAATAGTCATATAGGCAGGGGCGTCGCCAAAGGGGGGGTGTGAGGGGGTGCGACACCCCCCCCCCCCACCTGTCAGGATTTTGTCGGTAAAATTGCGCTGCCGTCGGGAAAAAGAGAAAAGGGGGAGGGAAAAAAAGAGGGAAAAAAGAGAGGGAAAAAAAAGGGAGGGAAAAAAGAGAGGGAAAAAAAAGAGAGGGAAAAAAGAGAGGAAAAGTGAAAGAAAAGAAAAAAAGAAAAGGAAAAGAAAAGAAAAAAAAGAATAGGAAAAGAAAAGAAAGAAAGGAAAAGAAAGGAAAGAAAGGAAAAGAAAGGAAAGAAAAGAGAAGAAAGAAAGAGAAAAAAGAAAAAGAGGGAGGATAGGAAAGAAAGGAAAAGAAAGAAATGGAAAAAGAAGAAAAAAGAGTGAAAGGGAAACAAAATAAACGGGGGATGAAAGAGAGAAGAGAGAGGGGAGATAAGAGTCTGAGGGAGGGGGAGTGGGAGTAAAAGAGAGAAGGGGTTGTTGGGTGGAGTCGTCGAGGGAGCAAGAAAGACACGGGTAAATATGTTGCTGTGTCGGGTCAGCTGTGTCGGTATTCTAGCTCGATCCTCGTGTACTATATCAATGCAGAAGTTTGAAGTCGGTGAGATGTATATTGTCGGTCGGCCGACAAGTTTTTTTCCCTACGAACTGTGACTTCTTATCCGCTGTGACCATTTCGAGAGTGACTACAACTACAATACTTGTATTTTCTCGAAGTTTCACTTTCCTATAAGTTCAGCTAAAGAAATCAGAGGTTTAAAATTTTCGGGGAAACTAAATTCAAACAAGGTTTAAGAGTCAACAACGGTACGACGAATCGTCTTCCTTTCTTTATACTGTGATGGAAGGCCAAAAATTCCGCGCTTCGCGCGGAAGGTGAAACTTCATTTAGACGAGTCGAGAACGTTACAACGAATCGTCTTCTATCTCTAATAATTTAAGGAAACGTCAAAGCTTCCGCGCTTCGCGCGAAAGTGGGAAACTGAATTCAGACAAATAGGGCTTATTAAAAGTCGAAAACGGTATAACGAATCGTGTTCTTTCTCTAATAATTTGAGGAAACGTCAAGGCTTTCGCGCTTCGCGCGAGAGGGGGAAACTGAATTAAGATGCTAGGGCTTAATAAGATTCGAAAACGGTACGAGGAATCGTCTTCCTTTCTATATATTGTGATGAAACGCCAAAAATTCCGCGCTTTGCGCGGAAGGGGAAAAACTTCATTTAGACGACTCGAGAACGGAACGACGAATCGTGTTCTTTCTCTTGTAATTTGAGGAAACGTCAAAGCTGTCGCGCTTCGCGCGAAAAGGGGAAAACTGAATTCAGATAAATAGGGCTTAATAAGATTAGAAAACGGTACGAGGAATCGTCTTTCTATCTCTATATTGTGATGAAACGCCAAAAATTTCGCGCTTAGCGCGGAAGGGGAAAACTTTATTTAGACACGTCGAGAACGGTACAACGAATCGTCTTCTTTCTCTAATATTTTAAGGAAACGTAAAAGCTTCCACGATTCGCGCGAGGCGCGAGAGGGGTAAACTGAATCCAGACAAAATTAATAGGGCTTATTCAGAGTCGAAAACGGTACAACGAATCGTGTTCTTTCTCTAATAATTTAAGGAAACGTCAAAGCTTCCGCACTTCGCGCGAAAAGGGAAAACTGAATTCAGACAAAATTAATAGGGCTTATTTAGAGTCGAAAACGGTGCAACGAATCGTGTTCTTTCTCTAATGATATGAGGAAACGTCAACGCTTTCGCGCTTCGCGCAAGAGGGGGAAACTGAATTCAGATGAATAGGCCTTATTAAGAGTCGAAAACGGTGCAACGAATCGTGTTCTTTCTCTAATGATATGAGGAAACGTCAACGCTTTCGCGCTTCGCGCAAGAGGGGGAAACTGAATTCAGATGAATAGGCCTTTTTCGTATGACGAATCGTCTTCGTTCTCTAATAATTTAATGAAACGTTTAAACTTCCGCGCTTCGCGCGGGAGGGGTAAGCTTCATTCAGATAAGGATTAAGAGTCGAGAACAGTACACCGAATCGTCTGCTTTTTCTCATAATTTAATGAAACGTCAAAGCTTCCGCGCTTTGCACGGGAGGGGGGGGGAACTGAATTCAGAAAAGGATAAACAGTCGAGAACGGTAGAGCAAATCGTCTTTTTTTAAAAATAATAATTCAATGAAACGCCAAAGCTTTCGCGCGGGAGGGGCGGGGAAACTTCATTCAGCCAAGGATTATCAGTCGAAAACGGTACAATTAATCGTCTTCTTTTCCTAATAATTTAAGGAAACGTCTAAGTTTCCGCGCTTCGCGCGGGAGGCCCATCACCCCATATGGAAACGTTTGCTTGTATGTGTCTCATAAAAGAAGTTGACCACAAACTGACTCCCACACGGTGTTGAGTGCTCAGGGGTCACAGGCCACTGGCTTCATCGGGCAGGTAGTTCCATTATGTGAATGGGTAAATTAACTATTACAAAATGAGGGGACACATTACATTGTACAATAGGGACACACGTTGGAGAACATACTCTTTTATTGACTTACTCACTACATGAAACTATAAAACTAAAATGCATTTTGTATTCTAACAATTGGAGTACAAATAATAATAACAGGTGAATGAAATGCATAAGCACCACAAACACATGGGGAAGAAGCATTCATAAATTTGAATACATATAGTTGATAAACGACTCCGATGAAACTATAAAACTAAAATAAAATTTGCGTTCTGGCAATTGGAGTAAGAATGATAGCAGGTGAATGAAATGCTTCAACAACACAAACACCTTGGAAGCTAGGAAGCATCCATACATTTGAATAATTTAGTTGATAAACCACTCCGCATGTGGACCTTTGGTGGAGCAGAAAGCATTGGATTATTAACAACACGAACCCATTTAACAGAATGTCGGAACGTAAATTAAATTTGGCGCGGTTGGAAAATGCATCTTTCTACCCTGCGACTTTAATGGTACGATCCAGTAAATTAAAACAGTAAAATGGATCTTATTTTAAAATTACTCATTAAATAAAACCCAAAACTTCAGTGATATCAGAAAAAATATGTTATATCTTACTAATAATTAAAAAAGATGTATAAACATTGTGAAAGTGTCGCATTTTACGATAAAAAGACACCGATTTAGCGAAGATGACGTCATTAGTGCGCTTGCATCAGGGAATTCAAGGTCAAAAGGTCAATTCAGACGCTGATAAGTTAATGGTCGAGCCTTTTTGTTTCCTTTATTCCTACAAAATTATACAATCAATCAAAACAAGTTTAATACCAGGAGAAAGCTAACGATTATTAATTTTATTAACCGCTTGCCCCAAAGTCGCTTGACCACAGTGAAACGAGTGAGAGCTTGCGAGAGCGGCCAAAGTGTGATTGAAACTCGCTATTTGCTCTTCTCCAACGCAAAAAGACACGACATTGTGCTGGATAAATGTATTTTTTCCGACAAAAGTACAGAAAATTTGCATATGGTCTTTTTATATTATAATTTATGAAATGTTACCCTAGTGAATTCCGGGCGCCCCAATGCTGGAAAGAAACGCACATTTAAGAAAACTTCACTTTTCCATGGAAAAATGCTTATTTGTTCTATGCACACAAGTCAGATTGAGCGGATGATACAACGTTTCCATATGCATCCCCTTAATGAGCGCGCTTTTAAGTGATTCTCTTGCTCACTACCGCCCCTCCCTAAAATAAGATCCTAGCTCCGCGCCTGCATTAAAATATATAGCTATGATGCTGACTAAATTGAAGAAATAATTCGTATATTCATGTCGTCGCGGAAAATGACCATTTTGCGCATATGCAAGTACAAGAGATAGTCCATAGGAAAAACAATTTAGCCTTCGGCCCCAGGTTTATAGGGTTGAACTTTTCGATATTGGACATTTAATTCTGTCGGTAATTGGTGGCTAGTTTTGTCGGTAATCGTAAGCCTCTACACCCCCCCACTGAAAAAGGTCTAGCGACGCCCCTGCATATAGGGACTTTTAGATTTGCGTGGACTGACACGTGCGACGTCCATTCAAGGCAGTGCATTAAAAGGACGTCGATCGTAGCAATCCACGTTGCTGTCATGCAAATCTAAAAGTCCCTACTATTGACAGACCGACAACAGACCAAATAATTAACTACATTAACCTCAGTAGCCAAGGATTTGTCGGGTTTTGAGTTGGTTTGGCAGATGTATATAAGGAACACTCAAAGGTGCCTATAAACAACGCACCGGTATACATACTATATGAAAACACCTTTTGAAAAATATACATACCAAAAAGTGAAATGATATTGAATTGATAAGAATGACAAAAATTAACTGAGAGATTTTGTTTCCTTTATTTCTGCAGATTGTCGGATTCATGTACTGGACAGTGGTGTCCAGTTACTGGTTCGGGTGCGTTAATCATTCTACTGGTTGGTATAACTGGGTAATCTTTGTCTCTGTGACCACATGGGTCATCACGGTCATACTCTTCATTTTTTTCCTCTTATCGCTGACCAAACAGGTGACCATTATCAACTGGGTGCTAACGGTAAGAAGCCATTATTATCTCTTACGGTCAGGGACTGTGTTGTTTTTACATATGGAGAAAAGTTTGTGAAAGGTTCACAGTGTGAAATAATGGAATATAAAAATGGAATTAGAAGACAGAATTATTCTTGCAAAATATTTCTTGATTGACAGTATTGATTTACATACATCAGTTTATGAGTATATTCCACTGTTCTAGGTAAGAGCTTAAGTTTAATAATTCAATAATATCCCTTGGCTAAGTATTTCATCCTGAGTAAAAGATGAATGTATGATAGTAAAATACTTCAGCCAATCACTTTGGAACCCTGACAGTGCCCCCGATTCGTTGTGCATTGGCTCTGTTTCATACAAATTGTTATCAATAACAAGTTGCATTTGATTGGCTGAGAGAAGATTTGTTATAGAAAATGTGACACTTTATATTAATGAAAAGTTTTATGAAACAGGGCTTGAAGGAGCATACTTTTTTTTTTTTTTTTTTTTTTTTTTTTTTTTTACTTCTTTCTACACCCCCCCCCCTCCCCACCATTGCTGAGACTGAGAAAACACTAGACCAAGATATTCCTAACATGTTTGTTTTGTAATTCTTGATTGGCTATGTGAAGTAGCTTCATTTGGCTAAGTTATATCAGGGACTTGGGAGACAAGTCCCTGGTTATATGATAGCATCCTTTGCTCTCTGCTCTGTAACCCGTTGACTCCGGGAACTGGGGGCTCCTGTGTCAAAGCCTATATGGGATTGAGAGAATTCAGAAATCAAGGGGTTAAAGCCACACTGTCCTACTTGTAGCTACTTGCTCCCTCTATATAGAAAACAATGCCTAATCGGTGACCATTGGTCCCCCATGATCCTCTTTTTCTTATGTTAATTGAGAGCTGAGTTGATGAGATAACCTGTCCAGTGACATTACAAAAGTGTTCTAATCCCTCCTATAAACTAGTGCAGATAAGCTTTAAATTGATAATATATTTACACATTTTGTGTTGTTGGCCTCACCTGTTCCATTTGGCCAGTCCTTTTGATAAGTTTGGAATAAATACTGATGCATAAAATAATAATAATGATATTGAATATTTATATAGGCACATTATCCACCATACAAGGTGCTCAAGGCGCTCTGCTAGGCTAGCGATTTCAGCGCTCACAGCATTCAAGGAATTCCTTCCTACCGGTACGCATTTAACACCTGGGTGGAGAGTGGCAAATGTAGATTAATTTCTTGCCAAAGGACATTAGTGCCGTGGCGGGACTCGAACCGCAGACCATGTGATCCACAGTCCGACGACTTATCCACTAGACCACAACACCTCTACATCTACATCACTAAATGATAAGAAAACACTTTTTCAAATCCACCAGGAGCTGATAGACAATGGTGCAGATTGATTGCTTCATTTCATAGCCGCGATAATTATCAGTGATGGTAGATTTACATTTTTGTTGTAATCCTTACTTGTTTTCTGTTGTTTGGTCTGCCCTTTATGATCAATTTATTGAATACCAATGAATAAAATGTCACTAAATGATACAAAAACTCTATTTTTCTTCAAAATCTACCAGGAGCTGATCAACAATGCTGCAGCTTGTTTGCTACATTTCATAGCTGCAATATTCATCAGTATAAAGGCTGGCCAACCTGCTGGGAGATATGAGCACGGAAAGATTATATGGGGATGTGTAAGTATCAGGTTCTTTTATTTAGGATCCTCAGATGGTGGATAAATGATATTAATATTATCACTCTGACTCAATAAGGAAAACATAATAATGAACTGCGTTTTAGATCTCATCATTTTATTAAGGGGAATGTTTTAATTTAAAGTATGAACATGTTCTTCCATTGACTGTGCTCTCGATCAAATAGGATTTGATTTCTATGGGGCTTAAAATGTATCACACAAAGAAATCGTCATAAGACGGCATTACATGGTGAGTAGAAACTAAATTCAATGTCGATGTTATGATAATAATCTTTATTGTTCATTTATTTCTCGTGAAAATTGATATTTTTATTTTTTTTATGCAGTTGGAAAAGTTTATGTAGGATTTTATATTTTATTATATTAGGGCATTTGTATTGATAGTGAAAGTGCTGAAGAGCAGACAGGTGTTGTAGTTATTATTATTATTATTATTATTATTATTATTATTATTATTATTATTATAAGTAGTAGTGGAAGTAAAAGTCCTATAGCAGTTTTAGTTTTAGTAGTAGTAGTAGTAGTAGTAGTATTGTTAATAATATTTTTATTATTATTTATGTATTTTGTTATTATTAATTATATTATTATCGTTATTATTGTTATAATTGTTATTATAATAATTATTTAAATAATTATTGTTAGTAGTAGTGGTAGTAGTAGTAGTAGTAGTAGCAGTACTATTATTAGGTGGTCTGTCAATGACAGATCACCTATTGTTTTCGTCAGAATTTTCTTTCTTTATCAGGTGGGCTGTATATAATACAGACCACCTTATATTTTTGTTAAAATCGCCTTTATTTATTTATTTATTTATTTATTTTTCTTAATTCGACCCACTTTTTTGTGTGCAAGATAATTTAAAAATGGCTCAAGCAAATGTCTTTAAATTTAGCACACGTATTTATAGGCATATGAACAAAGCACAACAACGTTTTAAACCTTGACCTTGACTGATGACGTCATCTAGGCGCCATTTTGTGAATTTTTTTGAAAATTTACTCATGATCATATTTTCATAACGGTAAATCATTTTTCATTCATATTTCAACATGATCAAGGTCAATATCCGTCCGGTCAATTTCGGGTCAAAAAACGCGCGCCTGCGCGTACGTCCGCGCGCAAAATTTTTAAATGCTCAAAATCGTCTAAAATTTATTTTGCATACGTATCAGGTCATTTTAAGCATTTTATAAAAAATTGCGCGTACGAGCATGCGTGCGCGTTTTCGCGCGTAACACCATTACAAAACATAGAATCGCCATTTTTTTTTCTTTCATGATATTTCTCATATTTTTTCAAGGAATTTGATACCATGTTTTTCTCTTTATGACCATTATTAACAAGATGAGCCTAAATTCAAGATAAATGTCAGTGCGCGCGAGCTCTTGTAATACATAACATACATGGGCAAAAAAATGCCTATACACAATCCATTATAGCTCATTGGGATGCACCTGGACCCCAATTCTGTTTTAATATTTGAAAAGAGTATGAGTCAGAAATATGATTTCATGTCTCATTTGGCCATTAAGTGTATCGTGACATCATCTTAAAGGCCTTGGAACTCAAAATACGAATTTGCATATTATGACGTCAGCATATTTATGGAAAATTGATTGTATCTCTGTATATATTGATTGATTTTCTTCAAAATTTCAATATGTTGTAGCTAAGATAATTCTCTACAAGTTAAAAAAAAACTTTTTCATTTTGATGACGTCATCAGAGTGAAAATTTTGATTAAAGGCCTCATGTCAGAAATTTCATAATTTGCGTGTTATGACTATAGAAGGTGAATTTCGTTCACGTAATGAATCTACATGATAGTGTTTTTTAAGAATTTTCAAGCAGTATCTCGCTTATTTTTGCTCTATTTTGTTTTCAAATTTAATTTATTTATTTATTTCTTTATTTTTCTTATTTCGACCCACTTTTTTGTGTGCAAGATAATTTGAAAATGGCTGAATCAAATGTCTTAAAATTTAAGACACGTATGTATAGGCATATGAACAAAGCACAGCAAGTTTTCAACCTTGACCTTGACTGATGCCGTCATCTAGGCGCCATTTTGTGAAATTTTCTGAAAATTTACTCATGATCATATTTTCATAACGGTAATTCATTTCTCATTCATATTTATCATGATCAAGGTCAATATCCGTCCGGTCAATTTCGGGTCAAAAAACGCGCGCGTGCGCGTACGTCCGCGTGTCAGTGTGCGCGCAAATTTTTTAAATGCTCCAAATCGTCTCAAATTTTGTTTGCATACGTTTCAGGCCATTTTAAGCATTTTATAAAAAATCGCGCACATGCGCATGCGCGCGCGTTTTCGCGCGTAACACCATTACACAACATAGAATCGCCATTTTTTTTTCCATGGCAATTCCCATATCTTTTCAAACAATTTGATACCATGTTCATCTCTTTATGAACATTAATATTAAGATGAGCGTCCATTCAAGATAAATGTCTGTGCGCGCGAGCTCTTGTATACATAGCATATATGGGCAAAAACTTGCCTATACAAAATCCATTATAGCTCTTTTGGATAAACCGGGACCCTCAATTTTTTTAAATATTTGGATAGAGTATGAGTCGAAAATATGAAATCATGTCTCATTTGGCCATTATAAATATCATGACGTCGTCATAATGGCCTTGGAACTTAAAATATGAATTTGCATATAATGACGTCAGCATATTTATGGGAAATTGATTGTATCTCTGTAAATATTGATCGATTTTCTTTCAAACTTTGATATGTTCTAGCTGAAACAATTTTCCGCAAATACAGTTTTCACAATTTTTCATTTTGACAAAGGCATCAGGGCGTATTTTTGCGATTAAAGGAGGCATGTCAATTTTTCACATTTTGCGTGTATTCTCTATGGGACATGTCTTTTTCTCAAAACTGGATTCTACATTCCTGTCTTTTGCGAGCAATATCTCCAGCATTTTAGTTTCGCTTTTGCTGAGCTTTGAGTATGTTGTAGCTGAGACAAAAAGCTATCACAAGTGTGCCCTTTATTTTTCAATCAGATGCCGGGATCATGCTAATATTTCACTTGTAAAGTGGGATTTGAGAATTCCATTTTTCGTTTACGTGTAATCGCTATGGGAATTGTTTTGGTATATCGGTAACGCACTTGACTTCCGACCTCGAGATCCCTGGTTCGAGTCCGGCGTCTCCAACATTTTTTTTCTTCCCTTTTGTTTTCTTTTTGAAATTTCACCGTACCATCTCCTTTGATTATTAAAACACGTAGAATCGCAAATGTAATAAACACCCCTCTTTACTTTATTATTACACTATTTTCATTTATTTTTCTTATTTCGACCCACTTTTCTGTGTGCAAAATAATTTTGAAAATGGCTGAATCAAATGTCTTAAAATTTGGCACACGTATGTATAGGCATATGAACTAAGCACAGCAACTCAAAATACGATTTTGCATATTATGACGTCAGAATATTTATGGAAAATTGATTGTATCTCTCTAATTATTGATCGATTTTCTTCAAAATTTCGATATGTTGTAGCTAATACAATTTTCTACCAGCTCACTTATCACCACTTTTCATTTTGATGACGTCATCATAGCGAACATTTTGATTAAAGGCAACATGTCAGAAATGTATTAATTTGCGTGTTATGCCTATGAAAGGCCTATACAAAATGTAAATAAGTTAATTACTGCACTCGTCATCAGCAGCCAGGGTGCAAAATTAAGCGAAATAGGCAATTTATATCGGGCATAATAGCCATTTAAAGCTGTCACCATCTAATTAGAAGGAAAAAAAACCCGTTTCTGAACCAGACACACAATACATGTCTGGTCCTGGCCGTACGGATTTTTTTTTTCCAAAAAAAAAAAATCCTAATTTCAAAACAGTTTTTATCCACGATATATCCGCGATAAAATACAGATTTTGTAAAGAAAATAGTATTGGTAACTGACAGCATATTTTTGTCTAATACCGCGTAAGTATGTACAGTAAAACAATAACAAGATTTACGTTTGAATAACAACTTTAACACAAAATGCACCAAAACTTTAATTTGTTTTTCCCCCGAAACTAAACTAGGTGACTGGGTACATTTTGAATGACAGGAACTTTATAAATATACAGGCAAACGGTAATAAACATGTAAATATCGTTCCAATGAATATTATTATGACGTCAAATGTTTATATGATTTTGTCCAGATATTTTGGGAGGCTTCTGCCCCTTTTTTTCAATCTTCCATTGGCTGTTTTTTATATGACCAATAAACTGAGTAATAGAAACAATAGATAAAGCTCTTATATCTGCACTTACATTTACAATGTAATCTTAATAGCTTCGTGGTAACTGTAATAAATAGGAATCACGTCTGCGTCTAATATATCTAGACCTTTGCTGTAAACATGATCGATCAATGTACCATTCTCTGTCGTGGGTTTTGAAACATATTGTTTGTAACCATTATCACACATTATTCGGTTTACCTGCGAATTGTGTTTCATTAAATCTTCGTTGAAGTCACCCATCACTATGCATCTGGTACTTATTTTGTGCAATTCATTGAGATAATTGAGTAAGCATTCACAAAACTGTTTTATGCTGTATGATGGAGGTCGATATATAACTGAAATAACGAAAGAGACGGGATTTGTTATGATAATTGCAATAGATTCTAGGTTGTCGACAGCTATGTTCAATCTACTTGAAAATTGTATTTTAGTGTATATTGCAACACCCCCATGTGACTGCTCTCTAAGTTGATTGGTAGCACAATATGAAAGATATCTCGGCTGATGGTAAAATTTAAAATCATCTAAAAGTGTATCAATTATGTCATCTTCGTTATTAAGCCATGTCTCTGTCAGACATATCAAATCTCCATTGGAGAAGTCAGTATTGCATTTCAAATCCCTATAATGTTGTTTTAATCCTTGTACATTGTGGAGAATTATAGAAATGTTGTGATCACTAGCATCAGCGTTTATAGGTGGTTGTATGAATGAATGCATATTTTCAAGGCTTTCTTTTATTTCAGGGTTACAGTATATACGATCTTCATGAAAGTCTTGAACAACGAGTCCAGATAATGATGTAACTCGACTCAGACCGACATAAGCTTGGCCATATTCAAACATGTTTTTCAACGAGACAACAGCTTTGTCTAATGACATACCTTGTACTTTGTGAATTGTGCATGCATATGCAAGTTTCAGTGGGAATTGTTGCCTAACATATTTTTTAACCGATTCTTGATGCTTTTCAATAGCGTAAATACCAATATCAGATTTGTCAAATTCCACTTTGATACACACTGGTTTAGAGTTCGTGCTGTCCATCACTATCTCGACCACATTTCCAAAACATCCGTTGGTTAAGCCTTTTTCAACGTCAATGTTCCTCGTCAACATAACCCTTGCTTTAACTGCAATCCATAGGTAAGGTGCTAATGAACTTTTCAAATTTGCTAATGGCTTGTCATGTACTTTAGTCTTATCTTTTGATGTATTTTGGGTGTCTTCAGCTAGAATACAAACGATACCTGTGCATTTCTTATGTAATACCTGTTTGTTCCAGTCTTGTACTTGTTTGTTAGTGGAATAGATATGGAGAACATTTTCACAATCTTCGCCTGTTTCACGGGATTGAAGTGTTTTTATATCTTCATCACACAGTTTATCCTTTTTGGATTTTACACGTAATTTATTCAGAAGGAGTGCAAATTTTGAATCATCTTTTTGCCTCATTATATCATCGAGCTCCACTTTTTTGAAATTATCTATCCATATTGCACCTTCAAGAGTGTCTTTATATAAGGGCGTACCAAAAACAGGAGGTAGTTGATAGAAATCGCCAACAGCTATAACAGAGATACCACCAAATGCAATTTGGTTTCTTGATTGTTTGATTTGTCTTAAGCGACCATGGATATAACACATTAACTTCTGATGTACCATTGATATTTCGTCTATGATTATAACTTGTAAGTGCGCCAGTTTATTTCGAAGGGCATTTATTTTATCTTCACTTAACGGCTGGTAAGGTAATTGTATCTGAAGTGGAATAGAGAGTGCACTGTGTATGGTAGAACCGTTAATGTTGAATGCAGCTACACCAGTTGGAGCAATTTTAAGTATCGGTATATCATCTGGGTTATGCAACATTCGGCCTAGAATTCGTGTTCCTTCATAATAGATGCATTTTACTAAATGACTCTTTCCAGTTCCAGCACCACCAGTAACAAAAATATGAAATGGTTCACTCTTTCCTCCATTTACTTTGTTAAGACACCATTGTCTTATGTTGTAGAAAACTATTTTTTGCTTTTCATTCAAGGTTCTGATCAAAGAATGACCTTCATGTCTAGAAATTTTTGAAGATCGAAGTTCAACACTTTGGTCATCTTTTGTTTTGGTAGATTTTAAATCAGGAATATCACGATCAGCCTCAAAATCTTCAATGTCTACATCTTCTTTGGGATATTCAAGTCTTTCCGCTTCAGTTTCAGGACATAAAAGAGCCCAAGCATTTTCTTGCGGTCCAAATTTGCATAAAAACTCTTTTGCTTCGTCAATAGCATCGGCATTCTTTTCAAATTTGTCACGGTTTTTTATGACAATCGAGCTCACTTTTTCCAGTTTTTCCCCAGATATGTTAACATAACCTCTCTGAATAAAATGTTCATAGGTCTCGAATCCTGGAGGTTTTAATTGCTCTTGTGTGCGATACGGCAGAAACAGTTGTAATAGGCTTAAATTATAATTTTCAGGCGACATTTTAGGATTGAACCGGGGATAGCGTATAACTGCATCATCTGAACGTGTTCTTTTCTGAATGTATCCTAGATTTTTTTTTAATTCAAATACATTTTTGTTTTTTTTACAACGTGAAGCGTCCATCTGAGAAGTTGTTAAAATTCTGTATTCAGAACAAAAGGAAGCAAGGCACATGTTGTCAAATTTGGAACCATCTGGTCGAGCTTTGTATCTGTCAACCTTGCTTGTCATCCAAATGTTGTCTTCGTTATCATCTGTTCGGTTTTGTATTATTTTAAGTGGTAAAGAAATTCGGATAGGGTCAGGTCCAACAGGTATATATTCAACTTTCCTTGAACATTCCTTTAGTCTCAGAGAGCAAACACGATAGACACTTTCCTGTGCTGATACTTCACGGTTATGCATATACGCTTGACCAAGTTTTTTCATGCTTTGCTTTGCATCATTATTTCCTTCTTTTATTTCCGATAGTGTATGACTCAATAGCATTCCCACCTCTCTTTCAGCTTTTGACAAGTAAGATACAACATAAGAAACACAGGCAAATACATTTGAAACATATTGCAAATCCATGTTAGCATTCCAGCATCTAAGTAAGTGTGGATTAAATTGATTTATCCAGACATCTTGTGGTTTTCTTTTGAGGATTATACTTTCTTGGGATGCTAATTCAGCATATGCTTTCTCAAATTGTTCTTGGGTAATACCAAGTTTTCCAAAAAGGTCAGTTGTACTTTCATAGTTGGTTTCGTTTGCTAATTCATTTTTTACAGATTCTAACAATTCTTTGGCATTCTTTTGATCGGTTTTCATATCTTTACCTTCACCAACATCGACAGGTTTCGTGATAAACGTTCTTTTGGATATTGGTCTTGGAAAATTAAATCTACACGTCGTTCCCTTTTTTTTGCATGATTTAGAATGTTTCTTACTGTGGTTCTGGACGTGTGAAACAATTTCATGTAGTTCTGGATCTTCCTTTTCTGTAGGCTTCTCGCATGAAATGTACTTATCAATGAACTGTACAACTTTTTCATCTTTATCAACTCCTAATATCGGCGCATTTTCAATCCATATCAAAATATGAACATGAGGTGATCCCCTTTGTTGAAATTCAATACGATAAAAGTAATCTATGACGTTACCAATGGGTTTAGATGGTGATAATATAACTTTTTTCAAAAAAGTGTGAAATCGTTTATCAAACATTCTAGCAACAGTAACTGGATTTGATTTTAGAAGATTGCATTTGTCTGCCCAATCTAAATCGTCTATCGTTCTTGCATCGCCCGTTTGTCTGAGTAGTGTATTCATTATTTCAGGCCATCTCAAATCAGCTGAAGAAAATGACCCGAACCAGGTTGGTTTACCAAGTTGTCGAACCATTGCTAGAACATTTTTCTGTGCATTTTGCCAGTATGGTGGTGTGCCACGAATTTGTTTCAAGAATCTGTATCCCTTGTCCGCTTTTAGTAATTCATAAACTTTATCGACATTTTTGAAATCGGATGCAGTGATACAAGAGAAATCGTCCTTCCTGTTTGAACCTTGTCTTAATGCAATGGAAACCTGTGACAAAACTTGCTGCATTTCATAGATATACTGGGCATAAAAGATGTAATCAGTGTTTTGAGCAAATCTGTTATCCACATGCATCAATCTATTTTGCAAATAACGACCCAAGGTTATGTTTTCACTTCTACCATCATGGAATGTTGGCTGACCCTTTGGAAATAATGACGGAAAGCATTTTGCTTCATTGCTTTCATCTTTCAGTATTGATACAGGACTGTTTCCTTCACAAGGAGCACAACAAAGTATTTCATCAAAACATTGATCTAAAATGTCCTGCCCAATATTTGCTGGTTGTAAACATGTATCTAACTGAATCCCACATAACCGCTCTTCCGAATCATCTTCAACATCGTTTTGGGGCAATGGTTGACCATGTAAACTGTCAATAGGATTGTTTTCTTCAGGGTTTGGGTCTTTTGATAAGATGTGTTCATCAATTGCTGAGTCTTCTATTTCAACATCGTCTTCGTGTATGTCATTATTCTGTGAAAAGGAATTTTCCCAATCGTTATCAATGGTGACATCAAAATACCACTTATTGTTTTCTTTCAAGTACTGTAGTGCATTCAACACCTTAGATTTATTCACATACTTGTATTTGTAATAGCTTTTGTATGACAATTTCCTTTTCAATTTAACACGAATCGTTTGGTCTTCGGTCTCTGGTCTAGGCAACATTTCAACTGTTTCATTTGTGTTTGAAGGTACACACACAACTGGGCCATGAACTCCGTTTTGAGCACCTTTGGGCAAAGCCATTAATTTCATGAAAGGGATATGCAATCCAATTAAATGCTGTTCTAAATTGTTTAACTGTGCAATTTCTTCCGGAATATCATGTAGATGTAGATTGTTTGTATTTGCTTCTGCAGGTAGTTTTCCAACTCGTAATTTGTTGTGGCAGGTGAAACAAATCCATAAAAATGATCTATCAGATTTTGCTATGTCACATATTAAAGTGCATTGAAAATTACAGATATGCAAATATTTGTCACTGATACATGAAGTGTCCATATATTTGCTTTTAATACATTTCATTACCTGGCTTTTGAAAAGAAGTTTGAAACACACAGAGCACACATATTCTGGTCCACTACAAGTAATTTGTCGAAAGTGCTTTATTACATTATGTAAATCGGTCATTTTCAGTTTATTAAGTTCAGCTCTTTTCAAGTTACGTTTGAGTACATTTTGCCGGAACTTATCGATTCTTTGGTATTTCATTTTTAAGGACATCGACATTTTTTGTTTGAATTCTGTATTGTTATAGTTATTTTTCGACACACTCTTCATTAATGCCTTGTGCTGATGTCTAAAATGAGGATGGGCATATCTCTTTCTCATGACATTTCCCATTGTTGCCTTGTGCTGTTGTCTAAAATGAGGATTGGCATATCTCTTTCTCATGACATTTCCCATTGTTGCCTTGTGCTGTTGTCTAAAATGAGGATTGGCATATCTCTTTCTCATGACATTTCCCATTGTTGCCTTGTGCTGTTGTTTAAAATGAGGATTGGCATATCTCTTTCTCATGACATTTCTCATTGATTCCTTGTGCTGTTGTCTGAAATGGGGTTTAGAATATTTTTTGTTCATACTATTTTTCATGTTTGCTTTATG
This sequence comes from Strongylocentrotus purpuratus, assembly GCF_000002235.5. Taxonomy (NCBI): domain Eukaryota; kingdom Metazoa; phylum Echinodermata; class Echinoidea; order Camarodonta; family Strongylocentrotidae; genus Strongylocentrotus; species Strongylocentrotus purpuratus. The sequence continues at coordinate 19,227,684 of NW_022145614.1, forward strand.
TTCACCTTTAAATTGTGGATTCTTGTACCGAATTCTTGATGTTGATTTAACTTTTTCCCTGAACCTTTCACTTGACAAATATTTTTCTTTGATTACTTTGATTTTTCTGGTTTTATACTCTAAGTCAGAGTGGTATTTTTCTTTCATGGCATTTAGATGCCTGTTCCTAAAAGTTTCACCACATATATGAGTTTTATTTTGTCTTCGTTTTTCATTGGTGTCTTTGTTTATTTCAAAGAAATGTCTCTCGTGATACTTTTGGTTTTGTGCAATCTTTGCTCTCAGTTTTTGTTGTGTTTTGTAAGCTATATCATTAGCATATCTAACCTTCATTGCATTTGATTTCCTTGCTTTGCGAGCTGTTGTACTTTGTAAACGTTTTTCTTTCTTCTTGATACTAGTTTCTTCATTTGCTATGACTCGTTTTTCTCTCATGTTCTCTCTGTTCTGCTTTTTCCTTTGACCATAGCTCTTTTTTGCCTTTCGTTTCTTGTTTGTACCTTCAGGATTCATGTTAATCTTTTCTTGGTGCTTATTCTTGTACATTTTGTGAGGAATATTAGACTGAGATGATTGTACCGACAAAATAACATCGTAATGTATTCCTTGCGTATTTCTCAAATAAATTCCTTCGTCAGAGGTAACCTTTCCAAGTTGTACATCCTTGCCCGAAAATATACTCCATTTAAAGTTTTGCTCATCATATATGTATATATCAGTTCCAATCAAATTTGCCAAAACCATAATCTCCATTTCGGTAGCCCAGGTACCATTTTGAAATACTTTGCTCTTTGTCACGTAATTTGAAACGTTGGCAAAACCATCTCTCAAACGATTCTCAAATTTGTTCTTGTTTTTTAAAAGATGGACAACAATAGCTTTTCTCACAAGTAAGTGATTATTTTCGTTTCCCGATAAGCAAAATGAAATAGCACGAAAGAAGCAATTTCCGTCACCCATAATATTTTTGATTGTATTTGGATGTTCTATAGGTGTGCATGTTTGAGCTCCATTGTTAGAAGTTGGTGTAATATCGTGAATGTTTAACTTTGTGCACGATTTGTTCTTTTTAATTTCATTCAGTGGTGCAAAGTACAAGACCGTTTGCTGTATTTCTTCTAATACTATCAAATCATCACAGTCTTCATCAAATTTCCCTGTATTAATTTGTATTACATCCTTTTCTTTTCTAGCACTGCATCTTGTGGTGACCTTTGGTTCATTCAATTTTGAATCAGTCATATCCCGATTGGATTCTGCTTGGTAATTATGATTTCTAGAACTGTTCCTTTGTGACGTTCGTCTGAGTTTTTTGCGGTCAGAACTAAATTGAGCTCCATTTTCAAGTTTATTCCATTTTCGTTTTCCATTCGATTTCTTGGAAACGCTTTCAAATGATTTGGCTTTTGCATCTTTTTCCAAACTGGTGATCCTTCTTTTTGTTTTTCCATCTTCCATTTTAGAGTGTTTTAAGTTTTTATCTACAGAGCTGTCTATTGCCACAGTCGCTTCCGTTCTATTGGCAAAACAATGGTCTCCAAATTCCGTTTCTTGTAATTTTGTCAATTCAACCCTTACATTCTTTAATGACAATAGTTGGCCATTGTAGTCATGTACATCGGGAAGTTCAGGTTTACTCGTTTCAGCGTGCAAATCATCAGTCGACTCTTGAGTAAGCTCAATAATGTGTTCCTTTTTTGGATTTGGAATTGATGCTTCATATTGCCGTTTCTTTTCATCAGAATGTGTTGGGCATTGCGACGTTGTACTATATTGCGTAGTTGAGGACATATTCTGACAAGTAGGGATGCCTTGTAATATTAGAAAACCGGTTAATGTCTCATTCTTACCGGATATTGCTTGTACTGATACACCAGTTACTTCAAAATAATGGTTCATATGACAACTCAATGTCTTTGCTAATGTCATACAATGTTTGTAAACCCCTTGCCAGCTTGGTGTGTGAAGTAAGATGCTGTGCCCATTTGCACTTAAAAAGCCTCGATTGCTTCTAGAATGCGAATCAAATATAAAATACCCCTCATGTCCTGTTATAACTACAAATGTGTTGTTGGCGAAAGTCACAAAATGGGCATCACAAGTCTTACACAGTTGTTGTTCGAATGCCTGTTCTAATGTCACAAAACCAAGTTCTTTATTATGCGATTCAACTTCAGATAACTGTCCTAGAATTGTTTCGTGGTATACAATCGTAAAATAGTCATTCCAGTCATCGTATCCATCCAATTCCGTAGGTAATTGATTCATGGCTAAGTAATCCGTTGTGACTGAAGTGCTTTTCCTTATATTGGTATACAAATTATCACCTATTGTCAAAATTCGATCTAGATCACAACTCTTCCATTGGTTGGCTTTCTTAGACTTGCTGTTTAACACTGCAATTAGAGAATTACAAACACATTGTCTTCCGCTTGAATTGCCAAATCTTGGATGGCCCTGATTGAACGTTCCCTGAGCAATAATCGTTTTTTGTAAATTTACCTTCGTACCCGTTTTGTTATGTTCGTTTGACTGGGTTTCATCCGTAGGACTGGCATTCTCATAGGATATAGGATTGAAGTGGTATTCTGTGCGTATTTTTTTCTGAAACTGGGATGGGTCATTTGTTGTACGACTTTCATGACACTTTTGCTTATAGGCTTTGTCCACCTTGTTTGGAGAATCACTGATTGGGGGGTTTTCATTTGTATTTGGTGTCACTGTGAATAATTGATTGGGACATTGTGGTTCGATGTTGGCCTTGCCTTCTTCTTCAATTAGATTACTTGTAGATGCAAGTGCGTTCTTTTGTACAGTTTCACTGTCGTCATCTTTGTTTGTGTCTTTCGGACATTGCGATATATTGTTCTGTTGATCATGTACTTTCACTTGGATGAGTCTGTATGGTACACTATTTGGGAGATTCGTTATATGTGCCAATTGTAAACAAAATGCGTAAGCACCTGTCCATGTGTTCGTGTGCATCAACATGTGTCGTCCACCTATTTCTTTTTGTGCATGTGTGTCAAAGATATAATATCCAGTGGTATGAGGCATTATAACAAAGGTATGTTCGTTGAATTCGACTAGGCATCCATCTGACTTTCGTTGTGTATCTAGTGCATCTTGTAGGGCATTGATCAACGGAACTTTACCAGAGGGTACATTCGTTTCAGTGTGTTCTTGTATAAGAGGACCGGTGTGGGATTCACAAATTTCTAACTCAAAACATTTGTCAAAGGCATGAATTATCTTTCCACTAGGATTGTTGGCCGATTCACGTGGATCACCCGGTATATCAGCGTCTTTAGCACATGTCACGATAGTATCAAGATTTGAAGAGGTCCATTTGCTCATGTCGTTGTTCTTAGAAAAAAGTGTAGCCATCACACCAATTTGATAACTATGGTCGGAAGATAATTGACTTTCTTGTTCATTCTCTTTTACAGGAGTGCTCAAACTTTTTACAAAAACTCTATTACTATTGGTATCTTCGTTTTCTTTGGTGGAGTGTTTTCCTGTTTTGTCGTTGGCAAAGTCGTTCTCATTGGTGGTGATGTTCTTTTCTGTTGAGTCGTTGGCAAGGTCTTTATTACTTCCATTTTGAGATTGCTTCAAATGTGATTTTTGTTTTCTTCTTGTTGATCTTGTGTACAAGTATGCCATTGCTTTCCCAATGTACGTGACACCTTTCTCTCGACCTTTGCCTTTGTCCATGCTAGAATATGGGTCATTATTCGCATTCGTTGCTTTACGGGACACACCTCTTTCATTAAGCGGCTTAGTTCTCCTTGTCTTTACCGTTCTCCAAACTTCGGCACTATCATCAGCAGTTACATCAGTTCGATCATAATTGGTTCTCTTCCTAAATGTATTTCTTGTGAATGTCGTTTTAATGTCACTTGTACACGATTGGCAATCATTATCTTTGATTCTGTTACTATTCTGACATTCATCAGATTTCCTTTTCTTTGTGGTTGATTGGTTTGGCGAAAGTAGTCTTTTCTTGCCCCGAAGAAAATGCTTTTTCCCGCTTGATAAAGATTTGTTTCTCTTGTCTTGTGCACGAGTTATAGGACTTGGCTGTGCTGCGTGGTCATTATCATTATTGTCTTTTGTTAGATGTTCGTACATGTTTACGTCAATAGGGATACCAAATTGGTCATATAAGCGCTTAGAAAAATTGTTGTTACCACAATAGCAACATATCCATACTACTTGAGCATTAGTCAACTCTTCTGCAGAAGGTAATCCCATACATGGCACATGGTAATGGTTCAAGCATGTTTCACAGGTTGTTTTGTTCTCATTCTCTTGAATATCTAGGCCACAGACGCAACAATCCCCATTGCCTTTCATGATGTACGTGTTACTATCCGATCCAAGTGATGTGTCCGTTTCCAACATGGTTAGCCGTACAAATTGATACGATTTCGCTCAGAACTTCACGTATATAATTTAGACGGAAAAAATGCAATCTCTTGGCTTATATCTATATGATATATAGTTCTTCAATATATAATGCGTTTTCTTTTTGTTTTAATGATTATAACATAGGCTTACACACATACGTGCATATACTCTGACTTTATTAATCAGGTTTATCTCACCGTCACTCTTTTTTACATGTACTTAGCACACTTTGCTTATTTTGATCTTCACGTTCTCACAAAAACCTTCGTTTTACTCGATTATAAACAAATTTTACGTCACTCTTGGTTTTACGTTCTTGAAATTTCTTTCCTTAACAATCAATCACACTGTGCCTCTTCTATCAAACAACTCTGCTAAATTATTTGCGTTCCTGTAAGTTACACAAAGACTATCTTGCCGTTATTCAATGAATCAGACTCACTCCTTTATTTAGTCTCTCTTACAATCTCGAATATAACACTATGCTCAATTATCTGCTCCTTGACAGTCAGTTTCGCTTTTCCTATAGTCTCTTATGCAATCTCCCGTTTTCTTTGTGCAATATTTGTATTGTCTTTAACGTTCTATATATATATATACACACACACAACCTTGTCACCAATCTTTGAAAATTTCACCACTTTATAATTCAAAGCAACTCACCACAGCCCAAAGTTGTTTTTTTAATATAAAAAAATTCACTCTTTATCATTAATTTATTTACATTAAGCTTAACAACTCGTATACCAAAATATCATTCACTTTTACACCAAGAATTAAAGAAATTCACACGTTTACACTTTTTAAGGAATTGTAATCAGTTATTTAATATTCGTTCCAAGTCTTTTCCAATTCGTTCAAGTCTCTTCCAATTCGTTCCAAGTCTTTTCCAATTCGTTTCAAGTCTTTTCCAATTCCTTTCAAATCTTATTTCAAGCGTTATTGGGATGAATCGTTCATGAAAAGATGAGGTGAAATGGATGAAATGAGCTCACAGCTGTGATAAATTCTTATGAAAAATGAACATGTAATGATTTTTTTGCTTATGGGAAATGTCTTCTTAGAGGGGAGGTGAAATGAGTGGAAGTGAAAAATATTTCAGTCCAACAAGACGTCTGAAAATGGAAGGAGTGTATAGAAGTCTTTTATACAAAGAACGCAAAACATATACCGTACTGAAAATCCAGGTCCTGCAGACAGAGAAAAGAAAAGAAAAGAAAGAGATATGCATGAGACATAAACAAGGAGATGGAATGCTTTTTAAACCATCAGTATTGTTTGGATATATATCAATTTATGTTAATATTTTTTTTGATATTGAATATAAAAAAGGCCATTCAATTATGATTCATTCACATAATGTACTATAAGATGGTTAGAAAATCCCTGCAATCTGATTGCTCAATTACTGTGTAATTATTTTTACTGGATGCACGCAATATCAACACGATATATGCAATATTGAAATCGAAAACACTGATATCCCGAACAAAATGGCGAAATCGCGGCTGCGATTTGATTTTCTAGCTTCTATAAGAACAAGAATTATCTAAATTGTTGGATGATTCAGATGTGACTAGCATGAAAATTTCAATTAAAGTATGGATTCTCAAAGTTGGAAAAGTTTGCACAAATCAAGAACGTCAATTTAGGAGACATTTTTACGCCAGAATTGGACAAACTGTTATAGTTCTAAACTAAGTTCTATGCTTCTGTACATAGACCGACGGTGAGTTGTAAACCTAGACTTTAGTACCTTCGCTGTGGCATACGTCACTTTTTGGAACACTGTACCCTAGATATCTGTAACAAATTTCAATTTCTCGAGGCTGTGTTGGTGAAACTGAAGCGAGAGGGGCCAGGAAGCACCACACATAAAGCCTCAATTTCTGTACTTGATATGGACAAGATCCAGTCCTCTTCTAATTTAGATTGCACCTCCCCAACACTCAAAAAAGCTTGCAAAATAAGTTTTTATTGATTTAATGACTTTCTTTTGTTTCATGTAAAGGTCAGTTAGGCCTGACTTTATTTTGTTAAGGTTTAGGCTGAAGACATTCTCCATTTGTTTAAATCCATTGCACTAAGTAACAACAAACAAATTATGCAAATTTAAAAATCATGCGTTATAATTACCAGACGCATGATTTTGCCATGCATCCAATAAATCTGTAAAATAACAAAATTTTGCATTTTTGACAATTTCGGGGGCCCCATCTTATAAAACAGATGATGCACAGGTTTAATATGTGGGTCAGTGCAATTGTGTGCACGCGCTACCTTTGAATTTGGTGTAAAACCATTCAAAGGTACCTTGTGCACACAATCCCTACCGACACACTCAAACCTGTGCATCATTTGTATAATGACCAAGGACTACTTGTGTATTAATTACAATTTTCTCAAAACTTGCTATCAAACTCTATAGAAAACATATTGAAAGGCTTTACGCAATCTTGAAAACGATATGTGTATTACAAGATAGCTTTGGTGTTGAGCCCTCCTTGTCACCCATAGAATTGAGGATGCAACAAAATCTCTCCAACCTAAAAAAAAGGTAATCTTTTTTTCCCTCTGCTATGATTTACATCATCTTCTAATCTGACAACAAAACCTATGATTAATCGCAAAATATAAAGGGTGACATTTAACCTACAGTGTACATGTAATTTCCATATAATTATAAACATTATTTTGGGTGTGAGATTTTGTACATGTGCAGAACTGTATGTATTTTTATTTTATTTTTTTAAATAAAGAAATGATTTACAATCCAAAATATATGCATTTCATATTAGTAATGTATTACTTTACTTTTTTTTTTTACACCTGGAAGATTCTGGTTGAAAGCTGTCTGGTTTGATGACAAGTGTGATGGGAACTTCCAACCGTCAATCAACTGTTGATATGTACAGTATCTGTAATACAAAATATAAATATATAATAAAATTTAAATCATTAACATTCATATTATTATTTACATGAGTTTGAATATTTTATGAAATGAACAATTTTTGTTTCGGACACAAGTTTTCAAGGTATGTACAACTGGTATGAATTGACTGATCCCAACACAAAATTGTGGAAAGTTATTGTTGACTACATGTATATAAATTGTAATTTTCTCAAAACTTGCTATCAAACTCTATAGAAGACATATTAGAAGGCTATACACAATCTTAAAATTGATATATGTTTTACAAAATAGCTTTGGTGTTGAGCTCCCCTTATCACATACAATTGAAGATGCAACAAAACCTATCCAACCTTCAAAATGATATCTTCTTTTCTATATCTTAAGTACACACACATGAAGTATATCTATGGGATTGTGTTTTCATGAAGGAGGTACAAAATCATGTCAAAGTTTTATCTGATCATTCTAATTTAATGAGAGTTAATGTAGGACCTAATTTTTTTATCCTAGCGGAAATTTCATCAGAGGCTAACTGACGAGGGAACATGAAAAACATAATACTATATACTAAACATACAGCTAAGGAAGGGGGTGTAAACATAGAGCAATAAAGAGGCTGTGAACGGCCAATCAAACTTGGCTGGGAATGGAGAGGAAACACACAAAGAAAATATATAAATATATATATAGGTTATATATCATGGGACAAGGGAGAGGGTAAAAAAAAATGTAAATAAGAATATGGGAGGCCTGATGAAAGCAGTGATGAAGACCTTGAATAGGAAGGCATTTGGATGGGGAAAGAGAGGAAGGCATAAGAACGAAGTAAGGAAGGCCAAATTGAGAAGGGGGGGGGGGTAAACAAAGGGATGCTTACGTGAATAATGGAGACGGTCGAAAGTGTGGAGAATGTGGTGATTACGGTACCATGTAGGATGGAACAGAGGCGAGGTTATATGCGATGAAAGGCGGTCACAATAGGCGAGGATGGATGCGATAAAAGGCGGTCACAAAAGGTAATCTATCATTGGTAGTCTGGATGGAGACTCCTGTTTCAGGACCTCAGACCTGAGAGAGCAAACTTCCTTAATGGTTTGTGTAGCTGTCAAAATTGTAAATTAGAAAAGAAACAAATTATGCAATTGTAAAAAACTAAACTAGATGGATCTCTGACTGTGTATGCCTCCACGGCTCCGCCATTGCACAATATATATATAAAAAAGCCCCAATTAACATGCACTAAACAAATTTGTCAACTCCATTTTGATAGTAATCTTCCAAAAACATCTGATATCACAATTTTGAGCTAATCATGCATACATCCCCCCCCCCCCCCCCCACTCCATGAATGGAGGGATACCATGAGTGCTTGTAAAATCTCCGGCTCCTATCAAAAGAAAAAGATCTACCAGTACTGACTTTTCACAAGAAACTTTTGCTAAAAAAAAGGGGGGGGGGTGCTAAAAAAGGCTTGTATACCAAAAGAAAAAGGTCTGCCCGTATTGACTTTTGCTCAAAAGTTAGGATTGCTCGGAACATGCATATGCATAACCTAAATAACACTGAGTGGAAGGGCCAGGGCATACAAACAACTGAGATCTTGAACATACTGAGAACATATCGCCCCTTGGGGGTGTTTCATAATGCTGTTCATAAAGTTACGCATGACTTTACGAACAACTTGTATATGAAAAGCCAAATGGGATGCTCAATCACTATTAAATACATCAACTAAAGTTAAACTGTGCAGATGTAGATTAACATTTTTATGATAACAACCATAATTTAATTGAGTTGATTGAAAATATCAGAAAAAACTTTGGGCATCATATCTGGCACTTCATAATTTCATATACAAGTCGTTCGTAAAGTCATGTGTAACTTTACGAAAGCTTTATGAAACACCCCCCTGGCAACTTTAGAGGCATAAAAAAAACCTTCCCCCTCCCAACTTACTTGAAGAATGAGTGACGGTGCAGCCAATTCCTTGCTGTTTGTATACTGCATGGAACTAAGGCATCAGCCAGATAGCTGGCCTTACAAACTTGACCGCACGTTGTCAGAGCAGGGGAAGATCTGAAAACAAACAGGAGAAACAAGAATATGTATTAAATCCAAATCACCTTTAATGACAGCTTTCCCACACACAAACAAATTACATCAAAGCTGTGCTAAGCTTAAAAATAAACTTGTTTAAAACATACAGTTGGTCTACAAAAAAAAGAAGCAAGAACCAGAGAATGATGAGGATGAACTTATCACTGGCTTCTTGAATGGTGAGCCCACAGGAGTGAATGGGGGAACAACGTCTCATTCAATATTTCACCCTGCTGCAACTAGTAAATCAATACAGTCACCTAGAGATCCTAGAACCTATAGAATTATGTCAAAAATCGGTTGGGGAAATTAAAATGATGGCCAACTGGAGTGTCAAGCATGCATGTGCTGACGGTAAATCTGTGTCCATAAAAGTGTCTCATGAGAGCGGTCTTGGTTTTGCCTACATAAAAAATGCTGCACACTCTGCATGTGATCAGGGGCCCTTTTTTTTCCTTCAAAATGGCCGCTCAAAATGGAGGCATGGTACATTTTCTGTGACAGTCAACTATTTATCAAGAATAGCAAGTATGATTCAACATTATTTTTTTCCATGTGTAAACGTATGCAGTAATCGATGCCTTTCATCACTACAAATCAAAACGCATAGAGCCTGGAGGGCATAAAAGTTACCTGACATCTATAAAAGAGCTGACAGGGGTGTCAACCCTCCCGCATTTGGAGGGAGTCTCACGCCGCCCCAAAAGCACGTAGCGGGAGACTCCTGCCACCCCAAATTTTGCTGGATTTGGCACTAATATTTTCTCCAAAAAAAAATCTCCCTCCAAGCAGTTTTCCAAAGTTGACAGCCCTGAGAGCATGTGCCATTCAATTCATATTTGAATACAGACCACTCCGCACGCATGCCAAGAAGCCTGTTTCAAATCGCGCAAAGCTAGATTTCCATGCAATCAAAACCAGGCTGACCAGATTAAACGTTAACAAAAAACAGAAATACAAAGTTGTAAACCATCTAGAGGCTCTTAATAAATTAAGTTACTGATTAATTAATTATATCATTACAAATTTTTATTCAGTTATGGATAACTGATTTTCTTATAAAACTAAAACTATGGCATATTTATTCAATACACCAGCCTACAGTTACAACAGTGCCATGCGCTGACATGGGCGCAATTTTAATAAACTGGTAAACATACGGGAAAACAAACCACTGACCTCTAGAGGTCAATTTTCGGGTAAATTAAGCAAAGCCCATGCAAATATGTTGTGAGCACACAGCGCAGGCAGTGACGCAACAATACACGCGCATTTGAAAACATTGATGACACTGCCTGCGCTGTGTGCTCACATCATATGTGCATGGGCGCTATCTAAATTTACGTGATAACCACTGACCACTAGAGGTCAATGTTTTGTTTACCTGTATATTAAAATGGGGCCCATAACTGTAAACTGGTGTATACTGAATGAACGCCATTAAACTAATACCAACAACAACAACAACAATACATACAATGTACCGGTATCTCTTATAACGCATCAAGGTTATAGCAGACCTGCCAACCTCTGGAGTTCAAAAACTTGTATTTTACTGACAAAAGTTGTATTCTTAAAAATAAACGCGGACTGTTACGCGGATCAATGCTTCTTACAGTTCCTACATACAGGAAGAATTTGTTTAAAGGATCGTTGGTTGAATATGCATGATAATCATGATGATTGATGTGTTCGATGAACCAATGAACATCCCATGTGAGATGCTTGTAGGATACTTTATAGTACAGAATGGGAATTTTGCCATTGAAAATGGTACACACACAAACAAAAAAAGATATTAAAAAAAAATATTTAAAAAAAAAAAAAAAATAAATTAAAAAAAAATCGTATTTTATTGAGAAAAATCGAACTGTCGCATTTGCTTCTAAAATCGTACTAAATACGACTAAATCGTACTGGTTGGCAGGTCTGTTATAGGCCTAATTGGAGTATACCCTACCATATTGTTAGTCTTCATATATTAGCCGTAGATATAGATTGTGATTTTATTGCTTGCGATAACGGTGATACAGGTATTAAAGATTGTATAATGCAAGTGTTTGTATTCATTTGGTGGATGAAAAGTTGAATTACATGTATACGCCGTTTTGTGCGTCATTGCAGCACTGAATGTGGTGTGTTCGTCAGATAATCCTGTTATATTGATAAGCACTGATTCTTGTACTTACATGTACCTCTGACTTGTTTCTGGTCTGTTATGGCCATTTAGTAGATTAATTACTTGAATTCTGAGCACTATTTCAGTAACGCAAAAAGACAAGCCCGTGTATAGTCACACACATATTTGTATGTACTTTGTGCCCGCTATACTATAGAAGCTCGTTCACTGCTTAGTCTGTTGTCAAAGACCCTATTAGATATTTTAATCAACAAGTGATGTCTCATTCTTAAAATACACAATAAAAATAATAGTGTTGTGCTTATAATAGTGGAATGTCTTCGCTTAAAATACCCACAAATATAGATTTGGCTTAAACTAGACAGGTAGTGGTCATTGGTCGTTTCTGATTTTTTTTCTTCTAATATTTGTCAAATTGTGGGTTCTAAATCTGTGCCCCCGTAAAACCGTGGTAGGGTATTCTGCAAATGTTCAGACTTCAGAGTTATAAACTGTTTAGACGTCTAAGTTTCCCATTTTACCTTGCAATCACAGCAAATACACAAATAATTACATTCTGTAAAAATGCACCATTTAAAGCATATTTCTAAAATATTTCATTGTTTACCATACATTTCACACTTTCAGTTTCAGAACCCGGTTTTGTGAAAGTACACATACCGTAGCCTATACCCTGTGAGTAAAAAAAAGACAGACACACCCACACACAAATGTTTGTTGATATTTGATATGTAATACATGTGTGGCATGATTAATTTTGTTAGGGATGTTATTTGGATCTGCAAAGACTGATTTTAATACCCAAATCCCAATTGTTTTATTAAAACATCACATCATTTTATTAAAGCAACTTTGGCGCAAGTCGATTTTTGCACTCTTGCAAACAATGCCTCCTGTTCATCCAAGTGTGACTGTGAACACATAGATCTAGATCTACCACTCAAAAATGGTACCAAATGATTTGGAATAAGATAGATCTAAGATGTATAATAAATTACTGTTGATAAATAATTTTTTTAATAATTATTGATTTTCTAGATGTAAACTTCTAGTCACCACACATACAACCTAGAATCCGAGCAAACTCGGCCTAAAGCTGCCTACGGTAGCTGCAAAAACGGTTAATTTCTGACATTAAACCATATAAAACCCTATTAACCAAACGCTAACTCTAAAACCCAAAACCTGCAAAATTGACCGTTTTTGCAGCTGAGACGAGATGTCTTTGAGCCAAGTTAGCCCGACAACACCTGCCTTAGACCTTCATTGATATAGTCTAGTCTACGTTTTATAGAACTCAGTCATACTCATACTCGTACTAGACTAGTCATACTCCATGCAACATGTAGACTTTATACATGCCAGTCTCCATGCGCGGGTCTAGACAAAGTTAGCAACTAAAATCTATTCAAATTTTATCACATTTAACAGCAAATAAACAAGTAATGACATTCTCTAAGAATGCATGGACCATATTTGTAGGCATATTGTTAGAAGGTTTCATTTTTTAGAATTCATTTCACACTTTCATTAGATCTAAGTTAGATCTACCCAGTAAAAGTACACAATCGTACGTACGGTACCGTACCGGTACTGCGTAGTCACAAAACGTACACCTCAACAACAACATCATGACATAGCGAACACCTTCGGAATCGGACAGTGCAGTGGTGCATTTTCATACGATAATTGTTACAAAATTAGAACTTACCAAATATCACTATCAGTATCAGTTTCCACTAAACTGTCGGCGAGATAACGGGCATAAATCGAGAACACAAGAACAATCCAGAAAAGGACGAAGAAAGGCTCCAACTCGAAAATCTTGTCAGCATTCGATCGAGAACTTATACGAAGGCTTTTTACTGTATTGCATCGAAGGCCTGCACTATACTTTGTGTGCACATCGCGATATAATGTGCAATCCATGCGATATATATGCAGCAAGCAAGCTCAACGAACTCAAACCAAGCTGCACTAATGTCAAAGGTTAAGGGAGTATGGCACGCCGAATGTACTTTTATTGTTTTACACCACCATTCTTTTCCATACATACACACACACACGTTGATAGGTATGACAAATATCATGAATCTTCTTGACATTGTTTTTTTCTAGCAGTATCTCGCTTATTTTTTGCTCTATTTTCTCTCAAATTTTAGTTGACCAGCCCACCTATACTTGTTCCAAACAAGTATTACATGTCTAGTTATTATTAGGTGGTCTGTCGATGACAGATCACCTATTGATTTCGTTAGAATTTTCTTTCTTTATTCTTTATTTATTTTTATTTATTCCGTACACTTTTTTTGTGTATACGTTTACTCGAACTCGACCTGGTCAATTTCCTTCAAATTTCTGTTAGTCATCAGGCCCTATGATATGAAGTTCCCGAAACCTTTTTCAAGTTCATGGGGTCATCGTGACGTCATCCAGGCGCCATTTTGTAAAAATCAAGTCATTATCATATCTCGATAACGAGTCTTCAAAAATAAACCATATTTGGTATACATCAACTTCAGGTCAAAGTTCAACTAAAAATGTCAACAAAATTTGCGCGCGCACCTCGACGCGCACGTACGCGCGCATTAAAATTTTAAAATGCTCAAATTCGTCCCAAATTTTTTTTGCACACGTTTCAGGCCATTGTAAGCATTTTCAAGATTTTGCGCGAGAGCACTTTTTTGCGCGCGTTTCCGCGCGTAAGTGCGCGTACTGACATTTTACAACATGGAAACGCCAAATTTTCTCTATCATATCAACCACATTTTTCCAAGCATTTTGATACCTTGTTCACCTTTTTCTGACCAGTGATAACGCAATGAGCGTCCGTCAAAGTTTACAGCACACGCGGATCTGCATTATCCCTATCCACATTACATGTGCAAAAACAAGCCTATACAAAATTCATTTTAACTCTTCAGAATGGATAGATACCCCCAATTTTTTTCATATTTAGATAGATCATGAGTCGGAGATATGATTTCATGTCTCATTTGACCCTCAATTAACTCATGACGTCATCATAATGGCCTCCGAACTTAAAATTTCAATTTGCATATTATGACGTTAGCAGATTTTTGGAAAATTGATTGTATCTCTGTAAATATTGATCAATTTTCTTTCAAATTTTGATATGTTTTAGCTGAGAATATTCTCTACGAATGTATTCTCCACGATATTTCATTTGAACAATGGCATCATGGCGTATTTTTGCGATTAAAGGAGGCATGTCAATTTTTCACATTTTGCGTGTATTCTCTATGGGACATGACTTTTTCTCAAAACTGGTTTCTACATTCTTGTCTTTCGCGAGCAATATCTCCGTCGTTTTATCTTCGTTTACGCTGAGCTTTGAGTATGTTGTAGCTGAGTCAATATGCTATCGTAAGTGTGCCCTTTAATTTTCGATCAGATGCCGGGATCATGCTCATATTTCACTTACAAAGTGGGATTTGATAATTCCATTTTCCGTTTACGTGTAATCTCTATGGGAAATATTTTGGTACATCGGTAACGCACTTGACTTCCGACCTCGAGGTCCCTGGTTCGAGTCCGGGCGTCTCCAACAATTTTTTTCTTCACTTTTTTTTTCTTTTTGACCTTTCACTGTACCTTTTCCTTTGCTTATTAAAACACGTAGAATCACAAATAATGTTATAAACAACCATGTTTACTTTATTATTCCCCTATTATCACTTGATCCATTACTTTTTGAGTGTAGTCCCTATGGGAGATGACTTTTTCTCAAATCTGGATTCTACATTCCTGTCTTTTGCGAGCAATATCGCCGTTATTTCCGTTTGGTTTTTGTTGATTTTGGAGTATGTTGTAGCTGAGACTATATGCTATCTAAATGTTCCCTCATTTTTTTCAATCAGATGTCATCATGGTCTGTTGATGATCATCATCAACATCATCATGATCATCATCATCATCATCAACATCGTCATCTACATTACTATCAAGATCATCATCATCATGATCATCATGATGATCATCATTGTTTACATGTCTATATAACTTCTCCCTTTCTCAATATAGTAAGTATTATAATCTATCATAAGACTTGAAGACAGACCACCTTAATCGTCCTCGTGACGATTTAAATTCTAGTTTTTATTTCTCCCCGTTTTTTGTTCATCGGCTAACTCAAGATCGGTTGTGTTAATTTCTTTTAATTTTGACACAGTCATAGGTCATTGTCATGAGACGTGACAGTAACCTTTTCAAGGTCATCAGGTCATCGTGACGTCATCCAGGCGCCATTTTGTGAAATCACGTTATCCATCATATCTTCATGATGCATAAGCAAAGGTCATTCATATTCATATCACATATACTTCAGGTCAAGGGTCAACAAGTCATGTCATCAAAGGTCACATAAAGGTCATGACGCGCACGTACGCGCGCGTCAAAATTTAAAAATGCTCAAAATCACTTAACTATTACAGGAGAGTACGAATCAGGTCATTTTAAGCATTTCAAAATTTTCCGTCCGTAAGTGTCACCGCGCGCGTTGCGCGCGCTCATAACGCGCGGAAAAGGTCAAATTCAAATTGTTTACATGATTTAGATTCCTCTTACCGTAAATGACAATTTACATTAATTTCAGTCACTCTTGACCTTTCATAAGGCCGTGAGCGCGCGTCAAAGTTAAAAATCTGCGCGTGCTGCTATGGGCAATATAATGCAAATTTGATCAAAAACATCCCATTTTAAAAATCAAAATAGCTCTTCAGATAGTCAATTGACCCCAACTTTTATATCATGGTTGGAAAAAGCATGAGTTGGAGATATGATTTCATGTCTCATTTGACCCTCAATTAACTCATGACGTCATCATAATGGCCTCCGAACTCAAAATATCAATTTGCATATTATGACGTCAGCAGATTTTTGGAAAATTGATTGTATCTCTGTAAATATTGATCAATTTTCTTTCAAATTTTGATATGTTCTACCTTAGAATATTCTCTACAAATGCAGTCATCACAATAATTCATTTTGACATTAATATCATGGCGTATTTTTGCGATTAAATGTCAATTTTTCACATTTTGCGTGTATTCTCTATGGGACATGACTTTTTCTCAAACTGGATTCTACATTCTCGTCTTTCGCGAGCAATATCTCCGTCGTTTTATCTTTGTTTACGCTGAGCTTTGAGTATGTTGTAGCTGAGACAATAAGCTATCTCAACTGTGCCCTTTATTCTTCGATCAGATGCCGGGATCATGCTCATATTGCACTTACAAAGTGGGATTTGATAATTCCATTTTCCGTTTACGTGTAATCTCTATGGGAAATGTTTTGGTATATCGGTAACGCACTTGACTTCCGACCTCGAGGTCCCTGGTTCGAATCCGGGCGTCTCCAACAATTTTTTTTCTTCACTTTTTTTTCTTTTTGACCTTTCACTATACCATCTCCTTTGAATATTAAAACACGTACAATCGCAAATAATGTAATAAACAACCATATTTACTTTATTATTACCCTATTATCACTAGATCCATTACTTTTTGCGTGTATTCCTTATGGGAGATGACTTTTTCTCAAACTGGATTCTACATTCTCGTCTTTCGCGAGCAATATCTCCGTCGTTTTATCTTTGTTTACGCTGAGCTTTGAGTATGTTGTAGCTGAGACAATAAGCTATCTCAACTGTGCCCTTTATTCTTCGATCAGATGCCGGGATCATGCTCATATTGCACTTACAAAGTGGGATTTGATAATTCCATTTTCCGTTTACGTGTAATCTCTATGGGAAATGTTTTGGTATATCGGTAACGCACTTGACTTCCGACCTCGAGGTCCCTGGTTCGAATCCGGGCGTCTCCAACAATTTTTTTTCTTCACTTTTTTTTCTGTTTGACCTTTCACTATACCATCTCCTTTGAATATTAAAACACGTACAATCGCAAATAATGTAATAAACAACCATATTTACTTTATTATTACCCTATTATCACTAGATCCATTACTTTTTGCGTGTATTCCTTATGGGAGATGACTTTTTCTCAAATCTGGATTCTACATTCTTGTCTTTTGCGAGCAATATCGCCGTTATTTTGGCTTGATTTTTGTTGATTTTTGAGTATGTTGTAGCTAAGACTATATACTATCTAAATGTTCTCTCATTTTTTTCAGTCTGTCATCGTAGTCTGTTGGTGATAATCATCAACATCATCATGATCATCATGATCATCATCATCGTCATCAACATTACTATCAAGATCATCATCATGATGATCATCATGATGATCATCATTGTTTACATGTCTATATAACTTCTCCCTTTCTCAATATAGTAAATATTATAATCTATCATAAGACTTGAAGACAGACCACCTAATTCGTCCCCATGACGAATTAAATTTCTAGTTATTCTTTATTTTTATTTATTTCTCCCCACTTTTTTGTGTAAAGGATAACTCAAGATCAGTTTGATCAATTTCGTTCAATTTTGGCACAGTCATAGGTCATTGTCATGAGACGTGACAGTAACCTTTTCAATATCATCAAGTCTTCATGACGTCATCCAGGCGCCATTTTGTGTTTTTTTTTGTACTTTCAACTCATGATCATATCTTTATAACGGAAAGGCATTTCTCATTCATATTTATCATGATTAAGGTCAATATCCGTCCGGTCAATTTCAGGTCAAAAAACGCGCGCGCATGCGTACGTCCGCGCGTCAGCGCGCGCGCAAAAAATAAAAATGCTCTAAATCGTTTAAAATTAATTTTGCATACGTTTCAGGCCATTTGAAGCATTTTGCAAAAAAACGCGCGCACGGACATGCGCGCGCGTTTTCGCGCGTACTTGCATTTTGCAACGTAGAATCGCCAATTTTTTTCTGTCATCATATTTGGCACATTTTTTCAAGCATTTTGATACCTTGTTCAACTTTTTTTGCCCATTAATAACGGAATGAGCGTCCGTTTAAGATAATTACCGTGCGCGCGAGCTTTTGTAATACATAGCATACATGGGCAAAAACATGCCTGTACAAAATCCATTGTAGCGCTTTAGGATGCAAGGTGACCCCAAGTTTTTTTTCATATTTTGATAGAGTATGAATCGGAGATATGATTTCATGTTTCATTTGACCCTCAATTAACTCATGACGTCATCATAATGGCCTCCGAACTCAAAATTTTAATTTTCATATTATGACGTCAGCAGATTTTTGGAAAATTGATTGTATCTCTGCAAATGTTGATCAATTTTCTTTCAAATTTTGATATGTTCTACCTTAGAATATTCTCTACAAATGCAGTCACCACAATATTTCATTTTGACAAAGGCATCATGGCGTATTTTTGCGATTAAAGGAGGCATGTCAATTTTTCACATTTTGCGTGTATTCTCTATGGGACATGACTTTTTCTCAAAACTGGATTCTACATTCTCGTCTTTCGCGAGCAATATCTCCGTCGTTTTATTTTTGTTAAGGCTGAGCTTTGAGTATGTTGTAGCTGAGACAATAAGCTATCACAAGTGTGCCCTTTATTTTTCGATCAGATGCCGGGATCATGCTCATATTTCACTTACAAAGTGGGATTAGAGAATTCCATTTTCCGTTTACGTGTAATCTCTATGTGAAATGTTTTGGTATATCGGTAACGCACTTGACTTCCGACCTCGAGGTCCCTGGTTCGAGTCCGGGCGTCTCCAACAATTTTTTTCTTCACTTTTTTTCTTTTTGACCTTTCACTGTACCATCTCCTTTGAATATTAAAACACGTAGAATCGCAAATAATGTAATAAACAACCATATTTACTTTATTATTACCCTATTATCACTTGATCCATTACTTTTTGCGTGTAATCCTTATGGGAGATGACTTTTTCTCAAATCTGGATTCTACATTCTTGTCTTTTGCGAGCAATATCGCCGTTATTTCGGCTTGATTTTTGTTGATTTTTTAGTATGTTGTAGCTGAGACTATATACTATCTCAAAGTTCTCTCATTTTGTTCAGTCTGATGTCATCATGGTCTGTTGATGATGATCATCAACATCATCATGATCGTGATGATCATCATCATCGTCATCACCATTACTATCAAGATCATCATCATCATGATCATCATCATGATCATCATTGTTTACATGTCTATATAACTTGAAGGCAGACCACCTTATTCGTCCTCGTGACGAATTAAAATCTAGTTATTATTATTATAAGAAGATTATTAGAAGATTAAACTTGTTGCCCCATCCCTTCCCTTTCAAGATGTGCGGATGGACCCTTGTCGTCCTCTATGGCATCAGTACAGTCTTCAACGTTCGTGAATTCCAAGCCATGGGTGGACTCGGCACCTTGCGCTTCCCTGGCCAGGCCGCCGCGACTACCACCACCACTACAACAACAACCACCTCACAGCAGCTTGAGCAGCCCCTTGACTCCGTGAACGAGAAGGGCAAGGATCCCCCACCCAACCCCGGGCCCGGGGGCCCGTTCTCCTAAATCCATCGGCATAACTCGTCGTCAGTGGGTTGCCAAGCCAGCTGTTGAGGGGCGAAAGAGATCACTTCTGGGGGTAACTGTTTTTTTTAAATTAAGAGATTAATACATTTTTTTGTGGCTACACTTTCAGTTTGTAGACACGTGTTTTCAGCTGTTCAGTGCATAGTGATTCAGACTTCAATGTACTATTTGCTATCATCTGTTCAGAGCCAGAATAGGCATTAACTCTGTGTTTAAAATATATGAGATAATGCCCTTTTTGCTCTAAACAGACAAGATCCGATATTTCCAAGTGAATAGAAAATTTACAATAGATTGCGCACCAAAATGTATCTTTAAAAAAAAGCTTGAAAAAAGGTTTTTTTGTAAGTTCAATCAAAATGAAATCATCTACTGTGTTGAAAGAGAATTGTGACTTTTTTGCTTTTCATTGTTCTGTAAATGTTAGAATTTCTTATCAATATTTAGTGCTTTTTTGTAAACACATACAAACGCACACACTTTGGGGATATCTTGCTGCCTGTTTCACTTTAGACTGATATTGTGTTATTCCCCCAAAATGTTAGATATTACCTTTCGGAGAGTTGTGACTATTGTGGATACGGCAAACAAGTTCTTGAAATATACCTTGTTATAAATGTTCAACCGTCTAGTTATCAAAATCTATTACAATTGTATAGGATAGTATTATTAAAAAAGATACATGATGTGCGATACGGAAAAAACAAAAAGAACATGATTTGTGCTTGATAAATCTTGGTTATTTATTGAATTTATCTGCTCTATTGGCCTTTAAAACTACAAACCTTTTAACAAAAGTTATAGAAAAAAAAAATCAAAATTTAAAAGTAGATAGCTGTCAAATTTATAAAGTAGATAGCAATTTACAATTCTAAAAGTACTGCCTAGTAGTGAGTCTTGGTAGTAAGTTAAAGCATCTTTTGCAAATATCGTTGTCAAATACCAGGATTTAATGTTTAAAGTTCTTCCCCCAGGATTTATGTTAAAGGGATTGGGTATCTTTGTCTCAAATTCTAAACAAAATCCTGGATTTAGCTCATGCTGCAATCATAATTATAAACATTTAGGTCAGTCAGGAATCCCTGGACTTTTACAAGCCAATCGCATGTTTGATTATCAAGATATTTATGATTGGAATTTGAAATTTCAAAAACCGTTTTCCCAACAGTTTTTATAACACTACGGTCTATAGAGGAAATGAGTAATGTAAAACCGGTCACTCAAAGATTTTTACTTTTTTGAAGCACCTTATGATCATTTTAAAACGCAATATTTTTTAGGGCTTCAATATTACACCATATCATGGACACAGATAACACGTAGGGCCCTGGGGGAAAAATACTTTAAAAATTTCAGGGGCTACTTTTCAAGCTTGCTTGCATGAAAATAACACTCTTTAATTTCATTTTTGCATTGAGCTCTATGCAAATTTGGGGGGGGGGGCTCTTTTATGACTTTCGGGGGCTCTTTTGGGCATTTCGGGGGCTAATTAGCCCGAGCCCCGTGTATTTTTTTCACTGGTAGGGCCATGCATCTCAGATTTGCAAAACTGGAAACATTGTTAAACAATGCCTTTAAAGATGTGTACTGATAGCCGTATCAAAAGGAAGATATGGAAATATTGAGCTATAGGCCTACTAGGAGTGTCGGCATTATGCAATGTACACAAAAATAAAGGGTATCAAAAGAACAATTAAAAGTGTGTCTTACTTTCCTAAATCTCAGGACTGAATGAACTTTTCTAGCCTTGCAGACTTGCTGTGGTGAATGCACAATTTGCACGTTACATCTCTCAATGTGTCGGAATGTGGATAGTTTTGTTTTATTAGGACTTGTGATTGTTGATTACAGTGTTGTGATAGCGTAAAAGAATAAAAAGGTCACTTGTGAGGAGACCGAAAAGATCGCCACTTTGAAGGTGCAGATCAAAATACAAACCGTAAAGGCTCGTTTACATCTGAAGTGGTAAACCGCTCTGTTTTTTAAAACGTTTGTGGAAATGAATAACTGCGCGCAACAAAGATCCTAAGCCTCTTCACTGAGCTCTGTGTTAAATATAACTTTTAAGTGTATTACACTTGTATCGTTATAGAGGTATCATGTTCCAGTGGATACGTCACCAGACTGTGGATCACATAATTTGTTGTTCGAGTCCCACTAATGGCACTAATGTCCTCTGACGAGGCATTGATGTACTTCTGCCACTCTCCACCCGGGTGTAGTAAATGGGTACTTCGTGGGAAGTTATTCCTTGAATTCTTTTAGCACCTGAGGGTAGCTGGGCTGAAGCCAGGTCAATACTACTAACTACCTTGTAGGCACTTTCAGCATCCCCTGGGATGGACATCACTATAAATGTAGCTATTATTATTATGATAAAAACAAACGTGATTGGTTTACCGCATCACATTTGAATGAGGCTTTATTGAGGTGATTTTACTGTTATTTGTACATGTTAAAGTTAGGTTTGATGTGGAACATAGTTTGTTCATTAGAATTTGTATGGAGTGCATTACTGAAGATTTAAAAAAAATGCAATGTGAGTTTGTCATGAACTGAAATTTGGCTCTTTATGTTGTGACAAGTTGCCATTGTACGCTCATTGAAAGTTATGAAAATGGAAATCACAGATTAAGATTCAACATTATTTGGAAATAAATCTTGTCAAGTACTCAAATTGGATTTATACCAAAGTTTCTATCAATGGGTGCCATTCCTGTTGAAATGTATTTCCTAGTTTTGAGTGGAATAGTAACAAAAAGAGTGACATCATTTGATTTATTTAAAATACTGGTATCAAATTTCAAGAGCTCTCATAATCCGGATCGAGGATTTAAGCTCAGGCATTTGATTATTGCTGTGAGAATATGTAACTGATATGAGAACCAACTTTAGACCAACAATATATAGGTAATGTTCAAACCAACAAATATTTGTTGGTGCAGTCAGGGTTTGAACTGGGACCTTGTCACCCAGGGTTTGTTGGTATAAATCACTACATTATCATACACCTGTTACTCTACAAAAGATGGTGGTTCCAATGTTTTCTTTCTTGCCATTAGAATTAAAGTTTTTTGTTTGTGCATTAATACAACTGCCAAAAAATGTATTTTTATTTTTAGAGTCACCAATTCTGTATAACAATATTTTATTGTCATAACCCGTAAGAGATAGATCGTTTATGGGTTTGATTCAGACGATTCTTCCTTTCGTTTTATTTATCAAAAACTGAAAGATGGAATGTTCCTTAGAAATAGCACTTATATTATTCATAATTTTGTGATTTTCTTCATTTATTGAGTGTTGAAGTTGCAGTTCCAATAGAAGTATTTTGTAGTGTGTTAGCTTGTAGAATATATCGTATTTGAAATAATAATTTGCTGAATTATCCTACTTTGAATATTATCATTTAATTATCTTTTGTTTGGAAAGTTTCACCTGTATATATATAACTATATATATATATAACTATATGCTTATGCTTTTTTCTTCTTTTTTAGAAACTATATTCGTCTGCCCCTACCCCTTCTTCCTTCCTATCTCTCTCTCTCTCTCTCTCGCAATCTATCCTTAATTCTTCTGTAGATAATCATTTCTCATACACTAGCTCAGTACTATACCAACTTTAATATAGATGTATTTAACAACTTCTATGTATGTAACCACATGTTCTGAAATCAACCGACTGTATTATGATCATTTTCATATATTGTCATGAAATATATTAGAAGTTACAATTCATCTTTGGTTATTTGTGATTGATTTTGACTTCAATCTCTTTTATATTATTGTTGTGCCTCCTGGTAACGGCAGGTTTAGTAGTCTAAAATTCCGCACCTTACCGGGTATATTACACCTCATTTTTATATATCTTGTATCACAAAAGAATATCAAACACGAATGTCTCTCTTTGAATGTACTTCAAATGTACTTTCTACGAAAGCTGAATTTGTTCCATGTTGACAGAACCATCCTGAGGTTATTCTACAAGTCAGTAATAGAAAGTGTAATGCTTTTTAGTTGTACCAGACAGGAAATTCTTAGGAAATTGCAGAGAATAGCCAATCATGCTGGCAAGATGATTGGCGGAGTGACAGATTTGAAACAGGAATGCGTTAGTACAATACTGAAATAGGTATCCCGGATTTTGGAAAATGGTAATCCCCCTTGGTCCTTGCTATACCCTAATGCAATTGGGGAAGCGGTACAGATTAATGAAGGCTCGAACTTCACGATTCCTTTGTCCCGCTTTTCATTCGTAAATGCAATGAACAACTCCAGTCTATTTGAATAAGCCTGTATCTTGCCACTTAGCTACTCATCAATTGCATTGTACCGTTTCCTTTCAACCAAATGTACCAGTATCATGAGCAAAGAAAATAAATAATGCCCTATGATATCATATGATATTCCAAGTTTTAGTTATATACCATCTAATTTATGAAGAAAAAAAGGAGAAAGAATTCAGCTATATTACTGTGACAAATAGTGATAATAAATAATGTTGATGATGATGATAATAATGGATAATGATAGTAACAATAATAATAATGAAAATTATAATAATAATGATGATGATAATGATAATAATGATAAAATTAATAATAACAAATAATAAGAATAACATTTCTGAATTGTACACATTCGTACAGTTTCAATATTGTTGAAAGTCCATTTATTTTCTTATATTATTCCACTATGTAAAAACAATTTATATCCGTGTTACCATATGACTACATCATTGTAAATTTGCTACTTTGTATTATCTATTTATGTATAATATTTTCTATTGTATATTGTTCATGTGCTTATGCCAACAACTGAATTTCCAAATGGACCAATAAAATTAATCTGAATCTGAATTCATTGTCACCATGTGTATGAACAAATGATACAAAGCAAAACAAAGTTGTATTTATTCTTATGATTATTGATTTCAAATAGGTTAGTCATCCACTTGACCCTTTCCCAAAACATTGACAATGTATAGTTGTGTAATTCTGCAGTGATGCTCCCCTCAGAAAGTTACCAGATGGATCGATGCTGGTGAATGTTGTATACCATAAAATATGTTGTGATTGAAATAGAAAAGCTAGATGAAGTTCAGAATTGTTTGGCTCACTGATCATGTTTATTATTACTTTGTGTATAGTGAGGTACATTGTAAAGGAAATGTAATGTGTTTGGTGGGGCAAGTTCTGGAAGCCATTAGATTAGTGTCAATGTATTTCAAAAGATGATCAAAGGTTGTAGAAATTATATCCCCAAAATATCATAACAAATAGCAAATATGCCAAATATGAACTAGAAGGTTGTAGGAATTATTTACCCTATTAAACTAACATAAACGGAGATGTTAATTTAGTCGGTTATCATGCTTTTACAGTAGAAATATTCAATCTAATGTACAATCTAACAGGGTCATGGGAAATTATTTTCTGGCATTGATATTTAATAATGTTGTTAAGACATTTTCATTTATTTTTTAAATTTTTGATAAAAGTCATTCATACAGGATGGATATGAAAGTTCAGTATCTGAAATAAATATTGCTTGAAACTTGCTTATTCTCAAATCTGTTATTTTCTAATTTAGAGAACATAGGAAATCTCATTGTGATGACAACTATTAAACTCAGTACTGGAAAAGTGTTCAATGCATTGTATGTATACATTGAAAGTAGACAAATTAATGTGCCGTTTGTGTGTCTTACCAGATTTCTTCAGTTAAAATGGTCATGTTCACAATCTATATGCAAAGCGACACACAAATGCTCAATGTGTTTCAGGGTAAATTGAAATTATACTGATATATTCTATCCAAAAAAATTCCACTGACCTATATACCTTGGTTACTTTGCTTCCTACATCTCTGGTTTATTACACATGTGCTGCATTTTTTTGTTAGAATTGACGATTGAAATATAAAGGATCATGCAAATATGAAATGTACACAACAGGCATTCCAGATTTATATTAAATACCTTGCATTTTATCAAAATTAAAGGGAAAATAGACAACAACTCGTATGATGTCCTTTTGAAACAGCAGTTGTTAGCACCCTTTCTTTAAAACCTTTTTCAATGTGTAAGCCTTCCTCTCATCTTGGAGAATGAAATGTATGGAGTACAGTCAAACCTGCTTAATAGTGACCACCTGTCTACAAAGACCACATTTGTTGTTTCCCTTGAAAATGGTTTCTCATTGAAACATGTACCGGTACTAAAGGAACCTGTCTATAAAGACCACTTGTCTATTGACAAAGACTATTTTTTGTGTTTCCCTTAGGCAGGTTTGACTGTATTTGTCATATACTGTCGGCTGAGACCGGTCGCTATAGGCAGGTTTGACTGTATTCGTCATATACTGTCGACTGAGACCGGTCGCTATAGGCAGGTTTGACTTTATTCGTCATATACTGTCGACTGAGACCGGTCGCTATAGGCAGGTTTGACTGTATTCGTCATTTACTGTCGACTGAGACCGGTCGCTATAGGCAGGTTTGACTGTATTTGTCATGTACTGCCGACTGAGACCGGTGGCTATAGGCAGGTTTGACTGTATTCGTCATTTATTGTCGACTGAGACTGGTCGCTATAGGCAGGTTTGACTGTATTCGTCATATACTGTCGACTAAGACCGGTCGCTATAGGCAGGTTTGACTGTATTTGTCATATACTGTCGACTGAGAGCAAGAAGGATGTTGACAGTCTATTCCCTTCTGGCTCTTAACATACAGCATCTCAATCACACCAGGGGGGGGGGGGTGTTTCACAAAGATCCTAAGTTGAACTTATCTCTAAGTTGGACTTAACTTTTATGGAAAGCCATTAGCATCTATGAAAATATTTTGTAAAAGTTATTTTAAAAGGCATAGAATGTTGATTCAAATCAATCATATTTTCTATTATCAAGGATATTTCATGTTCTTGATGTGGAATTTATAAAAAGTCTAAAATACCTAGATTTTCGCTTTTGAATATATTTTATTTTAAGGCTACAAATGGCTTTTCATAATTTTTAAGTCCAACTTAGGATCTTTGTGAAACACCCCCAGGGCATGTATATTATGTTAGATTAGACATTGTCTTGAAAGGTTTGTGGTGTGCCCTGCATAGATTACTGCTGTAGCCGAATGGACTAACTGATGTTATATTGTTCCTTGCATGGTCTATATAAATGCGGATTTTATACTTTTATATTTGGGTGGCAACTCTTTTTTCGTGAGAAGTATATGTATTGTGTATTTGACAGGAGAGCAATATGTGATGGATTGGAAGGATGTAGGGGGTGGAAGAGAGAGAGAGAGAGAGGGGATAGAAGAAGGGAGAGATAATAGGGGTGGATTGAAGAGAGAGAGAAGGGGCAAGGGAGAGAGTAAGATGGAATCATGGAGAGAGAGGGGATAGACAGGCAAGTAGCCACGGGGGGGGGGGGGGGGAAGGGGTGGAGGGCACGGGGGGGGGGGTACGTGCCCCCCTAAATTTCCAAGATCGGTTTAACTTTTTAGACCCCTTTTTTTGACCTCGATCGATTACATGTATGTGCCCCCTCCCCCCCAAAAAACATCAAATTCTGGCTATGTGCCTGGGGATAGAATAGAAGAAGAGGGTTGAGGGGGAAGAGAAGAGAAGGGGGCAAGGGAGAGAGTAAGATGGAATCATGGAGAGAGGGGGATAGAATAGAAGAAGAGGGTTCAGGGGAGAGATAATAGGGGTGGATGGAAGAGAGAGAGAAGGGGCAAGGGAGAGAGTAAGATGGAATCATGGAGAGAGGGGGATAGAATAGAAGAAAAGTGTAGAGGGGAAGGGATAATAGGGGTGGATGGAAGAGAGAGAGAAGGGGCAAGGGAGAGAGTAAGATGGAATCATGGAGAGAGGGGGATAGAATAGAAGAAAAGTGTAGAGGGGAAGGGATAATAGGGGTGGATGGAAGAGAGAGAGAAGGGGCAAGGGAGAGAGTAAGATGGAATCATGGAGAGAGGGGGATAGAATAGAAGAAGAGGGTTCAGGGGAGAGATAATAGGGGTGGATGGAAGAGAGAGAGAAGGGGCAAGGGAGAGAGTAAGATGGAATCATGGAGAGAGAGAGGGGATAGAATAGAAGAAGAGGGTTGAGGGGGAGAGATAATAGGGGTGGATGGAAGAGAGAGAAGGGACAAGGGAGAGAGTAAGATGGAATCATGGAGAGAGGGGGGATAGAATAGAAGAAGAGTGATGAGGGGAGAGATAATATGGGTGGATGGAAGAGAGAAGGGGACAAGGGAGAGAGTAAGGTGGAATCATGGAGAGAGAGGGGATAGAATAGAAGAAGAGTGATGAGGGGAGAGATAATATGGGTGGATGGAAGAGAGAAGGGGACAAGGGAGAGAGTAAGGTGGAATCATGGAGAGAGAGGGGATAGAATAGAAGAAGAGGGTTGAGGGGGAGAGATAATAGGGGTGGATGGAAGAGAGAGAAGGGGGTAAGGGAGAGATTAAGATGGAATCATGGAGAGAGGGGATAGAATAGAAGAAGAGGGTTGAGGGGGAGAGATAATAGGGGTGGATGGAAGAGAGAGAAGGGGGTAAGGGAGAGAGTAAGGTGGAATCATGGAGAGAGAGGGTATAGAATAGAAGAAGAGGGTTCAGGGGAGAGATAATAGGGGTGGATGGAAGAGAGAGAAGGGGGTAAGGGAGAGATTAAGATGGAATCATGGAGAGAGGGGATAGAATAGAAGAAGAGGGTTGAGGGGGAGAGATAATAGGGGTGGATGGAAGAGAGAGAAGGGGGTAAGGGAGAGAGTAAGATGGAATCATGGAGAGAGAGGGTATAGAATAGAAGAAGAGGGTTCAGGGGAGAGATAATATGGGGTGGATGGAAGAGAGAGGGGGCAAGGATCATGGAGAGAGAGGGGGATTCAGGGGACCCAGGCGAAAAAAAGATGGAGAGGAAAAGTAGGCATTGATAGATGACAAAGAAACCGTGGGGGGGGGGGAGGGGCCCCCAGGGTATGGTTTTGGGTTCTGGCCCTTCTCGTCCATGGAGTCAGGGGGCTGCTCAACCTGATGTGTGGTGGTTGTTGTAGTGGTGGTAGTCAAACATCTCAATATAATTCATAGATTTTTAAATATTTTTTAGAATAATTTTTTCAGACCTGCTAAGCTCCACCCTAAAAAATGCTCCAGTCTCATTCACCTAGAATGACATCATCTGTCAATCATTAGTGAGCTAACAAGAGACAGTGGTATGTAGCTCACAGTAGCAGCACCAGAGCTGACCACCTGTTACAATAGACCATACAATACCAACATAGGAGTTGCTATGTCAGACGTTCTGTAGCATCACCAGGAAAGGAAAGATAATGTGGAGGTATTGTATGAAAGAATGCAATTCTTAAGTTGTGACCATGTGCTGAGCTGAAGGAAGTTACATACCTTTTACAAACATTTTTTATTGAACATATTGTTCAATAACACGCTGGTGGATAAAACTGCCTAACATTGCAATAAATATGACCTCAGAACATATATATTTTTTTTATTTTTAATTCAAGCCTGTAATCATTGTCATCATTCTGGTACCTACCTGCTTTATTCACTTTCTTGTATGTGTATTAACTACAGCTAGATATCTAGGTATCGTTTGATAGATTTAGTAGATACCACAGCCTGCTGGTCTTTACCGACAAGTCACCGCATTCATTTAAAATGAACGAATCAATCACAGTCAAATTCAATTGATTTATCATCGGTCTATAATGGCTCCATACACTCCCCTACCCCTTCTATTGAATGTGTTATGTATGTTGTATTTGTGAAAGAATGTTGAATGGTTCTTAAAAGATAATCCCAAATATTAAAGAAAAATGTATTTATCTGGTCTATTTCCTTTCCTAATCGATGTGATAAACATTGGCAAGACGCAATTAACATTTTACGTGTAGATGCATGATGTAGTTCTCTCTCTCTCTCTCTCTCTCTCTCTCCCTCTTTCTCTCTCTCTCTCTCTCTCTCTGAAGCAATGTTTTAATATTTTTGTTTTATCATGTCTGCTTAATTCACAATATATCTACAGTTTCATGTTTCATATCTTGGGATGATTACGCCCGTGAATCAACAGATCAACAAAACCATTATCATCATCATCAACAGAACGTAATAAGATATAGACCAATGGACGGGTATAAATTTAGTTTACCCAAAGGTTGTGTCTTGTGTGACCGGACAGGTGAGTTATCTACACAGAAGTTTTTTCAACACCAAATTGAACATAAATTATGTATGCAATTCTTATGAAATTTTCAATTTAAAAATTTGGAAAGGTTTCTACTACTGTCATCAAGTATCCAGTGAATGAACCGATGTTTAATTTTCTTGCATATCCATCCTAAAACTCAAAGGCACAAGCGAAATAGAAACAAAATGTATGTTTTTTTGTATGTGCATTGTTTGTGCTTTTTAAACCCGATACTGGGTTATAGGTACTATGTCCCATTTGCAGTCCAAAAAAATGAAAAGGTTTAATTCCAACGGCATTTGAAAGATAATTCTAATTTAGAACTTCTCTCAAAACAAACTTTAAAATGTCTTTTGTGGGGAAATAACGACCACTAGTTGTCGAATCGAATTCAGCGAGCGCGCTCGTTTGATTAAATCAAAACCTTGTAAGCATTTTAGGGAGTTAGAGGCAATCTAAACACTTGTGACCAGTTCATTTTTATGGAAGCAGTAAAATAAGAAAAACAGAATGGCGAAAGTTTGAAATAAGAGCACATTTATATCTTTTTTTTGGTCCAGTTTTTGAAGATTTTTTTTCTTCGCCGACTTAGTCGGCCGGTCAATCAGCGGGGTGGGGGTTGGGGATGCTGGAGATGAGGACCACCTTATTATTCTTTTTGCGGGGGCAAAATTAAAAAAAAATATATATATATATATTTTTTATTTATTATTATTATTTTTTTTTTTTGGGGGGGGGGTCAGGGGAGCTGCTTTTGTTTTTGTTTTTAAAAAAGGTAAAATTTACGTTACTAACCTACTATTTTTTTTTTTTTTTACCGTTTTGGGGGTCTAGAGGGGGGGGGGCGGGCCGGTAGAATCGGCCCGTGGATCCGCGCGCGTTAACACAAGTTCGTATATACAACTAGCTAGGCCGTCTCTTTCCAAAATTATTAAATTTCATAATTTTATCCAAAAAAATAACCCTAACCCTATGGTTGAAAAGAACAATTCGCAAATAATTGTACATACGTATATATATTTTTTTTAAAGTTGGCTTTGACAAAAGAAAATGGCCCTCGCCTGTGTCTTTAGAAAATGTGTGCTGTAGAATTTTTGATAGACATGAATATCGAGCGCTTAATTCGGTTTATTATGCAGGTAGGAATTAATACAATTCAATCCGAGAAAAGGATAGTGTGATGCCTATAATAGCTGAGCGTTCATATCTTGGGAAATCATTCTGCTAGCTAGATCGAAGCCTTCACCCAAGCAAGAGAAATATCAGCATCCGAGTCGGATCTCATCTCCTCCGATCGAGAACTAGTAAGTTGCATCTTAGAGACTTCGGTGGTAAGCGCTTTATAAGTAACTTTTTTTATTATCTTAACCATAAGATAAGCTATTTTCTACGATTAGATACATTGCATTGCGATTAAAAAAGAAAAACGGTGTTTCCATCTGGTTATTTTGTTACTTTTTTAATTTTCAGAAGAATACCCATGGCATACAGATCATGTTGATCGGAATTAGCCGGTTTGTTTGTTCCTATATAATCCTCATTTTGTTCCCATTCAACCCACTTTTAAAATTCCGTCAGAAAATATTTATAGATCCTCTCGGGAAATTTTTTCCAAAATGTATAATAAGTGTAACAAGTTTTTCAAAATACAAATGTAAACAAAAATGAATATTAAGAATTGAGTTCCTGAATGAACGTGTAACTAGTGAACGATGGCTCTAATTGGACTAATATGTTAATGTATGAATTCATATGCTTGAAACATAATTTACCAGTATTTTATGTAGATCTTTTTTTTACTTGGTCAGAACTAAGATTCATTAATATGTTTGAAGTAGGAAATATTCCATATGAAATTATTTGGAAAAATTGTAACATTACCTTTAAAGTCCCACTGTCCTACTTGTAGCTACTTGCTCCCTCTATATAGAAAACCTCCCCAATCGGTGTCTGCTGGTCCCCCATGATCCTCTATTTCTTATGTTATTTGAGAGCTGAGTTGATGAGATAGCCACCTGTCAGTGACCTCGCTGTGTGGTCTAATCCCTCCTAGCCACACTAGTGTTGATAAGCTTACAAGAAATCTTTGTTTTGTCAAGTATGGCAAGACGCCGGTTTATTGAAAATTCATGATTCAGTTACAAGCTGTATGTGAAATGACTCTACATTAATTAATTTTAAAAAGCTCTTATTTGATTTTAAATATAGTAAATTGAAGAAAGCATTTCAGCACTGCTGGTTAGATAAATTAAGTGATGTCAATGATCTTGAAGATAAATATGATATTTCGAATCGTCGGAAGAAGTCAAAAGAACCAATTGTCATTTTGGGGGAAATCCTTTCTAGATTTAGATAATGACTTTGTTTGAAAGAAAGTATTTTCATTAAAATTAAATCAAATTCGTAATATTAAAGTTAAACAATTTAATTTAAAGTTGATTCACAGGAATATTGTCTTAACTTTTTTAAATTTAAATGGCAAATTGTGAATAATAATTTATGCAACACCTGTGGACAAGTTGATTCAACGTTTCAGCTCATGTTATATTGGAAGGATGTGATTTTGTTTTGGGAAATAATATGTAATTTGATATTTCACCTATTCCAAATAGAACTTCAATAAACCAAAAGATATTAGTTGCATAGGTTAGGAAATAGGAAACAAGAAATATACTCTCCTGAATATTATTTTAAATTACGCACAATATGCAATTCATAACTGTTACGTTAAAAAGATTGTCAATGGTTATGTTATTTACCCGCATGCTTTGATATTTTTAAATTCAAGTCGTTGCTGAAATTGTTGTTAAGGTATGAATGTGTTAGCAAAGAAAATAATACTAAGCTGGAAGAATTGTTGAATACATTTAGATATTCAGCCAGTGTTATTTTTCAATCAATCATTGAGTAACCAAAGTAAATATCTTTTGAAATTATGGAAATAAAGACCTCGCTTGAGCAAAGGGAAATGAATACAAATCTAGTGAATGTAGCTTCAATCTATTACATGTCATGTTACAAAAGTTCTTCCGTATAAGTTAATTTATTGTTTTAGATTTCTAGCATACATTTGTCGTTGGTGTTGATGTTCTGGTTCTTGTAGTTTCTTTTGTCCACTTTATTTTAGTCTTAATGTTTGATCACAATCATGTATATTATCAGTCGTATATAATACCCATGAATGTATCATATTATTATCTGAATAAATTCTTAGGACCCCACTTGAAGTTTGTCATTTTTATCTCTGACATAATATTTATTTCTTATATTTCAACATCAACCCCCCCCCTACCCATAATCAGTTATTTCAGAAGTCAAATACTATAGCAGGTGGATGAAAATGAACAAAAATGAGAGGAAACATAATTTTGAATACACTTTTCTCCTGGGGATGATGTAGACCCTCATTTTGGTTATGAATAAAATAATGAAAGGCGTGGAGTGGCTCTGCTCAACGATCTCTAAAACATATCAATTGATTTTTTTAAAAAATTTTTATTTATGTGTTTATTAAGAAATCAAACATATCAATTGATTTTGTCAAAAACCCTTTTCAGTTCTTTGTTCATAATTTACCCTGTGTCCCAGCATACTTAACATTTGCACTTGGACACGTTTGACTGCACTTTTGAGCACATATTGAAATATCTGTAACAGAATACTGTAATTTACGTCAGGTTTCCGTCTTTTTTTCACTATCAAAAAATGACACGCTCTAAACATGAATAATGATCAAAGCCTGCATTATGACAACTTTGAAGAATTATTCGTGAGGCTTACAGTAATTTGGAGCTCATTACTATCACTTTCCCTTTCGTTTAAGCTGAGCTCATCATGGCATCGAAGACCATTGTCGCCCTGCTCCTTCTCTTCGCTCTCATAGGCGCGGCGAGTGCCTCGGCTATGAACTCTGCAGGTGACAACACGTTAGGCATGACCGTGGAGGCCACATTTCTGGTCACAATTTTTTTTGTTTTTACTTTTGGGGGGGACCAGGGGGGGGGGGGGCAAGGCCCGCTCGGCCCCTTGGATCCGCACCTGCAACTAGGGGACCTACGTCCAAAGTCGTGCCTCACAAAAAAGGTACTAATATAGCGCATAGACACGGTTTTGATCCATGGGCCTCTGTACAGTAATGAGGCCATAGTTTAACTGAAACATGACTGTACGCAGCGGGGACTAGGGTACGGGGCCGCCCCCACAAATACAGATAAAAACACAGAAAATGCAATAAATCATCAATAATTCAATATTTTGCCCCGATCCCCGACAGAAAGAAATCCTCTGTATGGCCATGCCTTGAACCTTCATGCATGGCCCTATACAGAGGAATATTTATTTTTCCATTAAAAATCTAAGAAAGTACCCACAAGAAACGTGGTATACTGAGACACACCGATATGTGGCCATGCGTTTCCGGGATACATAACATTTGTATTATTGGTATCAGTTTCTTTACTGATATGGTTATAAATTATTGTAATAAGTTTTTTATCCCATTTTCAAGCAGGTTAATGTGTTCAGGAAGGGTATAAAGATGGGGATAGACATTCATCACGGTCGTTTGTTCAACTTGATTATCTTTGTTTTATGTTTGTATTGTAGTCGTCAGTTTTAGATTCGATAGCAATAAATTATAAATCAGTTAGCTTGTTCTCTTTTCTTTGTTGTCGGTTTAATATTGACAGCAATAAATTATAACTCAGTAGTAGATTGGTTCTCATGCCATTGCATCTTACATTAATTATATTTATATATTCTAGATGTAGTAGCTATAAAAAACAACAGATCAATGCAAAGGATATACCGACGTACTGCACCATTTCATAGTTTTTTTCTTCAAAACTCTTGTTTTTCAACCCGAT
Organism: Strongylocentrotus purpuratus; assembly: GCF_000002235.5. Lineage (NCBI taxonomy): Eukaryota > Metazoa > Echinodermata > Echinoidea > Camarodonta > Strongylocentrotidae > Strongylocentrotus > Strongylocentrotus purpuratus. The sequence continues at coordinate 19,262,831 of NW_022145614.1, forward strand.
TCACGAATCTGAAATAATTGACATCGTTAAGATTTGCAGATAAAAAAACGTGCTGGATATGATGATATTGGCGATTCTCTCTTAGAAAGCACCACAATGGAAATTGCTTCATCTTCAACACTTATTATGAAATTAAATTTTAGATGAAGTAAATCGTCACAAAGTAATTAATTGACTCTACCATTCAAAACATTCAAGTGTTGAAAGATAACAAAAATTAAATCCTGTTTTAAGTCTTATTTTCTTCGGAAAAACGGTTGGGAAAAATTTGGTTGGCTGAGAATAACTGTTAGAACTTAGAGTTACACATTGACGCCTTCAAAGAAAACCATAAATATCTTTGTGGTTTGAGAATTTTGAAAGGATTGTTTGCATGTCAGAGGGTTGGAAAAGTGAAATGTGAACAACAATAAACTGAAACTGAAACTGAGTGGTTCTCAACTTCTCATGCCATTGCGTCTTACGCCTTCAAAGAAAACCATAAATATCTTTGTGTAGAGTACGTAGGCTTGCGGATGTACCATGTGAGAGAGAGGGAGGATTGAGGAGTCCTGAAAAGGACTCTCGGTAATCTTTCTTGAGGTTGTTTAGTCCTGAAAGAGACTGTTGGTGTAGTCTTGAAACAGACTGTTGGTTATCTTTCTGCACTTGGAGAGGATGAGTGGCGGAAGTGGCTCGACGTTTTGAACAAGTTGACTATCCGTAGAATTTTTAAAGCATTTTTTTTTTTTGCAGGCATGCATGTTAGAGGGTTGGAAAGGTGAAATATGGACACAAATAAACTGAAACTGAAACTGATTCGAGTGGTTCTCAACTTCTCATGCCATTGCGTCTTACATATTTGATTATATTTGTAGATTCTAGATTGTTTGCTTTCTAAATATCATTTGATATATTTGAATGGTTCTCATCTATTGCTTCATGAATTTCTTCTATCACTTTCATCGTCAACCTTCCCTTATTTTGGGGATTGAAAGTACATGGACAAGATATGGCTTCTTCCTGCTTCTCATCCGTTCTTGTGAATCGAATATGTACGGTCAAGTCTTCAATACCCCCCCCCCCACACGGTTTCTCTGTCTCATCTATCAATGCCTGCTCTTCCTCACCATTTCTCTTCTCTTCTTTCTCCCTCTTGTTTTCTCCTGGGTCCCCTGAATTCCTCCATCTCTTCCACCCCTCTCTCTCTCTATCTTACTCTCTCCCTTGCCCCTTCTCTCTCCTCCATCAACCCCTATTATCTCTCCCCCTCAACTTCTATTCTATCCCCTCTCTCTCTCCCTTGCCCCCTTCTCTTCTCTTCCGTCCACCCCTATTATCCCTTCCCCTCTACACTTTTCTTCTATTCTATCCCCTCTCTCCATGATTCCATCTTACTCTCTCCCTTGCCCCCTTCTCTCTCTTCCATCCACCCCTGTATCCCTCCCCCTCAACCCTCTTCTTCTATTCTATCCCCTCTCTCTCTCTCTCTCTCTCTCTCTCCATGATTCCATCTTACTCTCTCCCTTGCCCCCTTCTCTCTCTTCCATCCACCCCTATTATCCCTCCCCCTCAACCCTCTTCTTCTATTCTACCCCCCCCCCTCTCTCCATGATTCCATCTTACTCTCTCCCTTGCCCCCTTCTCTCTCTTCCATCCACCCCTATTATCCCTCCCCCTCAACCCTCTTCTTCTATTCTATCCCCTCTCTCTCTCTCTCTCCATGATTCCATCTTACTCTCTCCCTTGCCCCCTTCTCTCTCTTCCATCCACCCCTGTATCCCTCCCCCTCAACCCTCTTCTTCTATTCTATCCCCTCTCTCTCTCTCTCTCTCCATGATTCCATCTTACTCTCTCCCTTGCCCCCTTCTCTCTCTTCCATCCACCCCTGTATCCCTCCCCCTCAACCCTCTTCTTCTATTCTATCCCCTCTCTCCATGATTCCATCTTACTCTCTCCCTTGCCCCCTTCTCTCTCTTCCATCCACCCTTGTATCCCTCCCCTCTTCTATCCCCTCTCTCTCTCTCTTCCACCCCTTACATCCTTCCAATCCATCACACATTGCTCTCCTGTCAAATACACAATACATATACTTCTCACGAAAAAAGAGTTGCCACCAGAATATCAAAGTATAAAATCCGCATTTATATGGACCATGCAAGGAACAATATAACAACAGTTAGTCCATTCGGCTACAACAGCAATCTATGCAGGGTACATCACTAACCTTTCAAGACAATGTCTAATCTAACATACATTAAAGGTACTATGTCCCATTTGCAGGCCCAAAAAATGAAAAAGTTAAATTCCAACTGCATTTGAACAACAACATTAACATTTTGTCTGAAGAAAGCTGGATAAGACACACAAACGGCACATACTTTTCCAGTACTGAGTTTAATAGTTGTCATCACAATGAGATTTCCTCTGTTCTCTAAATTTGAAGAAAAAAAACAGATTTGAGAATAAGCAAGTTTCAAGCAATATATATTTCAGATACTGAACTTTCATATCCATACTGAATGGACAACTTTTATCAAAAATTTACAAAAGAAATGAAAATGTTTCCATAAAATATCTAAATACCAATGCCAGAAAATAATTTCTCATGACTGTGTTAGACTGTACATTAGATTGAATATACTACCGTGAGACCAAGATAACTGCCTAAATTCACATTTATGTTTATGTTAGTTTAATTGGGTCAATAATTCCAACCTTTTAGTTCACATCTAGCATTTTTTTCAATTTGTTATGTTAGTTAGGGTAAATGCCTTCTACAATCTTTGATCATCTTTTGAAATACATTGACATTAATCTAATAGCTTCCAGAACTTGCCCCACCCAAAACCTTACATTTCTTTTACAATGTACCTCACTATACACAAAGTAATAATAAACATGATCAGTGAGCCAAACAATTCTGAACTTCATCTAGCTTCTCTAATTCAATCACAACATATTCTGTGGTATACAACATTCACCAGCATCGATCCATCTGAAAAACTTTCTGAGGGGAGTATCACTGCAGAATTACACAACTATTAAATCATAAATGTTTTGAGAGAGGGTCGAGTGGATGACTAAGCCATTTGTGAAATCAATAATCATAAGAATAAATACAACTTTGTTTGATTTGTACCATTTGTTCATACACATGTGACAATGAAGAGAGACAATCGTGTTTTATGTTCTATTGTGACACAATTTATATAAAAAATAAGGTGTAAGATAAGGTGAGGAATTTCAGACTAACTAAACCTGCCGTTACCGAGGAGGCATGACAGCAATATAAAAGAGATTGAAGTCAAAACCAATCACAAATATGCAAAGATGTATTGTAACTTCTAATATATTTCATGATATTAGGAAAATGAACAGACAGTCGTTTGATTTCAGAACAAGAGGTTACATACATAGAAGTTGTTAAATACATTGATATAAGTTGATAGTACTGAGCTAGTGTATGACAAATGGTTACCTAGAGAATAATTGAGGATAGATGTGTGAGAGAGAAAGAGAGAGAGAGAGAGAGAGAGAGAGAGAGAGGGATAGGAATAGAGGGGGCAGGCAAATATAGTCCACAAAAAAAGCAAAAGGATATATATATATATACAGGTGCAGCTTTACAAACAAAAGATAACTAAATGATAACATTCAAAGTAGGATAATTCCATAAATTATTATTTCAAATCCGATATATTCTACAAGCTAACACACTACAAAATACTTCTATTGGAACTGCAACTTCAACATTCAATAAATGAAAGAAATCTACTCATCAAATCACAAAAAAGCAAAGAAATCATTAGTAACGTAAATGCTATTTCTAAGGAACATTCCATCTTTCAGTTTTTGATACATAAAACGAAAGGAAGAGTCATCTGAATCATACCCACAAAGGATCTATCTCTCACGGATTATGACAATAACATGTTTGGTATGCAGAAGGGGTGACTCTACAAATAATCATACATTTGTTGGCAGTTCTATTCATGTTCTATTTAGTTCTAACTTCTAAGGGCAAAAAGGAAAACGTTGGAACCACCACCTTTAATAGAGTACAGGTTTATGATAATGTAGTGATTTATACCAACAAACTCTGGAAGACATGGTCCCAGCTAAAACCCTGGCTGCACCAACAAATGTTTGTTGATTTGCACATTACTTTTAGTGTTATTGGCCTATAAAGTTAGTTCACATATCAGTTACAAATTCTCACAGCAGTAATTCATGCCTGAGCTGAAATCCTCGAACCCGATTACGAGAGCTCTTGAAATTTGATACCAGTATTTTAAATAAATCAATGATATCACTCTTTTTGTAATTACTATTCCACTCAAAACCAGGAAATACATTTCAAAGGGAAATGAAACACCCCTTGTAGCTAGTATCGATAAATCCTTCGTATTTATAAAAGCAAATATTCTGTCTCATGTGATTCATTTCAATTGCTCTAAAGGTCGAATGGAGAGAAATTAGCAGGTTTGATCTACTAAGCATATTATACTATTAATAATAGTGGCTACTTGTATAGAGCACAGGTCCACCTTTTTATTTTGTTCAATATTAAAAATATTAATGTGCTCTTGTGTAATTTTGAAAGTGTGTAGCCTTTTCTATCACAAAAATGTTTTCATAGTGCATATACTTGACAACATTTGTGAGGATTAATTAATTCAACAAAAAAGAAAATCTAACATGCAAATAAAGTTTTCCACACATTAGGTATCAGACAATATACCTTAGTCTATAGAGCCAGAATATAGAAGGGAAATGGAGAAAAAAAAAGTAATAATGATATTAACAACTTTTTTGTCATTGCCACATAAACTGCACAAGTTCCTGGCATCAGTGTGTATCATGGCGAGAGAGAAGAAACAGAATGAAACTTCCCCCACGGCTTGTATCCCGTTACCAAATTATCATATTTCCTCCCTTCAAGAGGATATTAAAATATTACCGAACAGTATGACCTCTTAAACTTGGCTATGATTTGAAACAATCAAGCTGGCACAGTATAATTCTTAGAAAAATTGACTATTCTATCATTTATTCAAACATGAATTTGTTCAGTTCTGTTTCATATCAACACTATAAATATACTGTACATACAAGTAAAAGAAACTTTGGTATCAATCCAATTTGAGTACTTGACAAGATTTATTTCCAAATAGTGTCGAATCTTAATCTGTGATTTCCATTTTACATACTCCTATTGAGCATACAATTGCAATTTGTCACAAGAAAAAGAGCCAAATTTCACTTCATGACAAACTCACATTGCATTTTTATAAATCTTCAGTAATGCACTCCATACAAATTCTAATGAACAAACTATGTCCCACATCAAACCTAACATTTCCAAAGTCACCTCAATAAAGCCTCGTTCAAATTTGATGCCGTAAACCGATTCGTCTTTGTTTTTATAACAATAATAGCTATTATAGTGCGCGCATATCCATCCCGGGGGATGCTCAAAGCCCAGCTGCCTTAAGGTGCTAAAAGCAGTCAAGGATTAAATTCCTACATGTACCCGCCATTTACTACACCTGGGTGGAGAGTGGCAGAAGTACATCAATGCCTCGTCAGAGGACATTAGTGCCATTAGCGGGACTCAAACTACAAATCATGTGATCCACAGTCTGGCGACGTATCCACTGGAACATGATACACCTTTAATGATATAAGTGCATTAAATACATTTTACAGTTATATTTAACACAGAGCTCAGTGAGGAGGCTTAGGACCTTTGTTGCATGCATTTATTTAATTTTTTTTTTTTAGCAGTTTACCACTTCATATCTGAACGAGCCCTCAAAGTGGCGATCCTTTCCTTTCCCTTTTTTTAAATTCTTTTACACTATCACAACACTGTAATCAACAATCACAAGTCCTAATAAAACTAGATGGAACTTCAACTGCGCGCAGTCGAAATGATGCCTCCGTCATAGAGCAATTTTACAAACAAAAACAGAAGAAATTTTTCAAATTCAAGTTCAATTGTAATCCATTAACAGTTTCTCAGAATATCGTGATTACAAGCAATTTCTCATATACATATATGACCCTTTGATCTTTGACCTCATGACCCTAACATCTACTCAGTTCATTGGCTCTACAAGATGTCCCGAGTTAAATAGTAATCCATTTGTCAGTTCTAATGAGAATGCGTTCACGAGCTATTTTTGCATACATAATGAGCCGCATGACCTTTGACCTTGACCTTATGACCCCAAAATCTAATCAGTTCATCGGCTCTGCAAGTAACATACATGACCTAATTTTGGCAGGAATCCATCAATCGGTTCTTCAGATAACGCGATCACGAGCTGTTTTTGCATACATAATGAGCCCTGTGACCTTTGACCTTTAAACTCGTGAATCCAAAATCTAATCAGTTCATCAGCTCTGCAAGATACATACATGACCAAAGTTTGGCAGGAATCCATCAATCGGTTCTTCAGATAACGCGATCACGAGCTGTTTTTGCATACATAATGAGCCCTGTGACCTTTGACCTTTGAACTCGTGACCCCAAAATCTAATCAGTTCATCGGCTCTGCAAGATACATACATGACCAAAGTTTGGCAGGAATCCATCAATCGGTTCTTCAGATAACGCGATCACGAGAACGGGACGTACGGACGGACGGACGTACGGACGTACGGACGTACGGACGGACGGACGGACAACCCGAAAACATAATGCCTCCGGCTACTTCGTAACGGAGGCATAACAAAACTATCCACATTCCGACACACATTGAGAGATGTAAAGTGCAAATTGTGCATTCACCACAGCAAGTCCACAAGGCTAGAAAAGTTCATTCAGTCCTGAGATTTGGGAAAGTAAGACAAACTTGTAATTTTTCTTGATACCCTCTAATTCTTGTACATTGCCTAATGTCGACACTCCTAGTATAGCTCAACATTCCATATCTTCCTTTTTATTGGCTTTCAGTACACATCTCTAACATGAATCTTGAAGGAAGAACTTTAAACATCAAATCCAGGTATTGGACAATGATATTTGCAAAAGATGCTTCAACTTCCTACCAAAACTCTCTATAAGCCAGTACTTTTTAAATTGTAAATCACCATCTACATTTTGAATTTGACAGCTACTTCTACTTTCAAAGTTTTGGTTTTCTTCTATAAAATTGGAAGGTTTGTAGTTGTAAAGGCCAATAGACATAGTAGAGAAATAAGAAGTAAATACCCATAAAACTTGTTCCATATGGTCACCGGCATTCTGCATCATAAATAAATAAGATCAGAGCTGCCAACTACCAGAGCAGCAAATCAGTAATCACAAGGCTCAAAATCAGTAATTTGGGGAATAAATCAGTAATATCCTATGAAGCGTTATGAATCTTTAAAAAACGGCACGCCAACACTGAGCAGACGTTTGAGCGCATGATTATCTGAAACTTGTGGTGATTTTACTCACACAAAGTTGCTAAATATCGATTTTCAGGTCATCACAACAAATCAGTTTTCCATGAAAAATTGGCTTCTAGTGAGAGAATGAATACTTGATACTTTTTCGTCTTTCTCAGCGAGTGTTGGATGGCCGCCATAAGCCAGTTCTCTTTGTTCTTTCCACATCACACTTCATGTATCTTTTTTGATAATACTATCCTATACAAAAATAAACTGGAATAGATTTTGACAACTAGACGGTTGAACATACATAAAAGGTATTTCAAAATAATGTCACGAAAAACCAGGGTGTCAATTTCAAACCCGTTTGCCACAACTCTCCAAAAGGTACTATCTAACATTTTGGGGCAATAACACAATATCAATCTAAAGTAAAACAGGCAGCAAGATATCCCCGAAGTGTGTATGTTTGTATGTATTTACAAAAAACAAAACAAAAATATTGGTAAAGAATTGTGACATTTACAGAACAATGAAAAGCAAAGAAGTCACAATTTCTCTTTCAACACAGTAGATGATTTTTATTTTGATAGAGCTTTTTTTTAAAGATACATTTTGGTGCACAATCTATTGTAAATTTTCTACTCACTTGAAAATATCAGATATTGTCTGTTTAGAGCAAGAAGGGCATTATCTCATGGATTTTAAACACAGAGTTAATGCCTATTCTGGCTCTGAACAGATGATAGCAAATAGTACATTGAAGTCTGAATCACTATGCACTGAACAGCTGCAAACATGTGTCTCCACACTGAAAGTCTAGCCACAGAAAATATGAGAAAAATGTATTAATCTCTTAACTTTAAAAAAAAGTTACCCCCCCCCTCCAAGAAGCGATCTCTTTCGGCCCTCCACGGCCGGTTTGGCAACCCACTGACGACGGACGAGTACGGACGGTGGATTTAGGAGAACGGGCCCCCGGGGTAGGGTGGGGGGTTCTGGCCCTTCTCGTCCACGGAGTCAGGGGGCTGCTCAACCTGGTGTGTGGTGGTTGTAGTTGTGGTGGTAGTCGTGGTGGCCTGGCCAGGGAAGCGCAAGGTGCTGACTCCGCCCATGGCTTGGAATTCACGAACGTTGAAGAATGTACTGATGCCATAGAGGACAACGAGGGTCCATCCGCACAGCTTGAAAGGCAAGGGATGGGCAACAAGTTTAATCTTTTATAAATAATAATAATAATAATGGTACTAATCCTTCTACTACTACTACTACTACTTACAATAATTATAATAAAATTTAGAATAATAATTTTAACAATAATGTTAATAATAATAATACTATCAATAATAATAATAATAATGAAAATAAATAATGATAAAATATTATTAACAATACTACTACAATTACTACTACTTCTTCTACTATACTGCTACTACTACAACTACTACAGGACTTCTACTACTACTAGTACTTATAATAACAATTATAATAATAATAATAACAATAATAACAACTACAACAACTGTCTGCTCTTCAGCACTTTCAGAATCAATACAAATTCCCTGATACAATAAAATATAAAATCCTTCATAAATTTGTCCAACTGCATAAAATCATAAGACATAAATGAACAAACAAGATTATTATCATACATGGACACTGAATTTAGTTTCTACTCACTATGTAATGCCGTCTTCTGACAATTTTTTGTATGATACATGTAAAGCTCCATAAAAATCAACTCCTATTTGATTGGGAGCACAATGGAAGTACATGTTCATACTTCAATTTAAAACATTCCCCTTAATAAAATGATGAGATCTATTACAAAAGCATTAAATTATTATATTTTCCTTATTCAAACATAGCGATAACATTAATATTATTTATCGACCATCTGAGGATCCTAAATAAAAGAACCTGATACTTACACATCCCCATACAAGCTTGCCATGCTGAGAAGCCCCGGTAAATTGGCCAGCACGTACACTGATGATTATTGCAGCTATGAAATGTAGCAAGCAATCTGCAGCATTGTTGATCAGCTCCTGGTAGATTTGAAGAAAAATAGAGTTTTTGTATCATTTAGTGACATTTAAAAAACAAGGGAAACGCTCTCGCCTGCATTACGCAATTCGATATGATGACAAATTGAGGTTGAGACATTATTTATACATGTAGGCAGGGTGGCCCATTAGCAGCCCCCCCCCCCCCTCAAAAAAAAAATGAAATCCTCTTAATATAATCAGCATTTTGAAGGCTACAAATCATCAGTAGAATTATTTACTATAATTTGTACCAAGATTGATAACTTTAATGGAATATGATCAAATAATAAAAATTGATTTATTAATTCTCATATTAAGTTGTGAAAACATAATCCAAGTCTACTGACCAAAATGACCTTTGACCTAGACTTTGTGACCCAGACTTTGTGACCTGGAATTTGCGTCATATGATTTGTGATACTTGATAACCCTTGTGTACAAGTTTCATGGAATTTGAACAAACGCTTTTGAAATTATGCTAAAAATTCAAAATCTTGATGTTGATACCATAACAAAGTCTAAATTTGCAGACCTTAAATTACATTTGACCTTGACTTTGTCACCTAAAAGCCTTATCACATGATTGGGGATACTTGATAACCCTTTAGTATAAGTTTCATTGAATAAGAACTTATACTTTCAAAATTATATTAAAAATTCAAAAACTTAACCTGAGGTTAAGTTTTTGATGATGATGCCACAACATACATGTAGTCCAAGTCTGTTGACCTGAAATGACTTTGACCTTGACTTTGTGACCTGAAATTCTACTCACATGATTGGGGATACCTGATACCCTTTGGTCTAAGTTTCATTGAATAAGAACTTATGCTTTCAAAATTATACTAAAATTTTAAAAACTTAGACTGAGGTTTAAAGGAATCACACTAAAAAGCAAAAGTGTTTTGAATTGATGCAAAATTCATATCATTGCGGAGGGGAAGCCATACTGATCAAATACAACAACTTCCCTCTTCAAAATATGTTTGGGGCCCGCAGTAATCAACTGAGATCCAGATTTTCTGCCTTCAGCGGTCCTTTGTAGAGCGTCAATATTTGTGACGTCACATACGGGACACGGCTGGCTAGCTGCATACTGCTACACGGCACTGAGCTGTTCGTCCAGTGTGTGACGTCACAATTCAGAGCTCGCTACGATTGTGTGTTTGACTTACGTTCAGGGGCATTCGGGGGTCTAAGGAGGGTCTTGAAAAATTGCATTTTATGCCTTTCCATGATATCTATATGATTTCTCAGCAAATTGTTAGTGTTTTTCAAGAGAAAATCTTTCCATCCATATGTAATTTGTTCTAATTATGAGTTGTTAGTGAATTTTCTTTGTGTAGCTCCTTTAAGTTTTTTATGTTGACGCTGCCGCCGACGCCGCTGCCTCGGCAGTCACCAAAAAAAGCGGCGCCTATGTCTCGTTTTTTGCTACACAGGCGAGACAAAAAGGGTATGCCCCTTTCTTCTTCCAGTTAAGTGCCGCTTCATGGTGATGAAGATAATCGCACTGGTTTTGTGTGTATATGTGGAGACTTTCACATGTCCTGTCATTCCACATTTTAACTTGTTGTTCTTGTTGTGCAGGTGCATATATACATGTGTAAGTAAAAAACATTCCCAGTCTTGTAGACATTACATCTGCATCCCACTCAAGAAGACCTTGAAGGCGTCAAGAGAGTGGTATTGGGCTGGGTCCTGTGGAAGGTTGTTCCAGTCCTTGCAGGTTCTTGGGAAGAAGGAAGAAGCATAGGTCTGACTACTGCAGTTGAATGTCCTAAAACGAGATCCATGTCCTCTTGTTATTGATGTCAGTTCAGTGAGAAAGGACTGCCAGGTAACGTCGACAAGGTTAAAACGGATGCGATACAGCATGGCAAGGCGGCTGTGAAGACGTCTGGTGAGTAGCAATGGCCAATTCAGGTTTTCAAGCATAGCCGTTACACTGGAGGTTTGATTAAAGTCACCGGTGACGTAGCGAGCACACCTTCGTTGGACCATTTCAATCTTGTTGACATTCCGCTGTGTGTGGACCCATTTAAAAAAACTTTTCATCAATAAAAAGTGTCACATTTTCTATAACAAATTTGCTCTCAGCCAATCAAATGCAACTTGTAATTGATAACAATTTTAATGAAACGGTGCCAATGCACGACAAATTGTGCTCACAGCCAGGGTTCCAAAGTGATTGGCTGAAGTATTTGACTACATTCATCTTTAACTCAGGATGAAATACTTACCGGTAGCCAAAGGAATAGTGAATAATTAAACTTCAGTTCATACTTAGTAGTGAAATATACTCATAAACTGATGTATAGAAATCGATACTGTAAATCAAGAAATGTTTTGCAAGAATTCTAATTCCATTATATCACACTGTGAAACTTTCAAAAACTTTTCCCATACATAAAAACAACACAGTTCCTGACTAAGAGATAATACTGGCTTCTTACCGTTAGCACCCAGTTGATAATGGTCACCCGTTTGGTCAGCGCTAAGAGGAAAAGAATATAGAGTATGAGCGTGACGACCCATGCGCTCACAGCGACAAAGATTACCCAGCTATAACCAGCAAATATATAGCCATAGTACGAGAAGCTGGCCACCACTGTCCAGTACAGGAATCCAATAATCTGCAGAAATAAAGGAATCAAAATCTTTAAGTTAATTTTGTCATTCTTATCAATTCAATATCATTTCACTTTTCGGTATGTATATTTCAAAGGCATTTTCATATACCATGTATATGTTGTTTAGGGCACCTTTGAGTATTCCTTTAACCTCTGTCACTCCGCCAAACCAACTCAAAACTGACTCAAAACCGACGGATTCATCATCCTTGGCCACTTAGGCCGGGTAATGGAATGATTTATTCGCTCTGTTGTTGGTCTTGTATGAGGATGGATATGTGTGCATTATTATTTAAAGATGAAGCTATTACTGATAAAAACAAATGCATAGAGTTTTAACATCCAACTGTTTGAAATATGACTTTGAGGTCAGGGAGAATGGGGGGAGGGAGGGGGAGGGGAGCAGCGACTACTTGCTGTATCATTCTTTATAACAAATTTTTATAACAATAATTTGAGTTCAAATTGAATTAGCAGCAGGGTTGCCATACCATTTGTTTTGTCAGAAATATGTAAAAAATAAAATGATCAAAAACATTGAACTGAGAAATTTAGACATACAGAGACAGACCGTTAGCTTAAAGTTTAGGCCTTGGCGTTAAATTTGAAGTTATCTCGTAATTTAATAGGGAATGTGCAGATGCACTCATGGTTACAAAACTTTAAGTTACGAATCTTAAAGTTAGTGCAGTAACTATGAGCAGAGATGGGTCCTCACTCGAAGTTATAAGCCTGCAATTGCAATTAACTCTAAGATTATGCCAGCTTGTAGTTACTTGAATGTTTTCCAGAGCTTATAATAGTTAATTTCAAATACTTGCTGTATCTGCCAGGTGAACCCTTGTAGTTGTTAGTGGATCACTATTTTAAACGTCCATGTTTTTGCAAACTTTAAGTTTAAAGAGAAGATTGAGTTCTGGGAAGAGTTGAAAAATAATTTTTGAGCGTTATCATTGTTATTTTGAAAGTTTGGAAGAACATCAGATAAAAAATGTTCCCTGAAAAGCATGGCTCTTCAAATGCCTTAATATTCTAAATATGGCATGTAACAGCATAAAAATTGGGACGAAAAGTTTGTGCCACATGTTTGTGTAGACCCATATTTCTGTGTACAGTGCTTGTAACTTTACCAAGACTGGGCCCAATTTCTTATCATTTTGATGATTCCAGAACCTTGCAAGTACACACTACCGTATATGCTAGATGATCAACATTTTCTGATCGATTCCACACCGTTTCTTTCACAATGCAATCGCATGACCAGGGGGGGGGGGGGGGGGGGGGGGTGTTTCACAAAACTTCTCATCAGTGACAAATGACAGTTTTTGTAATAAGCTACTGAAAATCCTTGCTTCTGATCGGTTATCAGCAGAATTGTCACTAATTTTTGTCATTTGTCATTGAAAAAAGGCCTTGTGAAACAGGCCCCATATCTCAACTTTAGCTTTAAAGCTACTATTACGACTACGATTGAATAGAGCTATTGCAACGGAGAATCCAAAACTAACACACTGACAATGGTGAGGAACAATAGGAAATGTCGGCTCCTTTCTTTTCCTCTGAACAGGAAGGCCGTGTAATGACATTTGTCTAGTATCTGTTGTATTTTGTACACAGACCATAGTCAAAGAGGTGATCTCATATGTGCATGTACATTGCTGCACTTTTAGCTGCCTGAGAAGACAGTCCTGAATATGATACCATTAGACGAAAATTATATTTTTATAATGATCTTAATAATAAAATGTTGAATCTATATATATAGCATTTCTTCTGAACGATACAAGTGCTGAATACATACACTCTCCTTACCAGGCTTTAGCCAAGCTTGGGAAATAGAGGTTTCATAAAAGGCATTTAAAATAAATAAAGAATGTACCATTCATGTGTTTCCATCAATATTGATCATTCAAGATACATGTAATTACAAATATACATTGTCTTTTAATAGTACAATTGGAGTCACAGAGGCCCATAGTTTTAACCAATACCTCGAAAAGAAGGCAGGGTATATTTGTTTTATATATCCTACATCCAAACTTTATTTGAAATCCTGTGCGCTCACTGAATTTTCAACTCCCAAATAGTACTCTCAAATACATGTAGTACTTTTTCAGAGCAACCTTAAAATGTTTGAAATATTTCTGGTCACGTGACGAGCTCTCAACCAATCAAATAACAATAATTTTTTTATGCAAGATATACCGTAATAATGAATATATAGTTGACATCCTGGAAATAAAATCAGAAATTTCAGATTTTATATCAGATTGTACCTGTACAGTATCTATGTTGGGAAATGCAAATGACAAAATCTGGATAATTCATTATTCATCTACATTTCTACTTTGTCAACTAAATAAAGCAAATATATTACTAGTTAGGGTCTACTTTACACAATGTACACAATATATGTATTGTAGGCTATGCGCCTAGTTGCTTTGCAGGCGCTTCTTATCATTTTCATCTGTGACATGCACAAACTTTTCAGGAAAACATTTCTTTGAGATGTAGTTATTACGTCTCGTTTCCTTTCTCGTGAGCTATTTGCGTATTGCCTTTGAAACACTATAAGGATTGTTATTCTTAATTTTTGTCCAAACCACTTGATAAACACGTACATTTAATGATGCACGTTGAAAAGTCCTGAACTAATAAAAACTGTTTGATGTAAAGCATGAATATTTTCCTAATTATTGCTTATTGCATATTATGCCAACAAATGGATTATTATTGGGTATATATTAAAGAAATTTGAATCATGGAGAGGTCTGGGGAGTGTTTCACAAAGACTGAGACTGAATTTAAGTTGGACTTAACTATGGCAGGCCGTTCATGCCATTGTTTGCTCTCACTATTTACTGACATTGGTCTCTCAAGGGGCGTACAAATCATGGTCACAAATCTACAGAATTGACATTTTTTATAATTCACTATTGAAGGAACAAATATTATCTAAAGATCATAATGGTGAGATCGACTAGTGGCATGAATGGCCTGTCATTATCTATTCATCTGTCTGTCTTGTTTAGTTTTTGTCTGTGTTTCAGTTCGGTTGCTCGTAGTATTTTCCTGTTTCTCTTGTTTATAGCCATTATTTAGTAGTCAATAGTCAATAGTTATGTTTATATTTTCTCAGTTGTTTATTTAGTTTAGCCTGTAAGCATTTAAATATATATATAAATATATGCACTATTCTTATCCGACGTGTTTGTTCTTTTATTTATTTTTGTTTTTATTTATTGAAATATATTTATTCAGGATAACAAGAATCAGATATACATTGTAGATACAAAATCTGTTTTACATCATAGTCCTGAACAGGATAAAAATGTAGTACACGGAAATATAAATAATAAATATCAATAATGACATACTCATAAGCTACTCATGAGGGACCTTAAATCCACAAGCCTTGCTTTCAACCAAAGTCACCTCATTTTTCTATTGTAACGCCATATTCTGTTAAATTGTTATATTCATGTCATATTTGTAATGTGTGTTATGAAAGAAAGATAAATAAAACTTGAACTTGGACTGAAGTCCAACTTAAAGTCAATCTTAGTCTTTGTAAAACATGCCCCAGGTCTATGATATCCACAGAATCAATGTTTCTTTTCTTATAATTCTTATAAATCATATGCATGTGAACCCTTTCTCATATCCACTTAAATCTGATAAATGAAATATGAATGATAGGACAGTTGACTTCTAAATAAGGCTAAAACGGATATCCTGCGAGTTACAGCAAAACTGAAAGTTCATGAAATGATTAATGAAATGACTGCAACCATCAAAAAAATTCCCATGCATTGCTTTTATGATTTGATGCATGACATATATATGTAAAATGAAATTGGCAGGATATAGTGTAGTGATTCAAGGAAAAATAAAATTTAACCACAAATTAAAGGTAATACAAAGTTTCGGTATGGGGTCATGAATTTGGTTCAAATGAACATATTGGAAGCATATATGATCCTACAATTTTCAGTGATCATTGTCGCGGTCGAAATCGACTCTTAAGTTATGAAATTGTAAATGATTAACACTTTATGTTGAATAGCTCCCTCTCAAGGCCAAGATATTAATTAAGCTATAAAACGATGTTTATTGACTAAAATCGACCGATTAGCTATTCCCGTTCGGAAATTATATACCACAACTACATACTCTGACGTTTTCATGGTCGCAGCTAACATTATACGGCTGAGGAGCTATTTGAAATTTATCAAAATTTACCGGGAGCACCGGTAAATCTTTATATTCAATTTTTCTCGAAAGCAGAAGTGCTTTAGGAGCTAAACTTTTGGGTGTTTTTAATACATCCACAGGGGCATCCAAATGTATCAAAATTATAAAGAATCACTATCCACCCATTTTTCAAATTTCCCACAACTTTGTAATACCTTTAATAGTGAAAATATAATATGTTTTCACAGACACAGTATACATGTACATGTACATGCATCTGACCATGCTTACATTTTTTATAATGCATGGCAGGAAAGAAAAACACAAGAGGATGGAGCATCACAGGAACAATTAATTTGTCTACATTCATGAATCCGGTTCTATAAAGTCTCAACCCCCCCCCCCCCCCCCCCCCCCCCAGGAAGCCAACTTTCAATAGCATTAATGTTCACGGAACATATTCCATTAGTATTCAGTATATACTGAATAATGTCATGGGATTGGATAAACAAAAACCTTTACCCAATGCAACCCAGGCCCAAAAGCCCGACCTTAACCCCCCTCCCCTATCGGCTTTAATGTGGAAATATTACAATTGAATATGATATATCTGCCTTTTTGTTGCTAACATAACTTCAAAGTTGCTCTAAAAAAAAAGTTGCTCTAAAAGCCAATCTCTTTCTAAACAGTTCTATTTAATAACGACAAATTTAATAGTGGAGTAATAATTTGTGTTGGTTTAGTTTACCTTTATCTTAAGTTAAGAACGTGATATGTTCGTGATTGTAATATGTACAGCACCATGAGCGTCACAGCCTGGCGGATAACGGCGCTATATAAATATACATATTATTATTATTATTATTATGCGATGTTCATGTGCTGTTGTCAGTGATAAATTCATTTGCTGTGCAAAAATATGTATGTGCCATCCTTTTTGCAGTACATAATATCGACAAGTATGTAGGCCTATAACCTATACATGTACACTGTAGGTACATCAGGGAGATTAGAGTTTGAAGGAGCACTGCAAAGATTTTAAAACAAACTTTATTTTCATCATTGCAAGCCAAAATTCAATGCTTGGAAACACTCCAAGTAGGCCTAATGGTTATTATCAAATGCCTAAATACAGCCCTGGCATAGCACCTGAAGAGCTCTCCGAACACTTCTGAGATGTGTGACATCCATACCTTTCATCCATACGATTCATGCAAACGTTCACCAATCAACTTCTCTGATTTTGTTTTCTTTCCTCTAGAGTAGTTTGCTATCAAGGTTGAATTTCCCTTTAAATGTAGGTATGTACATGTATGGTAGGCCTACATATAAGCAGGGAGATGTGAGTTTAAGTCTGCAAAACCAGTCTTGGCTGCTACATACATCATTCATCTAGGAGGCCTGGTATCGGTATTGTAATACATAATTGTATTCACAGCAAGTGGTGTGACAATTATGGCTCTCTTAATGAGGCTATTAGGTCCATGCTATGGAGTACCGGTACACTAAGTGGCATTTGGCTTTTGTGTTTAATTTAACAAATGTCATTAACAGTTTACTTCATAGAAGTGGCAGTTCTGTTTGACAGTACTACAACGTGGATGGCCATTATACATGGTTGAGTTGCAGGCCCTAAATATATATTTTTTCTTCTCAAATTGATCAGTACATACAGTTAGCAACTAAATTATTCATACCCCTTTTAAATGTGATGCTTTGGGGTCTTTTTTGTAAAGTCAAGAATGAAAGGTGGACTGGTTAAGTTTAGTGGGCCTTTGTTGAAAACATTTAGATCAGCTTTAAGTTTTATTCGCAAGAAACAAAAATCAGGGCAAATCATTTTTTCCCATACTAAAGAAATTACAAGACCTGCAAAGGGTATAAATAATCTACTTGTTAACAGTATTATGTAGAACAAAGTAACAAACCCTGGTCAACTATACAGGTTTTCAAAGGAGTGTATACTAATATAATAGGCCTCCTAGGCTCCTATGTCTCCTGTTTAAAATGTCATTTCAAGTAGATATATCTCAAAACACTTCCATGAAATATTTTAATGCAGCTTTTAAAATTATGCATATCATTTTACAGTATTTATTGCTCAAGACAACTACCAGTACAAATGTGTCCAAATTGGTTCTACAGTATTGTAGCCAATACATGTACATGCAGGTGACAACCTAAACAAATGCAATAAACGGTACAATAAAGTCCATGGAACGATAGCAAGGCCCTCTATAAACGGTTCAATAAAGTCTGTGGAACGATAGCAAAGCACTCTATAAACTGTACAATGCCCACGCACAGTGTTTGAACTACTTATTATGATGTCCAGGTGAAAAGGGGAAGAACAAAATAGATGCCCCCCGGCCCCCCCCCCCCCCCCCCCAAAAAAAAAAAAAAAAAAAAAAAATGGCCTCAATCACTAAAATGTCAAAATATGCCATGGTACATGTATGAAAAAATACCATCTGCTTGTGCTTTATTTGAGGCAAGACAATAATGATCTTCATGCAAACAAGGCAAAGAGAAGTTCACTTCCATAAGTACATTCCCAAATGATACTTGTTCAAAGTAATAATTCAAAGTTCAAAATATAATTCAATCTGTATTGTCACTTGAGAATTAAAGGGAAAGTCCACCCTGAAATTAAGTTAGTTTTAATAGGAGTAGAAAAATGAGAGAAACAAGTAAGTGAAAGTTTGAGCAAATTCCGATTAAAAATAAGGAAGTTAGGATTTTCGAAGTTGTGATCAATCAAACACAAATTGGCAACTCTATGACATATCATGCGAGCTCAACTTCCATTTGCTCAGTACTAAAAAAATATAAAATTTTCATTTTCCCTCAAGAAAAATTTCAACCATACATGCACCCTAAATATAATAATTGCAAATATGTTTCTATACTCCCCCTGCAAGGAACAAATATATATTCCGTCATCAATAACGAAGAAAACATGATTTTATGGAATATTATGCACAAAGCAAATGAAGGAGAGCTCGTATAATAAGTCACAGAGTTGCCAATTTGTATTTGATTGATCACAACTTCAATAATTCATAACTTTCTTATTTTCACTCAGAATTTGCTCAAACTTTCACTCACCTGATTTTCTTATTATTCTGCCTCTATCGAAACAAACTTATTTTTGGGGTGGACTTTCCCTTTAATAACTAACAATTAATAACTAATATTCTATTAAAGTTTATGAGATAATGCACATGGGCAGGTCCAAGCTATTTGGATTGTGACGTACGGGACATTTAGAGACTTTAAACAAGAAATAACAACAGATGAAATTATTTATATGGCTTTCTTTTGGTATGAGTCTGTGGCTATTATGGGCTAGTTCATTTGTGGAAAGTTTTAGTTCTGACGAACTCTTCAATCAATTTGTAATGTAATTAATGTGCCGCATGACGTACGGGACGCTGCAAACCGTACGTCACGCTGCACATTAATTACATTAAAAATTAATTAAAGATTTGGTCAGAACTAAAACTTTCTAAAAATGAACTAGCCCATAATAGCCACAGACTCATACCGAAAGAAAGTCATATAAATAATTTTATCTGTTGTAATTTCTTGTTCAAAGTCTCTGAATGTCCCGTACGTCACAATCCAAATAGCTCGGACCTGCCTAAGTACATGTACATTCCCAAATGATACTTGTTCAAAGTAATAATTCAAAGTTCAAAATATAATTCAATCTGTATTGTCACTTGAGAATTAAGTTTATGAGATAATGCACTTCTGGCTCTCAACAGACAATATATTCAAATTGTTCAAATAATCAAATTCAAATAAACCGTTTTATAAAGGAATATAAGGAGACCCATTCCCCTCCCAACACAAATGAATAGCCGATCCTGGTAAACATTCACAGAAAAATATCGCCTCTCTGGTGAATGGCATTTACCTACATGTACATGTATGTATGTAACCCCATATCGATCAGCCCCTATATAGCTATCAACCTACGCCATGATGATTATACATCTACAAGGCCAACAACACGCAACTCCCCATGTAATGTTTCGCAGGACTGTATGATTAATTGACATAAATAAGACCCGTCTCACACACGTCTGCCTACTGGGCTTTTCCTCTCATTAATCTCTCATCACCCAATCAAGTCAATATGTTTTGACATGTATCAAACACTACATTGTAGTATTGGCAAAGTAAAATATGGTTGGCTATTCAGAGAGGAAATCCAATTCATCCAACCTTTAAAATTTCTTTTCATGCATGGCTTACATTCTAGATGAATGCAAGCTGGAAAGATGAATGAAAATACTATACCATTATTTATTGTGTTATCAGACCCCCCGGAATGCTTTTCAAAGTGGGGGAGGGGGGGGGGTGCTAAAGTATCTACAATCAGGTAGCTAGAGCAGCATAACATGGCGATTTGAACAATTGTCTTTCTTTCTTTCTTGTTTTCCCTCTCTTTTTATACCATACTGTGCCGTTCCGCGGGCCCTGTGTATTCATGTAGAACGGTGGTGACACTTTCTCATACATGTAAAATATTCACATACTTTACATCAGATATTTCAGTGCACCTGTGGTATTTAGACAATTCTGAACCAATATTGACTACGTACAGTACATCATGTACTAGTAAACTGAGCAAACAAATGTTGAATAAACAGCCGATGTATTGTAACATTACTTTGCACTGTAAACACTGGACATGTACAATATACATGTAATCACGTATGTACATGTACATTGTAAGAATTTATGAAAATGTTTACTACCTGGAACACATATGATATCACACATGTTCTACATTCAGCATAGTGAGCATACAGTGTAAAGATTAGATGAGATGTACTCCTGCCTTTTGAATTACAACAATACTTGTACTTGTGCACCATGCTTTAGTTGGAACTTGGAAATAGTACTTTATAATTCAACAAGAAAACCATTACTTTTCAGTGAGGGAAAATCAAAGCTGAGAAGGTAAAAATTATATTTGGTGATAAGTATATAACAGGGTAACAATTGTAACTCATTCATATAAAAAATATATAAAATGTAGCAGTTGACAAATCTATTTCATTTATGCAAAATTTTCACCCCAGAAGAGCACCAACTTTTTTATGCAATTTGTGTTTTGACAATTGTAGTATGAAGGATAATAGGTGAATGAAATACTTCATCAACATATATGTACACCTGAGAAGAAAGCATCCATAAATTTGAATACATGTACTTGATAAACAACTTTATGTCAGATTATCAATAAAATGGTGAACCCATGTCATTCTAAAAAGCTGTACATCCTGCTAAGAATATCTTGCTTTATACCTCTCTCGAACACTTTGGTGAGGAAATCTTGTAGATTAATGGGCAAGAATACAAGAAATCTCTCAGAATAACTAGAGTTATTTCTCGGGGTGAGGTTTACTTTACTTGTTGTTCACATGAGTTCAAATATGCCACTGTAAATCCTTACAGCAATATCAATATAACCCAACTTGTATTAAAGTTTTATTTTTTTCTTGTTACAATAGTTTTCTAGGGCTTATTCACTTGAGGACCACTCCTGTCAGTCTTGTGTACTACCCATACTGAATGCACATGCACATGTACATTTTAAAGGTATTACAACGTTTTGGTAGATTTTGAAAATTGGCTGGATAGTGATTCTTTACAATGTTGATATATCTGGATGCCCCTATGGATGTATTATAAGCACTAAAACACTTCTGCTTTCGAGAAAAATTGAATATACAAATTTACCGGTGCTCCCGGTAAATTTTGATTAATTTGAAATAGCGCCTACGACTAAACGATGGTAGCTGCGACCATGAAAATCTCAGAATATGTAGTTGTGATATATATATTCCAAACGGTTATAGCAAATTGGTCGATTTTATTCAAAGAACATTGTTTTATAGCTAAATTAATATATTGACCTTGAGAGGGCGCTATACAACATAAAGAGTTTATTATTTACAATTTCATCACTTTAGACTCGATTTCAACTGCGACAACGATCACTGAATATTGTAGGACCGCATATATGCTTCCAATATGTTCATTTGAATCAAATTCATGACCTTGTACCAAAACTTTGTATTACCTTTAATACAGATACCATAAACTTTTTACAACATTTACATGTATAAAGAAGCTTTAAATTCTCATGATTCTTTATCTCTCCCACCCCCCCCCCCCCCCTCACCTTCCTTCCCACATGACCCTATGAGTTTTGAAAACATAACAAGTTGCCATCACACCACTTGCCTTAGTTTCTTACTTTGGATTCTTCAGCTTGCTAAAGAGGGAAATTATCATTGCATTTCAACACTTTCAAAGTCATTGGATTAGTGTTCAACTCAACTTGGGTTTTGATACGAGAGGCCAGCTAAGCTGCCATTTCCTTTCTCAGTCAACCTATACTCTTATATGCCGAGCTTGTGGACATTAACCGAAACAAATTAGTGCTGAATGTGTTGACAGCAGTATTATTCAGATAACGTACAGATCAAGCAATATCTCTAATTAGCAGATATAGAGAAGCAATGCTTATATTCATAATTTGCAGTAGAGGGATGGTTATAATTATGAAATTGATAAATATATCTACTTTATTTCAACTTTCCATTATCTTATCTTTCTATGGCCTACAGACACAGGTACATCAAGAACATGTATGGCCTACAGGTGTACCTGGTATGTATTTTTAGAACTGTTGCATGTATAGCCATTCAATTTAAGCAAGCCTCTAAATCTTAAATCCATAAAAGCTCTTTTTTTAAAATTAATTTCAGTAAATTTTATTTAAATATTATGATCCTGAGCATAATGTCTGTATTTATTTGTAATGTACACATAATATGTTCTTTTGAAAAACAGATGGTATGTCAATAAATGTCAATGTCATGCATATATAGGAAGATGAACGCTTTGGTTTCTGAGTAGACAACATACAGAATACACATTTTAATTTTCAAATCACATGTCCATGTACATGTACAATGTATGCCACTGGAGTATGGAAATAGCAAGCATTTTTAAAGGCTCGTTATTTATGTACATCTTGGGGTTTTCTAGCACTTTCCATTGACTGATCTTTTTTGTAATTCACAAAAACCAACTGTATGGAGGCCTGCTTGTATGTTCGATCATGGGGTCAGCAATATTTGATTACCCCCCATCCCCCATCCCCTAAAAAAAGGGAAAATCATATACTCACAATCTCTACTATCCTAATGATACCAGGCAGTGATGTGGCATATCCTTTGTCGATCGTACACGAGACTCCTGGTGACGCCGTCTGCTGAGTTGTCGTAGTCGAGTAGGTCGATGTTGTATGGGTGTCGGGAAATCCTCCAGTTTCTGCCATGATTGTTACCTACAGAAAAAGATGTGACATTATTAGTAGAGACTAGAGTTGCACGGACAAAAGTTAAAGTGATGTGTCATCAATCATCACCATTAATCATCATTATCATCAATCCTCATAATCATCATTTCTTTATCATTTTCTTTAAAACTGCTACTAAATGATTTCCATGAAGAAATAAAATTAATTGAAATGTACTGAGCGAGGCGGGAGGCTTTGACGGCAACTAGCTCGAAGATGTTGATAACGAATCAAGCAATCATTATCATCATCACCATCATCACCACCACCATCATCACCACCACCATCACCACCACCATCACCACCACCATCATCACCACCATCATCACCACCACCATCATCACCACCACCATCACCACCACCATCATCAACACCATCATCACCACCACCATCATCACCACCACCATCATCATCACCACCATCATCACCACCACCATCATCACTACCACCATCATCATCACCACCATCATCACCATCACCATCATCATTAATTATCATCATTCATCATCATCATTATCTCTTTAAAACAGGTACTGGCTCCATGATAAACTTAAATGAATTAAAAATCGATCAATTAATCACTATCATCATCATCAATCGTTGTCATAATGCCAATCACCATGACACCAACAGCAGCAGCTAGCAGCAGCAGTAGAAGAATCATCATCATTTCTGAAAAAAAGTCCCTGACTGATGTATTAAATGAATTGAATTGAAAATAAATAATTCAACAAACATTACCACAATCAATTATTACCATCAATTACCATCATCATCATCATCATCTTTTCTGTAAAACAGTCACTGGCTGATGTCACCTCAAAGAGTTAATAAAGTGAATGGAATTGAAAATTAAATTAATTAATCAATAAAATCATCATTATATTATCGCCATGACACGGTGACACCACCATCACAATAAACAAAGCGGCACCAGCTAGCTTCTTATCTTCATCGTCTTTCACCTATTACAAGTACAAGTTGTACTGTACAACACACTGGTTTACTCATCAACACTAACAGCTTCCTCACCTTTTCAGCTTTTGATTATAATCAATAATATTTCAATGTGACAAAGGAGTGGATTTATAGTTGATCCTGAATTCCTGATCGACTCTGTCACTTGTCTCTGTCCAAGAATGAAAGTCTGTCCTTTAAACTGAACTTATAGATCTTTCTGAATCTCAAAGTAAGACTGTTAAAGTAGAACTTAGTCTAGATAACTAGATCTAGATCTAGATATTACTAGAATAGATCTAGTCTAACCAAAAATAAAATAGTCTTAGGTTGTGCGAGACTCTAGTCGCCCAGAGGTAATCTAACAGTTAGACCTACAGTGTACGCGTAATAGTTAATACACATGATACAGCTACAGACATAGACAGTTGATTATTCCCATTTAATTTTCAATATCAGAATATCTAAAAAATGGTACTTCAGATCTATGACGAGAATGGTCTAATTTAGCTCATAACATGCAGACAGTCACAGTCAAATGACATAATTTAATTGTGAGTCATTGTCATAAGACAAAATGTCTTGCGAAACTCCAGTGACCGACCGCGCGATCGCGACCGCTACCTGATTTACAAGCGCCTCTACCAGAACCCACAGAAGTCCGCCCACTTTCTATTTGCTATATTGCATGCAAACAAACGTAAACGTAAACTGAGGTGATCGCGATATAGATGAGGCCGAGGTTTGCATATCCCTGGTTTGAAGTCACAGATGGAGAACAGAAATCATTTGAAAATTCATTCGAAAGTCAGAGTGCTCTTTACTATAGGCCTAGGACCATCTCAATATACATTTTTGATGAAATGAAGTTAAAAAAATATCAATATAAAATGCACTCAACTTACTCTCTCTTGACGACAAGAATAACCTCCGCCAGCTTTGACGGCAGATTTAACGAATAACTTTAATAATGCGCGCGTTAACGCTATCTAGAGCTATATTATGCACATAGCTAGCGCGCGCACGGAACGGACGTAAAAAAGCGCGCGCGCGTCATCGGCTTTGCATTAATTGCCTGCTTAAG
The DNA here is from genome assembly GCF_000002235.5 of Strongylocentrotus purpuratus. NCBI lineage: Eukaryota > Metazoa > Echinodermata > Echinoidea > Camarodonta > Strongylocentrotidae > Strongylocentrotus > Strongylocentrotus purpuratus. Next base: position 19,288,499 of record NW_022145614.1, read on the forward strand.
AAACCTTAACCTCATCATCCAAGTAAAACCGACTGGTTAAAACCTACTCTCTATCAAGGTATGGCATCATTTGGCGAGGAAACCAAGACATCTCCCGATGCCGAACATGTAGAACGAAAGTGTGGACTTGATATGAGCTACGTCAAGTCAATAAATGGAATTTTGAAAGCTAAACAGATTGTAAGTAGTCTAGTCTAGGTCTATTTCAATACATTTGAAAGAACGTATGGGACCATGCTGGGTTCGCTGAGTGGGAGGGGCAAAAACACCTAGATCTAGTGTACATTACGTAATGACCAATGATAGGTACTTGTACAAAAAACAGAATTCATTGAATTTCCTTAAAAGCAGTACCATTCGAGAGATTATAAAAAATACAATAATTATCGGCAACACTAGATCTATCTAGATCTAGGTCTAACAAGTTAGATCTAATTATATCGCCAAGAGGCAAGACTAGATCTAGATCTATGTTTTCCGACGGAAATCTAAAAACACTAATTATTGGCAAGACTTTGTTGCTCCTATGGAGATCTAAAAACAATAATTATTGGCAATTAAGACTTGGTTGCCCCTACGGAGATCTAAAAACAATAATTATTGGCAAGTCTTCGATGTCCGTATCGGAAATGAAGTCTCAAAAACAAAAACAAAAATAATGGTTAAACGGAGCAAGAAATGCTAAACGGTTTTGATGAATGCGGTCGTTTAATCGTCGGTTAAACGTTTTGACTCGATCGGGCTTAAGAAATGTTGGATCAAATAATAGATAATTTGTCTGTCTTTCTTTCTTTATTCCCAGGGCTGGTCCTTGTTGGCCTTCACATTGGCTTGTATAGAGGGAAGTGGCATATCCATCGTCTTCTTCATCATTGCCACTTTGTGCGGCTGGACCACAACATTCGTCATTTGGTTCATGTTTTCCTCTCACACGTATAAGAAAGTTACAAGAATCAACTGGTTCTTAGCGGTGAGTTTAGTTCAAGAAACCGGGCTCAAACAACTTTGGTACACCTTGTGCCTTTATTTATTTATTTATATATATTTTTTTATTTTTTCATTATAATTTTTATTTTTTCACTCAATACTTTTCCTTCTTTATATTTTGTAGCATATTTTGTAAACCAGGCTCAAACAAAGTACCCTGGTGCTCTTCTTTTATCTTTATTAGGGGGGGGGGGGGCTACTCTATACTTTACTTTTGATTTTTTTTTTAAGGGACTTGGTGACATTGTTAAATTGAGAGAATATGGCGCTAACGTAGTGAATTCAATGCTACATGTAGATGTAGGCCTACAATTAAAGATAATCTGAAAGTTTGAGTGAAAACAAACCATAATATTACAATTTAATTACGTTTTACATCTGTAGGTGAATGAAAATCGTCACAAAGCAACGATTTAGCTCTTTATACCATTCCAGACATTTAAGTGTTGAAAGATTTTTAAATGCCTGTTTTATGTCTTATTTTCATGGAAAAGCGGTTGGGAAAATTCCAAAATAGTTGGGAGAATTTATTGATAGAGGGTGTTGCACAGTGACGCCTTCAAAGAAAACCATAAATATCTTTGTGGTTTGTGAATTTTTCTGGATTTGTTACCTGTTAGAGGGTTAGTACAGGGTTAGTACAGTAGAAGGAATGTGATAAGTAACATTTCATACAAAAATTACACAATTTTTTCAGTAAGCATACCTTGCCTTGCGCGCGTCTAATATAGGACCTCTGACTGCGTCACGCTTATTTTGCGCTGATTTTAGTATTTTTAGACCATGGGTTATGTAAATGAAGATTTAAATCATGGGTTAAATTTAAACTTCCTTTGTGAATTCGGGCCTTTGAGTTTTGGTAAATCCCTAGTGCATGTAAACACTTTATTTCTCATGGTATTGTTCCCCTGTACAGGATCTGGTCGTAAGTCTGGCAGCTTGTGTGCTATATGTTTGTATCGGTATTCCAGTCATTATCAGCCCGTTTTGTCCACTTTGCATAGCAGCTGCGGTGAGTGTAAACCAGGTCATCGTTTCATGAAACCTTCATAAGTACAAGTTCACCAACATTCCATTGAAACGCATGTTAAACTCAATACACGCATTTCAAGGGGATGTCGGTGAACTTGTACTTAGGATGGTTTCGTGAAACGCTGCCCAGGATGAAAGCCATCATCCGTCAAATCTGTCCATGGTTTTGTGGTGAATAATCTTTTGAATTAACACGTTTCATAACAAAATAATATAATTAACCAAAATGAAATGTACATTCATAATATTCATTGGGTAACATTTGCTCTGGCGACAATGGCTCCGGGCTTTATTTTGGAAATGGTATATTTTTGTTAGAGTAACAGTTACAAGTCAGTGTAGGTGTGAGATTAGTTTTAGGGTTAGGGTCAGGGATATTTATAGAGTTTGGTTCAGTTTCGAGATGAGAAAAAAAATGGTAAGTGAAGGATATATGACCATGGAGGACTTGTCGCCAGAGCAAGTGTAACATACAACCGTTCATTGCACTGTATTTTAAAGCCTGCACATAGACTACATGTACATGTATGCTTCATACACATTCTTTATAACACTGTATACGCCATACGCACATGCATGCAAGGTATTCGATTATTATAAACAAAAATAACCACTACCGGTATAGCTTTCGCATGTAACCCAGCCATATTGGTTTGGTAATTTGATCAAGGGTTCACCTACGCATATCCACCACCAGAGCAGAACTCATTAGTACATCAAAAGATTCTTTACATTTTAGAGTCTTCATTTTCCACCCTTTTTATCTTTGCATTGAATTTACTAATCTAGTTGACATGTACATTTTGGAAATTGTCGGAGAGTGATGGTTGATTATTGTATATTCATTTGCAAAACAAAAGCATGCTTATTTCGAAATTTCTTGGTTTTAATGTTGCAATGTTAGAAATGAAGCAATTTGTCACCAGTCACCACATTGCATCAAATATCACCACACTGAGAGTTAGGGGGGGGGGGGTAGGTTAGGGATGACCATGAAAGTATGATACCCCCCCCCCCCCCCTCCCTCCCATTATCTTGTGGAAACATAAGGGGATAAAGTGAAAAACCAAAAGTGCTGATCTGATCCTTTAAAGTGTACCAATCACCTAATTAATAATTTTTTACAGGAAGAATTGTTAAAATCAACCTGGAAAAGATTTGTTTTGCATTATATTGGCTAGTGGCCATTATAAAAGGAGTATAAAGAAAGAATAATTAAAGTAAAACCCTGTGCATGTGTTGAGTGCATTGAGTACACTACTCATGATTCGCTTTTTTTTTGTCATCAAGAGATTATTCAAACTTGCAATATTTCTTTAAAATAGAAGTTATATTTGAAGTTCACATTTTTGTAGTATCATTGCATTTACTTGTATGGAATCCCTAACATATTTAGCAAATATCTTTTGGCAATTGTAGCACTTTATTTAAAGGGGATGTCCACCTTGATATTAAGCTGAATTTAAGTGGAAGCACAAAAATGAGAGAAACGCCATGCATGCATAAATACAGTCTCATTTGACATTTTCTTCTTTTGAAGGGATACATCACATGTATTTTGAAATGGCTAGAAATCCTAATACCAACCTACATCATCATGATAGGTGATGTGTGCCCTTCCTTCCAATTAATTAGATTGATACAACACGATATAGAGCACTTGGTTTATTTCCCAAGGGAAGACATACTGACTAGGCCTGTCTTTATCAGCTCGAGTTTGCCAAAGAGCCCGCTATTTTAACTATCCCGATCGTAAATTAACCAGCTAATTTGCGCTGTCATCAGCCCGCAGTTGCAATTAGCGGGATACTTGGTCGAGAAAATATCCTTAGAAATCTTGGTCTTGTTTCCAAAATATCCTGTTATTTGGGAAATAGTGGGCTAATTTGCGCATGTCCGAGCTACATAGTTTGTGATGAGCATATCAGTCTGGTGAAGATGCAATTTTGAGCTTTGGGATAATATCCAGACTCCAGAGTCTGAAAATAGCGGGTTATTTTGCGAACTCAAGCTGATGAAGACGGGCCTATTGATAGTATATGGAGACAAACCTTGAATCATCACCAGGCAAGGTGCACAGTTTTGTGCTGCCATCATGTACCCTTGTAATTTTCATGCCTTTTGACTTTTTTTTTTTTGGGGGGGGGGGGGGGTTAAATATCAGAGAGATACAATGTAGTAAAGTTTGTGATTAGGTCCAATTACACCCTGGACAAGTAACTCCTAGGACAAATTATCCTACCCCTCAGACAAATACCTCTTAGGACAATAAACCTCTGGATGGACAAGTAACATTGGACAATAAACCTCTGGACATACAAGTAACAATTAATGAACAACTACCCTTAGAACAATGACCCTGCTATAGGAGGTTGAAGTACTCCGGCAATAGACCGGTTCAAATTTAATGCATACTTTTTTTAACAAAGGTTTTCTTGACGACCTAAACGCTTGTCCAAAACTTGCCCAACATGGCAACAAGTAATATATACATATATGGATTAATGGATTCAGAGTAATGTAGTTCATTCATTAATAACCAGTTTTCTTGACGACCTAAAAGCTTGTCCAAAACTTGCCCAACATGGCAACAAGTAATATATACATAATTATATGGATTAATGGATTCAGAGTATTGTAGTTCATTCATTAATAACCGGTAATAATGGAATAACTCGTCAGTAGGTCCCCAGGAAAGAAACATCTATAAATTCAAATATGTTAGTAAAGCTGGCCCATTACAACCAGGTTCAGGGGAAAATGTGATATGAAGTTTCAGGCTGTGCTGCGCTTAAGGTTTTGATAATAAACAGAAGGGTAACCCGACACATGCTCCGCCGACGATTGCTCCGCCGACATTTACTCCGCAAAACGCGACAATTGCTCCGCGACATTTGCTCCGCGACATTTGCTCCGACGTCAAATGCTCCGCCGACAGTTGCTCCGCCGACAGTTGCTCCGCCGACAGTTGCTCTGCCGACAATTGCTCCGCCGACAGATGCTCCGCCGACAATTGCTCCGCCGACAATTGCTCCGCCGACAATTGCTCCGCCGTCAATTGCTCCGCAAAACGCGACAATTGCTCCGCCGACATTTGCTCCGCCGACATTTGCTCCGCCTGAAGCGACACTTGCTCCGCCGACATTTGCTCCGCCGACAATTGCTCCGCCGACAATTGCTCCGCCTGAAGCGACAATTGCTCCGCCGACATTTGCTCCGCCGACATTTGCTCCGCCGACAATTGCTCCGCCGACAATTGCTCCGCCGACAATTGCTCCGCCTGAAGCGACAATTGCTCCGCCGACATTTGCTCCGCCGACATTTGCTCCGCCGACAATTGCTCCGCCGACAATTGCTCCGACGACATTTGCTCCGCCCAAAAAGTGTCCCAAACTACAAATGCTACTAGTACTACAACAAATGCTTCGCCGACAATATTTTTTTTACACGGGTTATTTTCGTTTCTTTTTTTTCTTCTTCATTTTTTGAATGCATTTCATGAAATAATGTAGATGAAATGAAATGAATGAATGTTGATGAAGTGGGAGGAAAAAGGAGTTACCTAAAAGTCATGTCGAATATACTGAAATAACTTTCCATCTATCACTGTACGTCCCATATAATGTACACTAAACACTCATTACATGTCGTGGGAAGTTTTAAAAAAAAGTAGAGCAGCAAGCCACATTCCCAAATACGCGCATACCTCCTAGTTAATTTCAAACAGCTCATCAATATGTAAGACCTGAAATAACCTCAATGCAAGCAAGCACATGCATCTTACTAGGTAAACCATCTGCAAGTAAAGCATTATACAATGTACTAGTTCATCATGGAAGTTCTAAAAAACAACAGGGGAGGGATATATTGTTTGCCGAAGTGTGCCGGATATTATTTAAGCTTTCTTAAGGTGCCTGAAAATGTCTGTTCTGGAGATGCCGTTCAGTAATGTTCTCCGGCTTACCAGTTGTTTAATACCTCCATAATATATAGCCATTTGCAATATCAGTATAATTGTACTTAGTAGTGTGGAGCTGTATAATCCCTTGATGTAGGTATGTTATACGCCAAGAATATGAAGAGTTTTCTTGCAAAAGGACCTAAATCCACTTTAGCTATTTGGGAGTAAATCGAGGTTTTTATTTTAGACATTTTATTTGTTCTTTCACCATAAGTTTTTCTTATATCTTGAAGAGTTACCATAAGATGTAATAATATGACAGTTTGAATATTCTTGCGGTTATTTACCCCCCCCCCCCAAAAAAAAAAAAAAAAAAAAAAAAAGATTATTTAAAGGGAAAACAAATTATAACCCTTTCAAAATGCAATCATTTTCTTCCTCAGGAATGTTATGAAACACCATACTTGTGAGGTCTTCATGTAAATCAGATCATTATCTAGAAGGTCAAGAGAAAGAAATTGTAGACATATCTCAGAACATTAAAGCAATGTACATATTTACTCCGAGAGGATATATTACTTGATTGATGATTCACAGCATGATATTCATAGCCAGGAAGCTGGAAATATGTGGGTAATAATCGAGAAAACAAATTACCCAAAACATGTTTTCATTTGTTTTTCTCATCCACCCCGTTTAACGGTGCCTATTAATTTTAAAAGCTTATTTTGCAATCTTTCTATTTTAGAGCAGTTCGACGAATGTACGTTTCCTGTTTGAGCTGTAATTTGTTAGATTGTTATTAAGGATATTTACCATCCAACAATGTTTTTATGTTATAATGCTGCCTGTTGCATACCATTTGAGAGTGTTTTGGCAATTGTTTGGTTAACAGGAGTAAGAGAAATGTTTCTTATCCTTTTTTAACATATTTGCAATATCAGCATAGATTCTTTGATATGTTAATTGTATTAATTGTATGGTGCTCAATCCTCTTGTTTTCGAGTTTGGTTTTTAAAAGATTCTTTGATCAATATCTCGGATGTCTGTTCTTTTTGCGTGTTGCCTAGTTTTGGAGACAATTCGGAATGACGCATAAATAGGCCTACTTTGTACTTGCATAATAATGCATATCCCAAAACTGGTTAAAAACAACCTTAAGTTTTGGGAAAAGGATTTTTTTGTGTGTTTTCGCATTTTTTCCCCTTCTGAGTTAGGAAGAATGTCATAACTTTTTTAAAGGTTCCCTGAAAGGGGGTTGCTCGTCAAAGGCCTTTATCATGTATATTTAGTAATGTCAAGAAATGGCTGGATTCGGGCTGAACATTCATGCCAGAACAAATTGAGTTCGGTCCCTTGTAGTACTACTCATTTATGCATTCAGCGCAAGTGCCTGAGGCGGACTTTCGTGTGCAAAATTATCGATTCGATAATCCCTAAATCTTGTTTATGTACACCTAATCTAATTTCATAATGCTTTGAAACGGTTTATTTCGAAATGTAATTGGATGACCAGAACTCCAATAAAAAATTGATTGGAATTGAGATAAGAAGAAGATAAACCGAGTAGAAAATGATGTGACGGTCATGAAAATTAGGCCTATACAGTTTGTAGAAGAATTAGGTTGAAACAATATGAAGATAATTTTGAAAAAAGTTCTTTCAGGAAATGATAGTAACTTATGATATATTATATCTGCATCATGAAATTGTTTGGTTGAATATGTGATGTAAGTTTTGTAATTATTATTTGAAACGATAAGAATAAAGAAAATGAATAACACTGTTATTTTATTATCTTTATGGTTTAGTTCTTAGCCTTTCTGCTTATTCCCATTTATACAAATCATTCTGTTGCAGTGTGATGTTAGTTCTTCATAATAAGCCAATTGCTCTTCTTCCGGTGGCTCCGTGAGTCCCTTAAAGTCAGTGAAAACAAAGTACTCGAATGAGACGGGGTGTTTTACACACTAATATATATATATATATATAATTATAGGAAAGCTACATACACTTAACTGAAGGAAAGAAACCTATAGAAAACGGACTGGATATTATTGAAAATACTATTCTAAACAAGAATGTACTACATTACGTTACAATTTCACGAGAGAAATAGAACTCGAGAGGGGGAGAAGAGAAGAAATGATGAAATTGAAAAAAGAATAATAGCATGAAAGGAAAGAAAAGAGCCAAGAAGACAAGAAAAGGGTGTAAAAAGGAAAAGGAGGAGCAAGAGAGAAAGAGAGAGAGATAGCCTTGAGCTTTGGATCAGCTAATGAGTAATACATGAAACAGATTTTGAGCGGAGTAATTATCTTTCGCCGGAGAACTTGCATATAAAGGAGCTATAACTTGATTTTCTCTTTTTAATCAAACATGCGGAATAGCAAAAAACGGCTGAGCATTTATTGCACTAATTACCAGAGGAGCATTCATATCTTCCAAGAGGCCGCACTTTTGGATCGGAGAGCAATTTTATTGTTGGCGGAGCATTGTCTTTTAAGGGGTACTTTTGGGGAGGAGCAACAATTGTCGTAGTAGCCTTTGTATTTTACGGGGCAATTTTTGAGGGGAGCAAATGTCGGCGGAGCAATTGTCGGCGGAGCAATTGTCGGCGGAGCAAATGTCGGCGGAGCAAATGTCACCGGAGCAATTGTCGGCGGAGCAAATGTCACCGGAGCAATTGTCGCTTCAGGCGGAGCAATTGTCGGCGGAGCAATTGTCGGCGGAGCAATTGTCGGCGGAGCAAATGTCGGCGGAGCAAATGTCACCGGAGCAATTGTCGGCGGAGCAAATGTCACCGGAGCAATTGTCGCTTCAGGCGGAGCAATTGTCGGCGGAGCAATTGTCGGCGGAGCAATTGTCGGCGGAGCAAATGTCGGCGGAGCAAATGTCGGCGGAGCAAGTGTCGCTTCAGGCGGAGCAAATGTCGGCGGAGCATCTGTCGGCGGAGCAATTGTCGTGTTTTGCGGAGCAATTGACAGCGGAGCAATTGTCGGCGGAGCAATTGTCGGCGGAGCAATTGTCGGCGGAGCATCTGTCGGCGGAGCAATTGTCGGCGGAGCAATTGTCGGCGGAGCAACTGTCGGCGGAGCACCTGTCGGCGGAGCATTCGACGTCGGAGCAAATGTCGCGGAGCAAATGTCGCGGAGCAATTGTCGCGTTTTGCGGAGTAAATGTCGGCGGAGAGCAATCGTCGGCGGAGCATGTGTCATGGAACCAAACAGAAGTTTTCTGGCATGAACTTTTATTAAAAACATTATTATATTTACTTTGAGAAACATGTACTGTACATACTGAAGAATACAACTTTGCACTAGGAAGTTTGAATGTTAAGATTGCTAATATGGTGCTGGTATTATATGGTAGTCTCGCTGCAGTTTCATACAATTTACTGTTCGGAATGAGAGAGTGGAATTGTGGTGGTAGTACCGGTAGTGGTAGAAGTAGAAGTAGTCATATTAGTCTTAGTAGTTGTAGTAGTAGTCATTGCAGCAGGAGTAACAGTGAGTTATAGTGATAGTAATCACAAATTTCCATTGCTTTTAGTTCTAGGTTTCTAATCATAATTTTTGAAGTATAAAACTTCATGTATATGGGGACACCCCCCCCCCCCCCCTTTGCTCAAAAACAAAAACAAAATCAGACTACAGTAGTACTTTTACTAGTATTCCAATACATGTCTGTAATGTCAAATAATTAATTGAATAGTAATAATTGTATTTGTTTTTAGTCATTATTTTAATGCACTACAGTGTACGGTAGTTAAAATATAGTTCAGTAGTACTTGAGGTGATTTAACGCTCAATTTCCCAGTAAATACATTGTAGTTTAGATACTTGAATGTTCATTAAAAGTATTAAAAGCAGTAAATAGATAATGACTAATATTTATTAAGTATGATAGAATATTTTGGAAAAATATGAAATTCATGAATAATAACTATAAATTTGTTTTTATGTACATTTTTGAAATTGTGCAGAAATTTTGCTATTTCAAGGACAAAAAAATATCAGTAAATTTGCTAGAAACTTTTCAGTAATACATGTAACAATTTAGAGAATATAGAGATTGGATTCACAATTCAGTGATGAATGTCATAAATATTTAACAAGTTTAAAACCCTCCTTTTAATTGCCCTTATTACCCTTATTAAAGAGTTTTTAAAAGAAATTAATCATTGTTGATTACATCCAGGTATTTGGATTCATTGCTGCCTTCTCGTATGGCATTGGATTTTGGCAAGCCTACAGAACCTACCGTAGCCAAACCTATGTTGAAGTCTGATCTTTCCAGAGTCTTTAATTTCCTTTTGATTACCGGTATTGACATGTGCAATGAATAAAAAAAACTTTGTGTACTTTATTTTAGTATGGTATTTAATGTGTAGCAATTATGAAATTAATTTCCTTTGTTCTGTAATAATAACTTGGCCACTTTCGTATTTATGTATCTCGGTTGTTGAAGTATTTATTTTCGGATATTTATAGAAGAAGAATTGATGCTATTTATTAACCTAAATAATAAGTACATAAAAAGTTAACTTGTAACTCACTGAACTTAATATTGTCTATCTATATACTAGCTTTTTGTTCATATTGGTTATAAATATATATTAACATGTATAAATTAATGCTTGTATCTCCTAACATACTAACTTTTACTAACTTTAAAGGGGAAGTCCACCAGGATAATTAGTCAGAAAAATAAGAGAAGTACACTGTAGGTCACTGAAAGTTTGAGCAAAAACCAATTGAAAATAAGCAAGTTATTAACTTTTAAAGGTACAATCAATCAAAACACAAATTGGCAACTCTGTGACGTATCTTGCAAGGTCCCCACTCCCCTGTTATTTGCCCTGTACCATAAACCTTTGAAAATGTATCTTTCCCTTAAGAATATTTTCAGTCATACATTCACCCTGAATATAATTATTATTACAAATATGTTTTTATACAACCCTTGTATGCAACAAATTTATTCCGTCTTCAATAACTAAGAAAATGAATGGTTATGAAATGTACTGTACAGAGGAAATTGGAGAGGAGCTCGCAAGATATGTCACAGTGTTGCTAATTTGTGTTTCACTGATGACAACTTCAACATTCATAACTTTCCTGTATATTGCTCAAACTTTCACTACTTTCTTTCATTTATTCTGCTTTTGATCACCAACTTAATATCCGGGTGGACTTCCCCTTTAATATACAACATTATAATGCACTCTCACCGCTGTTTTTATAATGCAAATATTGATTTCATATTAACATGCATATTGCTTTTGCTAACATACTTATTGCTTATTAATATGTTTATTGCATTTATAAAAATTATTGCTTGCATATTCACTTCAAACAATTGATTTCTGTTGTAATTGATAGCCTTTTGTTTACCTGATAATGTATTGCTTTCATAATACTAATTCACATATTAAAACTAATTCATTGACTTTAATGTTAGCAAATTTCATATTATATTGCCATTGGTATAATGAAAGTTCATTTTAACAGCTCAATAGTGTATTAAAGGTACTTTAATGTTTGAAAATAAGTGTTTTTGTTGGAAGGAAAGAATAAGCCATTAAAATGACATGTCTTTATGCTGATCATCTATGAAGTTTGAGTTTAAGTACACAACTTTGGTATATGGTTTCTTTTCCTTTTTAAACATTTATTGATTCGTCCTCACTAAGTGTTAATCATTTTTTCTCTTACATCTAAGAAAAATTCAACAACAATCCAACCAATTTGCAATCATATTACACTATTAACTGTTTATTGAATTATTTGATTAATGGAGGAGGCCCACAGCTTCATTAAAAATATCAAGATTAGATACCTTTCTTAATATATAATGTAGAACAGAATTGATTTCTATGGTAGTATGTTTATTATTTATAACATTTCATGTAATACATGTACATTTATATAGTAACAACTAACGTCAACAAATATATACTATTAACTATGTGTACTATTAACAATTTAACATTACATTTAATCTGATAGTTTTGTTTCTTTGTTTGTATTTCAAGTCATTAAAATTTCAAATCATTTTGCTGTTGTATGTTTGCAACGTGTTTTCTGCTCTATTTTGTTTTTGCTAATTTTCTAATTACTAATTGTAAAAATGGTAGCAAAAATATTGTAATAAACCCTACCTACACACTGGTATTGAATAAATGTTTTGATCAGTGACTACCATTCACTATTCAAATTGGCAATGCAAGGTACCAGGGTCAAGGGTATGTTGTCGGGGAGCACTGTCATGTGACTTGGCATGCCTTGGCTCAGACATACACAGACTTTGAGTGTTTGTCAAGTCATTGTACGCCCCATACATGTATGTTACCAGGTGTGATGGAATTTAATGAATATAGTTATTAAAGAACAATTTTCCTTGATAAATAAATCTAAGATAAATGCTATCAGCTTGAGAATCATCAGGCAATCAAAAATTGGTAATGTACGCGACAATATGTACCTTAGACTTGTTTTTATTAAATCCTATTTATTCAATGCATCTGGCGATCAAGGTTTTCTCATGCCTTTGGAGCAAAATTATTTAACATTAGTCCTATTTTATAATTGTTGTCATTTATATACAGATTACAATACTTTATTAAAGGCTACTGAAATCACATTTGACTGGTTGTAACTAGACTGCTCAAGTATTATTGGCAGTTGTGGGTTAACTTTGACCTGTTGAGTACTAAACCCAAGATAAGTCAGGCTATAGTCTATGGAAAAAAACGTGTATCCAATCTCATTCAACGGATTGCATAATAGTTTTATGAAATGGTCCAGAGTTTTTGTTCTTCGCCACGATATGTTCTCAGGTAAAATTCAAACAGCAGTGCAATTATACTCTTATTCAGTGAAATACATGTTTATGTATACATTTTTTGGAATCACTGCAGTAATACTTGCTTTGGGGTAAATAGTTCTGTATATTTTGTGATTTATTTGATATTCAATGTGATTAAAGTTGAAATAGAGATCTCTGGACTGGATTCTTGTCACTTTTCTTTTTAAATGTATCCCGTACATGTATCTTTTCTCAGCGCATGCATGCATGTATATATTCATTAACCTTTCAAATTTACCATATATTATATATATATACACATGTATAATATATATAAAATATATTGTAGCCATCCCATAATCTGAATGTTCTTTTGCATGGAAATCCAATGACTCAAACTTATTTTGAACACATGGATTTTAAAAGAAAATGTTAGTGATTTTTCAATCTTGTAAAAATCCTCTCTTGCATGCAATTATGATTTGCCTTTTTGCCAACTTGGTATTTTCCCCCTAAATTATATGTCATATTAGCATTTTAACGTTTTTGCAAACATCCTTATAAAATCCACTTTTTGCTATTGGAATGAGAATTGTCAATTTTTTTATTTTTTATTTTTTTTTTTGGGGGGGGAGGGGTTTTATTAAAAACTTTGTCTTGATTGGGTTACATGAATTGAAGTGTCTCATATTTTGGAGCATTTTTAGGGAAATTGCATTATTCTTTCCCCAAAACTATGATTTGAATTGATAGCTTTTGTAAAGGGATATTCAAACCTGCCATAAACTGGACTCTTTTGTCTTTTCATTTTTTGAGTGATATTTTGAGGCACTTTTCAAAGCCAAATAGACTACTTCCTTTTATTCATTCCTATAAACGCTGATAAACACATAATGATATCAACCGGTTGGATGGTGATTTTAACAAAGATGTTTGCAACCATGTTTCCATCTAGAATAGAAGAAAGAAAAAAAACCTAGTTTCATTCTGCTTCGTGCTTTTACCTTTCCCTTCCTTGGTTGTTTTGTTTCTGGTTCCTGCAGGTGTTTGGATTTATCGCAGTGGCGAGCTATGGGCTTGGGCTCTGGTATTCTTTCAAGAGGTGGAGGGAGAGAGTTAAGAAACGACAGAGCTCGGACAAGCCAGTACGCGGTCAGCTACTGATCATCACCGGTCAGCTATTGACCGTCGCCACTGAAGATTCCAAGGTCCAGCCAGTCGTATCTCCAGTTCTCCACCTAAAGAGTGACGTCGTGGTAAACAAAATGTTAGTCAAAAAAGGTTATTATACGGTTAGAAGCCCTGAATGCCTTTGAAAGATCACCGCACACTTCATAACCAGACTATAAGTATTTTTACATGAGAAAGAATTGTATTAGGAGTAGATTCTTCCTTTTTAAAGTATTTTATTATTGTATGTATAGCAGATGAAAATGCAGGGTATACTATAGACTGTCCTATAGACTGGTTTACTAATTCATTCAAATTGTTTGCATACTTTTCAAACAAAAGTTGTTCATTACAACCTGAATGCTTGCCTGACATAGCAACAAATAACGTATGCGGACTGGATTCCAAGTATTGTAGTTCATTCATTAATAACAGGTTAATGGAATACCTCGTCACTAGGTCCCCAGGAAAGAAACATTTATAAATTTGAACATGTTAGTAAAGCGGTCTATTGAGTTGCAGTTGGTTGTCTGTCATGTGACTTGAATGATGTCACCTAGATTTACTGCCCATTGTGCATTTTTCCCAGACTTGGAGGCTAAAAACATCCAAAATCTCAACATTGCTATTCATATGACTATTTGCCTAATGCAAAGATTTAGAAAGAATCTACATTTTGAAATATTCACATCTCAATCTAATACTACAGCAATTTCTACCCGAATGATGTTGCGGTTGGTTTGTAAATTGTGCGGTGGTCTTAATGTCAAAACCAACATTTTAGGAAAAAATCAAGTAGTTGTGATGAACTAACAATATATTATGCCTCTACTCCACCGAACATGCCATTTGTACTCCTGTGCACACTGTTCTATTATTGATGTATTTGATATATACATGTTCATGTACAATGTATTTATACCGGTATATATATATATATTATATATATATATATATATAATATATATATATATGCTTAGTCACTTAACTCACTATCATGATGTCATAACTTTATACAGCAATCTGAAGAAACAATTTCATGAAGTTTCACATGTAGTTATATTTTTACAGTTTGTACATATATACCTGTAGCTTTTTAGTGATTTATTGCATGTATTGGAAATGCTTAAATAGTGATATTACCAGAATACCAGTATTGAGTTTACAGCACACTTTTTTTAAAGGTTCTATTTGACATTGCAGTTAGAATAATGCAGATCCATTCTTTTAAATTATTTCAAGCTTAAAGTAATTGCCATTGAAATAACCCCCCCCCCCCCCCAAAAAAAAAAAAAAAAAAAAAAAAATATATATATATATATATATATATATATATATATATATAATAAAAACAAATAAACAATTGTACAAGTTTGTGAAATAAACAGCAACAAAGCCAAATTCAATATCCAATATTTTGAACTTTTCAGTTTATTTATATCACATTATATTCAAACCATTTGGTGTAATGATTTAACCCCCAGGAGGATATATGAATGTAAAATACTAACTTTTTATTCTGTTTCTTTCATTCACGCACCTCTTCCAAATTCCTGAAATTTATGTTTTGATTTTAAAGAATCACTTGTATACTTTCTGAAACAATCATCATGCTGTGCTCATGTGTTTAGTATGAATAATATTATATATGGAATGTACTTGCTCTTTCTTTTGTGGCAATGTAAAATGTGTGAAACATTTTTTCACAGAATTATGAATTTTAAAGAGTCCATTTTTTGTGACATCTAACATATACAAGTGAAATGTATGCAGAAACAAGATGCATTTCTAACTTACACTAAAAATGTACCAAGTGATACGACGTATGTGCTGAAAATCTTTCAAATTTTATGCAAACCTCAAGTGGCTAGTATACGGTATGCTCAAAGGGACTTGTTAACATTGTTCAGATGAGAGAAATGGTGCTAAGGTAGTGACTTCAATGCTAGATCGATGAACAATTAAAGATAATATGAAAGTTTGAGTGAAAGTAGACCATTATTAATGATATAAACTAGTCTAAATTGGGAAAAACTGATCTGATCGATTCCTTAATTCTCCCAACTATATTATTACAATTTAATTACATTTTAGCTGAATGTAAATCGTCAGAAAGCTATGGATTTGCTCTATATACCGTTCCAGACATTTAAGTGTTGAAAGATTTTTAAAAGCCTGTCTTATGTCATATTTTCATGGAAAAATGGTTGGGAGAATTTACTGTTAGACAGTGTTGACCAGTGACGCCTTCCAAGAAAACCATAGACATCTTTGTGGTTTGAGAATTTGTCCAGGATTTGTTGCATGCTAGAGGGTTAGTACAGTAGAAGGAATATAATAAGTAACATTTCATACACAAATTACACAGTTTTTTTCATCAACCTTCAACAATGTTACTGAGTCACTTTAATACAAATGTTCTATTATTCAGAAGGATCAAAGCAAGTAACTTCTTGATCAAAGTAACTGTTTTTGTATGGTGTACGTATGAAATTGACAAAGATTGAGACAATGTTGCTTGGGTAACATACAAAAAAGTAGCAAGGTCATTATATGAATCATCATTAGTTAGTTAATTGATTTTTATCAGCTGCTTAGAGCTATAACTAACATTCTTAAGAAACATAAATCGGGACAATTTTTTTTTTTTACATAATTTAAAATCACAAAACTTGGTAAGGGTATAAATAAGTTAGTTGTAGACCATACATATAGGTCCAGGGGGTGTTTCACAAAACTTGTCATCAGTGACAAATGACAATATTTGTTATAAGCTACTGAAATCCTTGCTTCTGATTGGTTATCACCAGATGTGTCACTGATTTTTGTCATTTGTCATTGACAAATAGCTTCGTGAAACGGGTCCCAGTTATTAGTCATGTAGGTGTCAAATTACATTGCACCAAGCTTTATTTTTCATCGCAGCTTTTGTAGTAAGTTTGCATGTAGAATAGCTTATCCATTCTCTTTTTTAAAAATTAATTGTGTATAATCCAAAACGAGTTAGTTATTGATAATTAATAGGATAGGAGATAGATGTGAAAGAGTAATTGAAAATATTAATTAAATGATTTATGAAATATCTCAAAAATCGCATCTCTTCCATATGAATGGTGCAACACTACAATAGTCTATTTTACTCTATTTTACTCGATTTTAACAACTGATGTACAGATGCACCATCCTGCCATAAGTATCCATTTACAATATTTTGTAAGGATTTAGTGATTACATGAGGAATATATATGTGGTTTTAATATTTAATTTTAAATATTACAGGCTAAACTGAATGATTTAACTTGTGTGCTTAGATCATTTTAATCTGACCACTGACTCAAAATTAATATTGTCATGATAACAAGCTATTTATATTTCCTGTATTTCGTATTGTAGCGTTTTTCTATATAACCAGCTAAATATGTAGAAAGATTTATCTTATAAATATTTCAAAGCAATGTATAAGCTATTAAATGTTTTAAAATGATTGTTTTGATTCAAATGTCTTGTGTAACCACAAGTATTGCATTTAGTAGGCAGTGTAGCCTTTTTATTACCCAAAATTGTGGACACTTGCAATTTTTTTCTTCATTTAATGATGATTTGAGCAATCTGTTGCCTCCGTTATACTTGATATTTATAAGAACAAATAGACAAATCTTGTAACTTAAGGGCTTCAATTGCTTTTGTGTATATGTTTTCAAAACACATTTAAATTTGTTATCAGTATGATTATCTAGATTGAATGGTGTGTAGTGCCCTGGCTTAAACCTGTATAGTTGAGAAACAATCAAATTGGCTGGTAGCATGCACTCATCAGACCACCCCCCCCCCCCTAAAAAAAACTCTCTTTCTCTCTCAACTTAAATGGTTGTAGTTTGTGCACTATTGAGCACAATATGAAAGGAATAGTATTTCATACCAGCATTAAAAACTGGTGTGCATATTTGAATTGTAGCTACATGTAAATCACTGCTTCCAAAAATTGTCTTCAACTATATTGATGATATATGTAATTTTGTTTGTATATTTTAGTAAGCACATTCAAAAATCATATTTATATTTTTGTGTCGCTATCTTCATTGTTCTGTTGTTTTATTATAGTGATTTGGAAATAAAATAATTTAATTCATTCATCTTCACCATTCCTTTTCTTTGAAATTCTTCTCATTCATTTGATGTTTCAAGTTCTCTCCTGACTGCATTATTCCACAAATTGATATTTATTTCTAGGCACAAAAAAAGAAGACAAAAATTGAAGTTCATGGATATTTTCATCCTTAATGTAAAAAGTCAATGATCCATGGTTATTACAAATTAACTGCAAGTCTGTGTTTTGTTTTCTTTTCTTTTGCTCTCTCTTTTTTTTTTCTCTCTCTCTCTTTCTCTCTCCCTCCCTCACTCACTTGCTTGCTCATTCTCCTTATGTTTATTTTTGATCGCTTTCCATCAATTCTTTGAGAATATTTATTGTTAGAAGGTGTGTCCTTTTGTATAGTGCGTATTATTTCAGGTCAATTGTTCACCTCTCTGGCATTAGGTTGTGTGTGTGTTCAGCAAATTTATAATCATGTACATACGTGTTCCCAATGTGAATGAAATTATATACCAAATCCTATTTGTATATAGATTTTAGACATGTATTCTGTTTTTGCACATATGATACACAAAAATACTACTCATCCATTTGCACTTCCATATCATAAGGGAAATGAAAATCAGGAATTGTGATTTTTGGAGAATACCAAATATTTTGATAGATGAAATTCAAACATAACAGCATCAAATTTATGTGAATGAAATTATATACCAAATCCTATTTGTATAGATTTTAGACAAAAATATTATAGGAAGGATCATTGAGATGAAATAGCAATTAAATTGTGAAAGCTTGTTCAGATGCTATGATCCCACCAGTTGCAAAGTATGAGAAATGCTATCCGCTCTTGCAGCAAAAGAAAAGAGAAGAATTAGAGTGAAACTTCTTGAAAATGTTATCATATTATACCCAGGCCCATGTATCAAATGATATATATATGTGCTAGATATTGTAGCATCAGTTCCATGGTTTCAAACCAACTCTGTTGGTGTAAATGTACGAGGTAGGAAACATTACATGGCTACTACAGTCGTCGAGTCCAAGTGACAATACATTGCCCCATTAAAGTCTAAAGTGTAATTATTTCAATATTTTATAACACCTTTGTAAAGTTGCAATTGATCCAAATCAATCTCAAGTTTACAGTCTCCTATCTCTTATGTAATATGATCAATATAACTTGCAAGAAAAGTTGCGATTAATATCAACTCTTTGTAAGACGGGCCCTGGTGTGGTCTGTGGAGGTCTAAATCTTTTCGATAACCCATGAAAGATCCTTTCATTTTGATATTTTCCCTTGTAGTTTTATAATAATTCTTAAAATAGCAAGTGATTGATAGTGGTTGTTAAAAACAGAGTATGTGTAATGAATTTTAGATTTGTGATGAAATGAAATATTTTTGCACTTCTGTCACTTTGATTGGAATTCTGTCGTGAATGGTACAAGGTTTACAATTATTAAATAGTTGATTTGTCTTCATAATATGTTGTATTCTTTTGAAGTTTGACATTGTGTGTGATTCAATCAATATTCAAATGATTGAAGAGGATGTGAGAGAGGCAAAGTAGGCTTGTGGAAACTGGACAGATATGAAGAGAGAGAGTATAAAAATACATACATGTAGATAACTAAAGAGGGGGTAGGTAGATAGATAGAGAGAGGAAAAGAGAGAGAGAATATAGAAATACATGAAGATAACTAGAGAGATAGAGAGAAGTAGAGAATAGAATAAGATGTAGGGGTTGCAAACCAAAGAGGGGGGGGGGGGTGGGGCAATATGGGACACAATAGGGAGATTATAAACAATAGCAAATTTAGAGGCTAAACTAGCTTGTCCCCCCCCCCCCCCCCCCCCCATGGCAATTTCCTTCTTTTCCCCGGCAATTTCCTTGTCAACTGTTTTAGCAAGTGCTCCATTTAATCTTGTGAAGCAATTTGCTACAATTTTTTATTTTTCTATCTCTCTCTAAAAAGAAAACCTGAGGGTAGGAGTAATATCATCTCTATCACACTTGTATTGTTTATCGGCCTACGCAGTATTTATCATATTATTATCGATTTATCGATATAAGGCTTCCAATGGTACAATAAATCAGTGTATTCAATATCTTTAGCGCAGTACCCCGGATGACTGACCAATATTTCGTATTGCTCAGTCGTCCAGGGAAGTTCAACTATCGATATCGATATCACGCACACAAAAAAGCCACATTTACCGAGGTAAGTCAAATGTTGTTATTTCACTAGTCAGTCTGATATAGATAATAATAATATTATATAGCTTTGTTTTGTGTGATACAAGAATATATTGCTCTTGCTATGACAATATTGGGCTCGTCTCAGACTCGTTCAATATTGTCATAGCTCGAGCAATATATTCTTGTATCACACTCAAAGCCATCCAATATTATATAAGTACATACAAGTCAGAAAGAAGCTTATCGTCCATTAAAATATTCTTCATTTTAATATTCCTCAATGCTCCAACATTTGGAAGACGTATTACATTTGCAAATTATATTCATATATATGTATAAATTCAATCATTTTGTAATGCTATAAGGCTACAGATCAATCAATTGATTAGAGATTTTGTTAATGCACAAATGTTTGACAAAATCCTTTAACAGCAAGTCTACTCTAACACTCGGCGCACAGCACCAAGGTTAATACTTGAAAATAATTCTTGATGACTACCATAAAACAGGTGCAACAATTGTTTTGAGGCACATAATACCCTTTTTTATATGGAAACCCTGCCTTTTGTCCAAGTAGTAAATCATGAAAACTATATTGCCAACACTCTAGCAGTCAACCACAGGGAAAGTGGCGACAGAGACACCCCAAGCAAAATGATGCCATTGGATAGGAAGATAACTAAATAATTTTTTTTAAAGGAAACAAAGATGATCCAACTAATGCATGGGAATACTGGAGAAAACTGATGATGAACATGATTACAATCCGCTCAATAAAGGAATAATGCAAAGGAAATCCCACATTTTATGTGGCAAAACCCTCTCTGCGCAACATAAATAGTGAAAACTTATATTTACTATTAAAATCTCTCAAAAAGGCATAAATGCAAAGGAAATCCCACATTTTATGTGGCAAAACCCTCTTTGCACAACATAAATAGTGAAAACTTATATTTACTATTAAAATCTCTCAAAAAGGCATGAATGCAAAGGAAATCCCACATTTTATGTGGCAAAACCCTCTTTGCACAACATAAATAGTGAAAACTTATTATATTCACAATTAAAATCCGCTCAAAAAGTCATAAATGTAAAGGAAATCCCACATTTTATGTGGCAAAACCCTCTTTGCGCAGCATAAATAGTGAAACTATTTACAATATATACAAAAATGTAATTTATTGCAACAATGTAATTACCGTTAAATAAAAATGATGTATAAGCATATATGCAAATTTAACAGATATTCATATTAAACAGAGGTATGAAATCTTGTTTTATACTGAATAGTAGTGAGTATGCATGGAACACTTTACTGTTTATTCAGTTAATACATTACATAATAAGTTTGAATTAATGCCATCTGCTTTTAAACCAGAATCTTTCACATGCGGAAAATGTTCAAGAAGTTTACAAATGGTTCAGATTCGAGAAAGTTTCGTGCTGAGAAATAATTGAATCATAACTGATATAATGCTGAAATTTGGCAGCACGCAGAACTACTTTCTGTGAAAATCACTTGTTTTACAAATTTTTTTGTGAAAATCGCTCTTTTTTATGAATTGTGAAAGTTCACTTGTTTTATGAATTCCAAAAGTTTGTGAAAAATCACTTATTTTATAACTCGCAAAAATTTCCAGTTAAAAATCAATGTACTGATAATACACACATGAAGCCATTACAATTTGATACACTTCAGTTAGTTAATTAGTACATGTATTAATTAAATAAAAATTGAATGATAATTAAGTATATCTCAATATTAATATTCATTAAAAAAATTGTTTAAGTTCAAATGTTCACACGGCTGATGAGAAGCATACGATTGGAAGCATAAATGTTTTTTTGTCACACAGACCATTTACGATTAACACTCATTTGATAACCCATTCTTTCTTCAAAATGCTTCTGACTTTATAGAAGGCATGATGTTTTGCCACAACAAATGCTGGATTGGCTCAATTTCGAATCGAGTTTAGATGCTGAGCATATCAATTCCTTCGCGCTCCTTTTGGGAGATCAACCGACCCGCGCGCATTTTATATTACATGACATAATGGTAAAATTCTCGACATCTTTTTACACTTTTCTTTACCATTAAAAATCGAAATTGAGAATAATATCCTCAATCGAGATATGAGAAGAAGGAAACATTTCCTTTACATTCCATGTAAAACCATGCCCTTACTTGAAAAAAAACCTCCGTCACTTTGACGTTGAACTTTACAATCCATTTAAAAAAAATTACTCTCTCATACACAATGTCAATGGATCGGTCGCACTGTGCTCGATTGCCTTTCAATAAACCAATCTTTAACTTTGCAGCAACGCGTTTTGCGTCAAATTTGTAAATCCTCAATCACAGACAATGACATATGATACGTAAGCTTTTCATACATATAAATTTCATTTTGATTGATTCATTTTTAGCTCCGTCAATTTTCATGTCAAATCATGCTTCATGTCCCATTTTAGAAGCCCGACCCAGGGTTTTGTGCCAGCTAGCCCTGTATGCATGTACGTAATGCTATGCATACACATATAACTGAACATGCATAAGTACAGTACATGTACACACGCAGCGCAGCGCGTACGAGCGCACTGCACTACATTTCATTGGGTCAGTACCATTATGAAAATAGGGGAACAATGAGTGGGATGGGTTTAATGCCGTCACAATAAACTTGCGCATTACACGCGTACGTATAATTAGAGCAATTTATGCACCCCCAAGAAATAATGAATACAGCCCGACCTCTCTACACACAGAACTGCACAGATACCGCACAGTCCGGTCAAGGCGGTACGCGTAGCGTTAAACTGCCAAATTTACAGAAATTGTGAGGAGCGCTTTTGCTATGAAAGGAATTGATATGTTTCTACACCATACATAAAATATTGGCAGTACACAATTACAATCATTTTATGATTTGGAGAAGAACAAAAAAAAAATTAGAGAAATACTTCCGTTTCATACATGTAGCATTAGCAGTTTTAAATTACAATCATTCAATGATTTGAAACAAAAACAAAATCATTTAGAAATGATTAAAAAAAAATTCTTAAAAAAGCATAATTTTGACAGTAGTTTCAAGCCTATTACTCATACATCAATCAATGAAGATTTATTCTGGGGTAATCATTTATGTGCTACCAGTGCCAAATCAACCGTCACTCGAAGTGATTTAATAATCACTTCTTCTTTTTGATAATAAATGGAAATTAGGCAGATGTCATACGTGATTTCTTTCATCTATAATTAAATGAAGAAAAAAAAAATCAGCAGCCGTCTACTGATTTATCTTCTGATATCTTTATAATGAAACAAATCAATTTATTTTTGTCTGTATAATGCTAGAAAATTTCAAAAGTGCCCTTTTGATTAAAAAATGCCCTTCTACGAGAGCTGAATTGGCCTCAGCTTAAAAAGCTCTAGACAGTGTTGTTCTCTTTCATGTCTGAAGGGGGCGCACTAACTCCAAGCTTCCCCTCTTCGACCAGTCTGAGCGTCTCGGCGATGATGCTGCGCTTCCAGGCACGGATGGCGAAGAAGATCTCGATGAAGTACAGTGCCATGGCAACAAAGGAGAGGATCTGAAGAAATTGATAAGATTCAAATGTCACTTTGGCATTTAAAAAAAAGGTGAAGAATGGCATCATTAGCATGTTCTTTTTCTACTATTTAAAAAAAAGAATGAACATAGCTCTCACCAATAATTAACACAATTTATTTTGAAAGCATACTAAATGAAACTTTGCCTTACCAGTACTTATAAATTAGTGTCTATTACTTTACAATGTCTGAATATGAAGTTAGTGTTCGGTCAAATAATTTACATTGTCTATGAGAATAGAGGGAATTATTGTCTCAATTCTCTATGAGAATGTCCCTTTTTTTCATTCAATTCCTAAAGTTAATGTTAAATGTATTGTACACTGTATCTTCTCCATTAATATCACACAAACTATAAAAACAAAGTTAATTTAGAACATTTTGTAAACTGTATCAAATGTTACGATATCATTATTAAGACAAGACAAAATGTTTTACATTCAACAGTACTCTGCATCATACTATTTACAGAATATACTCTAGATAGGAAGTACTAAAACTTACGACACCAACGATGAGTCCAGCTTGCCCGAAGGTATTGGCAGCAACGTGACCGGCTAGAGACATGAGAGCTATAGCTGCTCCAGCACAGTAGAATACTTGCTGTATATATAATCATAGAGGGAAACAATTTAA
Source organism: Strongylocentrotus purpuratus (assembly GCF_000002235.5). Lineage (NCBI taxonomy): Eukaryota > Metazoa > Echinodermata > Echinoidea > Camarodonta > Strongylocentrotidae > Strongylocentrotus > Strongylocentrotus purpuratus. The sequence continues at coordinate 19,312,943 of NW_022145614.1, forward strand.
AAGAAAGATTATCAAGTGTGATCACTTGATAATCTTTCTTTTTTTAAATTGTTGTAAAAGTTCTAGGAAAGGCTTTTGAAAACCTAAAGTCAGCACAGGAAAATACTTGCTGTATATTATAAGGGAAAGATCTTACATCGTAATCATTCAATTATTTGATGAAAAAGCTTCAGGTAAGGCTTCTGAAAACTTAAAGTCAGCTTAAACTTTAATAACATAGCCAACCTAACAGAATCCATCTACATGTAAACTCTATTCTTTAAAATCTCATACAAACATAAGGTCATCTGCTCTATTAAAAATACCGGTAGGTATACTTTTAATTCATTTATAGTCATTCCTGAATATAGCTCCAATGATAAATATAAGGTAGTATTATTGGGATAAATATTTAAAAAACAATTATATAATTTCAAAAGCCAAAAGTACTACATGTAGGATTGAATTTGTCCCAAAATGCCAAACTAGGGATACTCACCAGCATGCTCCAAGGGAAGCGGGTCGCCTTCTGGGGCACATCGAGGACATAGAGGAGGATGAGGATCGCTGTGATGGCCAGGAAGCTTCCGCACGCTGCCTCCAGATGCCAGTATGACGACTCATTATCTGCTTTGTCGGGTTGGATTGCTATACCCAACAGAGCTCCAAGGCAGGCAACCTTGAAAGACAGAAAATATGAATATTGATATTATAATGATAATAATAGCAACATTTATGTAGCACATGTATCACACACATAATAATTATAATAATATAAATGTTTATATTGCACAAATATCCATACCAGGGGATGCTCAAGACTACGGTACTACAGAGTACCCCGACTATAGCCCAGCTGCTAAAATGTGCTAAAAGGCAAGCATTCAAGCATTCAAGCATTCAAGAAATAAATCAAATGAACCTGATTATCATGATTGCTGGTATAGATGGGTAATAACATTTACAATTCATTAATAATTATGTGGAATATAATTCTTAAAACTTCATAGTCAATTATATCATCATAATCATATCAATATAAATATTATGGTCTCGTACTCTCGTTTTGCTTTTATACATGTGAACAAATATGGAGGAACTTGCCCCCCCCCCAAAAAAAAAAAAGAGAGAGAAAAGGAAAGTGAACTCTCGTAAAAATACAATAATAGAATGATATGCAATCACATGAAACCAAAATGGAAACCCGACTTCTTTTTAATTTTTATCAAATTTTTGTTCCAAACAATGCTAAAAACATGTATTTCTTTTAAAATCTTTATACATTCCTTTATACAGCTCGTTTGAGACTAGAAAAGGGTAATCACTATCTATAGCTGTACAATTCTCGTATAGCAGCTGCAGTACAATGAATTCATTATAAAAAGTAAACTGACCTTTGAAACAGGGCCCTTTAATCAGACTTATTCAAGAGATTTAATCAGTTTTAAGTCGTCAACAAATATTACAATTCTGGCCTCCTGCATATATCGACTTGCAAACTTTTTAGCTCATTAGCTTAGTCTGAGAACACAGCCTCCAAAAAAGAGGGATGAGACAGAGAAATTCCAAAAAAGAGGAAAATTAAATGGTGGTCCAGGGGGCCATGCCTCCTTTCCACCAATGTTTTTTAAAATATACTAAAAACGACACGGTTTCTTTGCATTTGAATTCTAAAGTTTAGAAGTATTGTAAAATACCACATCTTACTTAATGGGACTCTATAACATTGTTCAGATGAAGAAAAAATATAATAAATTAAAACCAAAATACCTCTAATTTCTGCCCCCCCCCCCCTTATGAAATCGGCGGAGGAATCTCATCCCTGTTAAAATGACTACTGGTACAAAGTCTGGGGCAATGAATAAATGAAAACAATGTCAAGTACTAGCTTCCTTTTGTCAATGAATCAAAGTATTTTTTTATGCCCTGGGTTGAGTCAGCTAGTTGAATGCTCATAAAATAAAGTGCATTTTCCCAACAAAAGTCGAAATAATTTGACCTCCTCCTTCTTCTCTCTTGCTCCCTAACCCCCACCCCTCTCTCTCTCTCTCTCCTCTCTCTCTCTTTTCTTTGATCTGCCTCTATCTCTATCTCACCCTTTCTTCTCCAACTCTTTCTCTTCCCCTCTATCTCTCTTCTCTCTCACTCTCTTCTCTAGCTCTTTCTTTCACCCCTCCTCCCCCCCCCCCCTCTCTCTCTCTCTGTGCTTCTGAACCTTCTACACTATCAGGTTGGTTGTTCACAAACAACATCCTTAGGGATTCCATGATTCATCATAATTGGTCTCAACAGGTTTGCACTACAAACAATATCACAAAGCATAAATCCCATACTCCTCCCTTTATATGCTAGTGAGAAATCTATTTCATTTTATGTAAGACCATACCGAGCAGTTGACTGTGAAACAAGCTGGAAGTCACACTGAGATCGATCTGTATTTGTTTTAAAGATCGAAGCCGTTTTGCTGCTAAGATTACAAAATTATCTCGTCATCTGAGCAAACAAAATGTGTCTACCAATACCATTCTGATGGGGTTACAACCAATTGTTGCATCATCAATGGCCTCAACACGTGGCAAGTGTTAAAAGGTACAATCTGTATGTAACATGGAGTGTATTGTTTCAGGTTATACAAATCAATCCTATTTTCAGTTTATTAATTAGGTTATAAAAATCAATGTCATTTTTGTAATACATTACAACGATTATAAATTATATTATGATTTAAACCATATACTGCCGAGTACAGTGAACAGAATATAAATTTTTAAGAAAATCTTTGAACTAGAACAAGGTTTAGCAGGAACCACAAAAGCAATTAAATTTACCCATCGGGAAAGTCTGGTCCAACAGAAAAATCATTTTGAGCCACCTAGAAGATAACTAATGCCCTATTTCAATGCATTAAAGTTTGTCAACTTATCACAATCAGTTCATTTTACAACTCTACATGTACACAGCATCAGTCATCAGTGGCAGGGGTGGAGAGGGGGCACACTGACAACCCCCCCCCCCCCCCCCATCTCACCAAGAAAAATCAGCAGAACTGGAAATGATCTGAGTCAAAATTGATCTTCTAAAACTGGAGACGAGCTAGGATGGTGGTGGTGGTGGTATTAATGGAGGAATCGTAGCTTAGATGATGAGGGAGCAATTCGGGGTTACGGTTCAGATAATATATAATTCAAAGACCATGCAGCTTTAACCCCCCCCCCCTGGCAATTGAATCATTCCTCATCACCGCCATCATCATACATCCTCACACTTCATAGTGAATCTGATATTTTCAGACTTTTAAACTCTTTGCTCAATCATATGTTCGAGCAATTACACAACTTTATATGTTTATGTAAACTAATCTAGTCAAGCTAGAATACATCGGGTTTACCACCAAAAGAAATTACCTACCACTTCCAGAATTTCAATGATGCCTACAGGAAGTTTAAGATAAGCCAGCCCTGATGGTGTCCTGTAGGAGGAAGATGGCAGTGTGATGTTGGCAGTGTCAGACATCTTACTGATTAGTGCATGAACTTAACCAGTTGGTGGAATATTCAGATTCAGAAGAGCTGCGTTCTCAATCAACTCAGTTCACAGTTTAGTAGAACGTAGAACTTGTGATGTAATTCTATGAAGCTCGAACAGATCCAGCGCAGCGGTGACAGTTCCTCAAACTGAAGGTTGATGGTTCCAACTTCTTGAACACTACACCTGTACTTGTGGCCAATTATTGTAAGGACCGTTCATTAGCAGCTAGCCGCCCAACCCACTAAATCGTGGCAAGAGTTGACCTCTCCAGATCTTGCGCAATCAAAACACGGTGCAAATTCCAATTCGCATGCGCAGTAGCCAGACCCAGCTATTATTCCACATGTGTGAAATCGAGGGGTCGATAATAAATCCAAAATTTAAGGCGGGATATACGTACATGTTTGCTGTGTTAGTGTTGTTATATTGCACTTGAACTACTGTACATGAGCTGATGCATCTGACAGTGCTTTGTCGTAGTTTAAGACCAATAATTCTAAATAGATTACACATCATGCAGTGTCAGCTAAGGCCAACAACACGGCTGAATTCAGCTCCTCACAACATCGATGTTCCCCGTGACCAGACCATCGTCCTCGGCCGCAGCCCCGTTACTGGCATCACGGATAAGAAACTCTCCAGACAACACGGTGAGAAAAGAGATATCCTCCTTGTGAGAACAGTGCACTACGGAGCCCCGGAAGTGACATGGAGAAATTTTTTTTTTCTCGTTTTCCTGAGATAAATTCTCGTTTTCCTGAGATAATTTTTCGTTTTCCTGAGATAAATTCTCGTTTTCCTGAGATAATTTTTTGTTTTCCTGAGATAATTCCCGTTTTCCTGAGATAAATTCTCGTTTTCCTGAGATAAATTCTCGTTTTCCTGAGATAATTTTTCGTTTTCTTGAGATAAATTCTCGTTTTCCTGAGATAATATTTCGTTTTCCTGAGATAATTCCCGTTTTCCTGAGATAAATTCTCGTTTTCCTGAGATAAATTCTCGTTTTCCTGAGATAAATTCTCGTTTTCCTGAGATAATATTTCGTTTTCCTGAGATAATTCCCGTTTTCCTGAGATAAATTCTCGTTTTCCTGAGATAATATTTCGTTTTCCTGAGATAAATTCTCGTTTTCCTGTGATAAATTCTCGTTTTCCTGAGATAATTTTTCGTTCTCCTGAGATAATTCCCGTTTTCCTGAGATAAATTCTCGTTTTCCTGAGATAAATTCTCGTTTTCCTGAGATTATTTTTCGTTTTCCTGAGATAAATTCTCGTTTTCCTGAGATAATATTTCGTTTTCCTGAGATAATTCCCGTTTTCCTGAGATAAATTCTCGTTTTCCTGAGATAATTTTTCGTTTTCCTGAGATAAATTCTCGTTTTCCTGAGATAATATTTCGTTTTCCTGAGATAATTCCCGTTTTCCTGAGATAAATTCTCGTTTTCCTGAGATAATTTTTCGTTTTCTTGAGATAAATTCTCGTTTTCCTGAGATAATATTTCGTTTTCCTGAGATAATTCCCGTTTTCCTGAGATAAATTCTCGTTTTCCTGAGATAATATTTCGTTTTCCTGAGATAAATTCTCGTTTTCCTGAGATAATATTTCGTTTTCCTGAGATAAATTCTCGTTTTCCTGAGATAATATTTCGTTTTCCTGAGATAATTCCCGACCAATACATGTTGCATAACTTTCGAAACCCCAGACATCGTTTGTTATATGATCACAGATTTCCCGATTTTCTTGATCGATTTTAATTTGTTTAAAACTTGAACATTTCATAGCTTTCTTATTTCATATCCGATTTTCCTCAAACTTTTATTAATCACTTTGTCTTATTTGTCTCCTTTTATTAAAATATAGATATTCTTAGGGTGGCCTTCCCCTTTAAGGCCCTTTTGGAATTGATAATTATCTTCATAAATATATCGAATTTCGACAATTGAATGTTGAGACCTACAAGGTGATGTGAATAACTGAATACCAGGCGCGGATCCAGGGGGGGGCCGAGCGGGCCTTGGCCCCCGCCCCCCCCCCCCCCCCCCCCCCCCGCAAAAAAAAAAAAAAAAGAGAGAGAAGAAAGGGAAAGAGAAAGAAGAGAAAAAGGGAAAGAAAGAAGAGGAAGAAGAAAAGAAAAGGGGGAAGAAGGAGATTGGGGAAGGCGAAAGGGCCTTGCCTCCCAGGATGTTGACCCCCCCCCCCAATCAAAAAAATAAGAGAGAAGGAAGGAAAGAGAAAGAAAAAAGGAAAAGAGGAGATACTGGCGTACTGATAGGGGGGGGGGGGCTTGGGGGAAATCAGATTCAAACGTGGTTTATTTCTAATTCCACAACGGTGGATTACAAATAATGCTGAAATGACATAATTTCCGAGATTTTTCCTCACTTTTTAGTTGATTCCTACTTGTCAGGGCCCGAGGTACGGTGGGGATCGGGAGCCCCGAGCCCCCCCCTACTTTTTTGAAAAAGTATATTAAAGAGAAATAAAATAGAATGAGAGCAAGAAAGAAAGAATAGTTAACTGCCAGTGTTGAAAAATAATGAGGCATCAAGATATGCTCATCTGACCGTGATTAATGCCTAAAACCCCTAAGCTTCCAGGGGCTCTGCCCCCTGGATTTCACCTAGGGCCCTACGGCGGGCCCTTAGATGCTCATCTGACGGTAATTTAATGCCTAAAACCCCTGATATTTTGGGGCTCCGCCCCCTGGACCCCACGCCAAATAGTGACGTGCCAGTCTCACAAAATAATAAGGTATACAAAAAAATGCTCATCTGACCTTAATTAAACGCCTAAAACCACTGAGCTTCCGGGGCCGGCTCCGCCGCCTCGACCCCCCCCCCCCCCCCAGGGGCCCTAAGACGGCCCCTGATTCAGACAAGGATTAAGAGTATAGAGAACGATACAACGCATCGTCTTCTTTCTCTAATAATATAATGAAACGTCAAAGCTTCGCGCAGGAGGGGAGGGGGGGGGGGACTGAATTCAGACAAAGATTAAGAATCGAGAACGGTACAACGAATCGTCTTCTTTCTCTCATAATCTTATGAAACGTCAAAGCTTCCGCGCTTCGCGCGGGAGGGGGGGAACCTGAATTCAGACGAGGATTCAGAGGCGAGAACGGTAATACGAATCTTTAATGATTTAATGAAAGGTAAAAGCTTCCGCGCTTCGCGCGGGATGGAGGGGGAACTAAATTCCGATGAGGATTATTTTCGAGAACGGTACAACGAATCGTCTATTTTCTCTAATGATTTAATGAAACGTAAAAGCGTCCGCGCTTCGCGCGGGAGGAGGGGGTTGGGGGAGAATCTAAATTCAGACGAGGATTATTTTCGAAAACGGTACAACGAATCGTCTTCTTTCTCTAATGATTTAAGGAAATTTAAAAGCTTCCGCGCTTCGCACGGGAGGGGGGAACCTAAATTCAGACGAGGATTAAGAGTCGAGAACTCGACAACGAATCGTCTCCTTTCTCTAATAATTTAATAAATTGTAAAAGCTTCCGCGCTTCGCACGGGAGGGGGGAACCTAAATTCAGACGAGAATTATTTTCGAAAACGGTACAACGAATCGTCTTTTTTCTCTAATAATTTAATGAAACGTCAAAGCTTCCGCGTTTCGCGGAGGATCGAGGGAGGGGGAAAATCGCCCCTCCCTGCACCGACCCCCCCCCCCGCATTACGTCACTGTTGGTCACCATTACGTACCAATATTTGGCTCGCAAAATTTCAAATTTGGGCCCCCCCCCCTAAGAAATTCTGGATCCGCGCCTGCGGAATACCCCCCTAAAACTGGATTTAGGCCCTAGGCTGACGGCCGTCGGCCTCGTGGGCTGTCCCCTATTGTAATCGGGCAGTCTGTTAATAAAGTGTTCATGAATCAAGATAGATTTATCATCCAAATTGGTATTGTACCTAAATTTGTACGAGTAAGACTAGTGTCTTTTATTTGTTAATTGCGCTCTTCGCTCGCTCGCAATTTACAGTAAATATATATGACATCGTACTCAGGGGGGGGGGGCATTCAGATGCCAAAACGTTATAAAATTAAAAGAAAATTGTATTTTTTCAATTCATTTTAACTGTTCATTTTACAACGGAAATTATCTCAGGAAAACGAAATATTATCTCAGGAAAACGAGAATTTATCTCAGGAAAACGAAATATTATCTCAGGAAAACAAGAATTTATCTCAGGAAAACGAAATATTATCTCAGGAAAACGAGAATTTATCTCAGGAAAACGAAATATTATCTCAGGAAAACGAGAATTTATCTCAGGAAAACGGGAATTATCTCAGGAAAACGAAATATTATCTCAGGAAAACGAGAATTTATCTCAGGAAAACGAAATATTATCTCAGGAAAACGAGAATTTATCTCAGGAAAACGAAATATTATCTCAGGAAAACGAGAATTTATCTCAGGAAAACGAAATATTATCTCAGGAAAACGAGAATTTATCTCAGGAAAACGAAATATTATCTCAGGAAAACGAGAATTTATCTCAGGAAAACGGGAATTATCTCAGGAAAACGAAATATTATCTCAGGAAAACGAGAATTTATCTCAGGAAAACGAAAAATTATCTCAGGAAAACGAGAATTTATCTCAGGAAAACGAGAATTTATCTCAGGAAAACGGGAATTATCTCAGGAAAACGAAATATTATCTCAGGAAAACGAGAATTTATCTCAGGAAAACGAAAAATTATCTCAGGAAAACGAGAATTTATCTCAGGAAAACGAGAATTTATCTCAGGAAAACGGGAATTATCTCAGGAAAACGAAAAATTATCTCAGGAAAACGAAAATTTATCTCAGGAAAACGAGAATTTATCTCAGGAAAACGGGAATTATCTCAGGAAAACGAAAAATTATCTCAGGAAAACGAGAATTTATCTCAGGAAAACGAAAAATTATCTCAGGAAAACGAGAATTTATCTCAGGAAAACGAGAAAAAAAAAATTTCTCCATGTCACTTCCGGGGCTCCGTAGTGCACAGTGCAGTGTTAGGTGAAACATTACCAATTTGTCTACTTTCACCTTTTAGTAATGTAGGGGCTTAGGCTTAATGAGTGACAAATTTGAGTGGTCTTAGTTGAATATTATGTACAGATTCTGTGAAATAATGGTCTAGTTTACTGTAGCAAATGTGAATAAATCCTTAGGGTCTAGTTTGAATTTAAGTTTTAACAGCTGGGCTGGAAAACAAACTTTCAATTTTTCTGTTTAACACAAAATGACAAAGGCCCCCTTAACCAGCATCAAGTGTTCTGGGACATTGACAATTATTACCAAGGACTTTTTTTTTATAGCCTTAGACTTTCTCTTATAGATTTTAGCATAAACATCATAACTTTTTAAAATTAAATAGGTCTAGAACTATAAGTTATTAAGTTCCTCTCAATATATTTGATTAATTTTGTGATTTATATGGAGTGGTTTTTTCCCCCTCTTTACATACGGTATGCCTGGTGAGTTGTGTATCAATTCAAGACCCACTTCACTGCAGGTATAGACCTGATCATGTAGGCCGGGATATATTTATGATAGACCTCTACAGCAAATTTGGTTACTTAATTAATAATAGATTTTCTGTTCGTTCGTTCGTTCGTTCGTACAAAGGATATCAGGGAGTACATCATCTAGATAGGAAGATCCTTATTAAGCCAATTACTGATCGTCTCATCATCGAGCTCACAAAGTCAGGAAGCACTGTGAGGGGAATTGTAGATGGGACAATCATCAATGACATGGTCCATTGTTTGGTTTTCTGTTGATTCATTAATGTAATTTCCATGTGCCAAACTTTTAGTTTCTATCACCGTGCTGTTCTTTCTCCTTTTCAGTGGAAGTGACAGCTGCTTATTCTTCTCAGACACTTACCGTTAAGCAGGTTTGTATCCTTAGATAATAAGTTAAAACTAAATGAATTGAATATACTCTGACCCATATTGTCTTGAAAAACAAAGATTTTTATTTTCCAAAGTGTTCATCAAGAGAGTTGTACAATGAATGAAATGCTCATGTTCATTTGATCTCTGGTCTCACATTGTCTCCAAATAAATACATCAAAATTAAAATTAAAAATAAAGCAATTCTTCTTGTTCTCATTAGATTCCAATCTGTTGGCCGTGTTAGATCATGATTTGAATTCAATTGGAACTGAAATATTTAACAATGTCTAGTTTTTTCTACCTCCAAGACAATTCCATTAGATGTGTGCTTGTAGGCAAACTGACTGAATGATATTAAAATCAGATTATTGGTAGCCTTTTCATCAACTGTCTTTTTGTATTAATGATCCAGCAGTATGTGTATATTTGTACTGAACTTTAAGAATGATTGTGTTCTTAGGCTCTTACAATATTAACTTGGAAATATGATGCAATTAATTCAGATTTTGCCTTTTTAAAATTTGTTATTGTACCTCATGTAGATTGGTCCCAATGCGGCCTGTTTCCATGGCAACGAATTGCAGAAAGGAGCAACAGTGAAGTTATCCAAGGATGACTGCTTTGAGCTTCTCCAAGGAAAGTATGAGTACAGTGTGTACTTTAGCGATACTCAGTCAGAGAGTCCAGGTACGTCGACCGGTAAATCATCTGGAAACTCAATGAAATCAGACACAAAAGACAAGACGGACAAAGAAGAGAGATTGAATGAGGGGAGGAAGCAAGTAAAATCCGCCAAGAAGAGACCTCTCGATAGTGATGGCGATGATAGTGATAGTGGAAAGGAAGAGGAACCAGAGAGTAAGAAGATCAAGAAGGAAACGAAACCGTCAGAGGATGACATCGATCAGAAGTTGGCTGCGCTGCAACGGAAAGCGGAAGATGCAGAACGGAAACAGAAAGCCAAGAAGCTTAACGAGCCCAACGAGAGCAAGAGTCTTAAAGCCAGTCGAATGGGTGAAGGAGGAGAGAGGACATCACCTGGTGTGTCGAAAGGGAATGGGAATGGGGACACATCTGGTGGAGGAAGTGGTGGTGGTGCCCCTGCAGCTGGAAGTGGGAAACCCAGCACTGTGGAAGAGTGGAAGGAAGATGGCAAGCTGCTGGTTTATAAGAGTGTAGGAGTGAAAGCAGGCTCAAAGGTAATATGCTTGGTGTGCTGATTAGAGTTTTTAAAGTGTTTACTACATGCCGTATGTATGATTGAAAGCGATTATTTGCAGGGTTTATCTTGATAGGACAGAGCAAGAGGTTAAAATTTACCCTTTTTTTTAAAGTCGTAAGTAGTTGAAATGAGTGTGACAAGCCTTAAAAGTTAATAACAAGATGATGCTTTGCATGAAGTATTTCCTGAAGCCTTTTTATTATACATCTATCATAACTTGTGAGATATAGCATTAAAGTTCTCTTTATACATACAACTATTTATAATGATGTGTTGTGGGTTCACCATGTTTTAAGAACATTAAAAAGGGACATTAAGGATAAATCATTCCCAACGTACATTAATCTTTGAAACTAGTTGTGTTACTATCCCGTTGCATCTCTCTAATTCTTCCCCAGGTAGCAGGCTTTGACATGGACGGCACACTGATAACCACATCCTCAGGGAAGGTCTTTGCTCAGAATGCAGATGACTGGAAGTGAGTCCATGATCAAAATGGTTGCTAGTTTGTCATTATCGATCAAGCTTTGTATAATTCTAATTTCTACATTTTCATCAACGTCCACAGTCACTTTATGTTGACATCTGCGGCCTGGTGATATGTCTTCGTATTTCTGTCAACTTCTCAATATTTCATCACTTTCTCATTTCATATGCAAGCATATGTTTGTGGATAAAGATTGCTCTCTGCAGGGGCATCCTCAGTGTTGTCAAGTAAAGCGGTACCATTGTTGAAGGTTGATGTAAGAAATGTAACTTATTATATTCCTTCTACTGTACTACTAATCCTCAAACATGCAAACAATCCTGAACAAATTCTCAAACCACAAAGATAGTTATGGTTTTCTTTGAAGGCGTCACTGTGCAACACCCTCTAACAGGTAATTCTCCCAACCAATTTTTGAACTTTCCTGACTTTTTTTCCCATGAAAATAGGACATAAAACAGGCTTTTAAATTAGGCCTGAGTCATGTCGGGTTTTTCATAAACCGGGTCCTGACGGCCTTGCACCGATCGGGACCCGGTGTCCCGAAATCAGCTCGCATGAATTGTCACTTGCCTCTATAAAAAGCGCATATCGTCAGTATGTCCCTTAAAAGTGACCTTTTTTATCAGTCAAATAAATCAACACATGCATACCTCGGCACAGATTGGTATATTCTTCCATTTAACATTATTTTCATCAGGGTTGTTTGATTTAAATCATGTCGATTTAAATCATGATTTAAATCGCGATTTAAATCACTTGATTTTTTTCAAAAAAATCACTGATTTAAATCAACTTTTATGAAAAAAATTAGTTTTCTCTATTTTCTCTTCTTCTTAAAGATAAACTCCAGTACTGGTAAAAAAAAAAAAAAATTCTCACAGAATCAAACGAAACTTACCCTGAATGTTCAAGATTACAAATAAATGACATGTGCCAAACAATTTTGGAAGAAAATGTATACTGGCTGAGTAATGAGCATAGAAAGACATGGAAATCAAGGTAGTACTAGCCCCGACATCATGTGTGTTGTCCCATATATAGCTTTCTATGTGAGTGCTTGTTACTTTACCAAGACTCGGTCAAATTTATTATGATTTTGATGACTCCAGAACCTTGCAGTGCACATCAATACTTACATGCTACATGATCAACTGTTTCTGATCCTTTCCACACCTTTTCTTTCACAATGCAATGGCATTACCAGTACTAAAGTTTATCTTTAACAGATACTTTCAATGTAATCATTTTCATTTCTGTTCCACATGCTTTAGAGATACTTTAAAAGAATGATACACCCTCATGGAGTCTGATTTAACACCACTGTTTTATTTTCAAATTGTAAAACAAGCAAAACTGATGAAAACAACAAGTTTCTAACGAAGTAATGATAAATAAATCTCTGTATGTACACCAAACTGTTAAATCTTCAATAAAATAATATATAAAATCTACAAAGGTGCTCAAAGTCCACAACTTGGATACTTTTACAAAACAGCTGAACTACTTGTATGTACCTCCTTCTTGTTACTATTAATACCCATTCTTTCAATTACTTAAGTTGAAGGCATATGTGTACATTTGATAAGAATTACATGTATATTTGCATGCTTGTGTATTTTCTTATCAATACCCATACATTCAATTACACAATTTCAAAGTACACATGTATACTTAATAAGTAAGAATTTAAAAATGGGAAAGTTGCTGGGCAAGTGTTACTGTATGCAGCAATACAACTGCTGTGCTTCCTTGTTCATGTAATAGTTTGAAAAAACAGCACATCAATGATGTGGTGGACAGTGGTGCTTATCCTGCATCTTGCAACGAAATTTATTGAAGTTTTATTTGGAACTGAGGTTACACTGTAATGAAAACATAAAATGTGTATTTTGTTACAAGCATATCAGGAAGTGCCAATTGCAAATCTGGTTAAATATTACATTCAAATTAGATGTTAACGTACAGACTGATATAAAAATTTCAAGAGTTTAAATGTATACATAATACATAACATTACTTGGGCTTCCATAAAATGTCCCTCTCTATAATGCAAATAAATTAAAAAAAAAAAAAAAAAATTACCTGTATATAAGTGGATTATTGTGTCAAATAGTACAATACACAATGTTCAAAAGACTACTTGACCACTATTATTGGTGTAAAACAGTTTAAATATAGTCTAAAACTTGTTAAGTGTGACCATTATTTTTCGTTGGAAAAAAATAAAAAAAATCTGATTTAAATCTTAAAAATCCGATTTTTTTGATTTTTTTAAAAAAATCGAAAAAATCAACAACCCTGATTTTCATCCATGATTGGCGATGTTTAGTGCCATTATCGTGCCTCTCAAAGTAAAAAAAACTCGAGCAAAAATATAAAGACAACATTCGAGCCGCCATTTTGATTCATGCAGGTTGAATAAATCGGGTAAAAAAAAATGAATGTTAGAATTATAAAACGGCTTTCTAAAAAAATCTTCTTTACAACATACCGATCAAATAATTTGTTAAAGACAATAAATATTTATCTCTTTTTTTAAACATTGCATGCTTTTTTTTAAAAGCTGAAAATTACTTGGTAATCACAAGAAGTTTCGATACGGATAGCTGTTGCAAGGCAAGTTCAGACTAATCTCGGAAAAATGCGCAGTGCTCCTCGTTGTTAGCTGTAATGCGTGCCAGAACGAACCCAAACAAAGACGTGATCGTAACAAGAAAAAATCATTAAAAAATACGAGAGTACAATTGGAAAGACAGCTACTCAAAATTGTCGTACGCAGATACATAACTTGGAGGAAGAATACAATATTTGTCCAAGAAAAGCCACAGAAATTGTGATAATCGAGGAGTAACTGGGTACATTTTTATCGCAAGGGGCCTGCTGCAATACTCGAATCCTTTGTTATACTGCTTTTTATCATAGAGGGCGGTATTTGTTTTCGATCTAGCCTCGTGTTCAATTTACACACGTGTAATTCGGAGCAGCAGGCCCATTCGATAATGATTGTACCTATAGTAACTCCTTAAATATCACTATTTCTGTGGCTTTTCTTGGACAACTATTGTATTCTTCCTCCAAGTTATGTATCTGCGTACGATAATTTTGAGTAGTTGTCTTTCCAATTGTGCTCTCGTAGTTTTTAATGATTTTTTCTCGTTACGATCACGTCTTTGGGTTCGTTTTGGCACGCATTACAGCTAACGATGAGGAGCACTGCGCATTTTTCCGAGACTAGTCTGAACTTGCCTTGCAACAGCTATCCGTATCGAAACTTCTTGTGATTACCAAGTAATTTTCAGCTTTTATAAGAAGCATGCGGTGTTCAAAATCAAAGAAAAAATATATATTTTGTCTTTTAAAAATTATTCGATCGGTATGTTGTAAAGAAGTACTTTTTAGAAAGCCGTTTTATTATTCAAACATTAATGTTTCTTTCAACCTGATTTATTAATCCTGCCGAGAGACCCGGCCAGTACAGTAGCTGGCTAGCAGCTGGCAAAACCCCATGGGGCGAACTGCTTTGCAATTTATATCAGCAGTTCGGATTGATTCAGGATGAGCTAGAATATGATTGGTAACAATTAAATACTTAAGTTTTAAGGTGGATTGATTTTAGTGGTGTGCAAAACTGCAATTTCTTTATTTTTTTCGGAGCGTCGGTTCTCAAAAAACGAAACCGGGACCCGACGGCAACGGTCGGGTCCCGGTGTGATCGACCGTACCGACTCAAGCCTATTTTAAATATCTTTCAACATATAGATGTTTAGAATGGTATATAGAGCCAATTTATTGCTTTGTGGCAATTTACATTCACCTAAAATTTAATTCAATTATAAGAATATAGTTGGGAGAACTCAGGAATCGATCAGGTCAGTTTTTTTCAAGTTTTTATCATTAATAATGGTCTGTTTTTACTCAAACTTTCAGATTATCTTTAAATGGACATCTGGCATTAAAGTCACCACCTTAGCACCATTTTTTCTCATCTGAACAATGTTACCAAGTCCCTATAACATTATTCTAGGTCCTTTATGACTTAATCCATGCATCCTTAATATGCACCAGTCTTCCCCAGTTTACTTCATTTACCTTTTTACTAACCCGGTACTGATGTACAAAAAGCAAGCACAAGCAATCAATAACAATACTTTTGTTGACAGCAGAATGTTTTTTTCCACTTTTTTCTTTCAGAATCATTTTCTCTGAAGTGCCTGGCAAACTAAAGAAGCTGCATGAAGGAGGATACAAGGTGATTCAAAGTCTAAGATACATGCTTATCAAAGGGGAGAGATTCTCGAATAGTACATAAACTGGATGTAAGAAAAATGTAGAACATTAAGAATGGGAATCAAATGATGATTGTTGATTTAATGTCCACAGTGGTCTTGCCTCATTTCTATGGCATTTGTCATCATTTTTTGTACCAATCACTTTCATTTTATATGTCACCTGAATTGATAACTATTTTCAAAGTTTTTATGCCTCCCCCATGGGAAAGAAATGAGCCTGCCGCATACTCCTGTAGCAGACTTGCCGCAGATCTGCAGCTGACCTGCCGCAGACAGTCATCTTTTTCACATGCAAATTAGCTTTGCCGCAGACTTCCCGCAGGCTTGCCGCAGACATGCCGCAGACTTTTCATCATGGATATCCATAGAAAAGGCTATTACAAAGAGTCTGCCACAGACTCCTTTATCATGAATATTCATAGAAAAGGCTATAACAAAGAGTCTGCTGCAGACTAGAAATTCCATCTAGTTTACCTCTGTAATCCTTCAATTACACAACTAAAGATATCAAGAGCATGACTAATTTTCACCGCATAATGGTAGGACGAGTTCATTTGTCGTTCATAACAAATCATTTGTCTGTTCGTAACGATTTGTAGATAGTAATTTTCACCAACCAACTTGGGATCAGCAAAGGCAAACTGAGTGTCAAAGACTTCAGGAGAAAACTCTGCAACGTCCAGAAAAAGCTCGGAGTGCCCATGCAGGTAAAGCAATTCTCCTTAAAGTAAATTTTCAAAATATGTAAAAGGAGGAAAAGCATTAGCTCTGATAACATATATATGGTGAGAAAAAAAAATCTTTTATTTTAAAGGTACTATGTCCCTTTTGCAGCCAACCTCGAATTCTGTAGAACTTTGCAGGAATTATGAATATGTCATGTATGTCCTATCTGTGAAATTTAAACTTTAGCAGTGTCCTCATATTAAAATTAGGCAAGGAAACCCGTTTACTTGCTAGACTTCACTGTCAGACACTATTGAGTGACTGACTGGCTTTTTTTTCTTCTTTGGTAATAACATACATGAAAAGAGTTGTAAAGGATACATGAGCATTTGTCTACATCAATACCCCACTTCTTGTGATGGCCAAGATTAAACTGATTAAATCTTTGCGCAGCATAAAACGTATGACCATTCGGTACAATTGTCTGAAAATCAAGACTATTACTTTTGGGCTCTATAGCCCTAAAGTCGATTTGACAACTAATAGTCGTTATTTTTCCACTTGAAGACATTTTCAAGCCCCACCTTTTTTTAGGGAAGTTCTTAATTAGTATTATCTTTCAAATGCAGTTGGAATCTAACTTTTTCATTTTTTTGGCCTGCAAATGGGACATAGCACCTTTAAAAGAAGTCCACATTTATGATGAAGGGCACCAGACTGAAGTTATAAAAAAAACTATACCGGTACATGTATTTGTAACAATTTACTCACAATTTATTCTTGTATGGCATACTGCATATAAATTGGTATGACTACTTATATTTTGATATATTTCATTGTTCATCAACAAGCTACTATATATTTGCTACCAAAATCTTTTAGAAGATACAATTCATTCATAAATTTAAAACATTCAGTGTAAAACCTTGAGTGATTCTGTTCGAATCTTTTTGCCCCACCACCATAACTTGTGGATTATCTTAAGGATTCCCTCTTGTTATCCAGAGCTCCATGTGATGGTTCTTTGACATATGATCTGGCAATGATTGCTGTACAATCAATTTCATACTTGAAGAAAACTATTAACCTGTATACTGGACCCAATACTATACCTACGTGTACCCAAACCCAAACCTCTAACGTATTCAAATTTTAGGATGTTTCTTTCCTGGGGACCTAGTAATGTGTATTTCCACTAACCTGTTCTTAGTGAACAGACCTGATAAAAACCCGATTTAAATCGGTTTCCCGATTTTTTCCTGATTTTTTTCTTCTTCTCGATTTAAAAAAAAAAAAAAAAAAAATTGATTTTTTTTTTTTTTTTTTTTTTTTTTTTTTTAAATTTATTTTCTTCTTCCGTATTTTATCCTAATTTTCCAGATTTCTCCCTTATTTTCACTTTTCTTCCCTATTTTGCCCTATTTTTTCCCAAATTTTCTTACTCGAAAGAGGGGGAATGTTGTTAGATGCCATTTTTTCCCCGCGAATCCTCTTCTTTTGTTTTACTCAAGGGGGGCGTGGTTGAGGGGAAAACAAAAAAGCTATTTTGTTTAGTGCTCACTATCACCCCTGAGTGAAGGAGCTACAATACTTGTTATCCAGTCTGCATACATTACTTGTTGCTATGTTGGGCAAGCCTCGGGCAAGCTTTCAGGTTGTCAAGAACAACCTTTGATTTAAAAAGCATGCATAAAATATGGATCTGTTAGTGAACCGCTCTATTGCAACCCTAACCCTATATTTAGATGACATAACACTCTACAGTCAAATTTTCCAGAGTACCGATTTGATCTCTTCCGTTTCATGATTCAGGCTTTTGCTGCTACGTCAGGAGGTGTATACCGCAAGCCTATGACAGGGATGTGGGAATACTTCCAATCGAAAGGCAATGACGGTATCACTGTTGATATCAAGGCTAGCATCTATGTTGGAGGTAAGGAATTTGTTATTTCTCTCTCTCTCTCTCTCTCTCTCTCTCTCTCTCTCTCTCTTTCATTCTCTCTCTCTCCCGCTCCTCCCCCTCTCCCCCCCTCTCTCTCTCTCTCCCTCTCTCTAATTATCCATCAGTCATTTTAATTACCATCACAAATAGTTTTTGCATTGCTTGTGGTTGTGAATAGTGACTACCAGTAATGATGTTTCTTAAATGTTTGTTATTATTACATTGTCCGTTCAAAGTCTTAAAGGCTCTTGACTGTCATACAAAAGGTTTGGGGTTTCATTCCTCGCTCTGTGCTTTCATCCTTGGACAAGGTTTTATGCTCACATGCTCGCAAGAGGGCCGTAAGAGCCTTGTCAATGACATTAACAGCCTTCATCCCTGCCTGCAATTTTCCCCTCTTGACCTAGGCTTATGAAATGGATGTATGTTACTGCTTGAGAGACAACAATTGCAGAGCCTGCAGGAAGAGCAGTATTGATATTCATGTAGCCACCCTAGGTAAATAGTAAAGACCCTCAAGTTACTATTTTTATATTACTGACAGGGGTTTAAACCCTTATCTCATTTTTTCTCTTGTTTTGTCCTCTTAGATGCGGCAGGCAGGCCAGCAGACTGGACCCCTAAGAGGAAGAAAGACTTCTCCATGAGTGACCGTCTGGTAAGAAGCCATGAATATGAAACATAACTCTAAAACTCTTGAACTTTATGTTGTAAAAGCTGTACTTATCATTCACATCCAAGTTTATTTTCAGATTAAAATGTTTTGGAGACATTCTTCACTTTGTTGTTGTTGATTCATCCACAGGTGCACATTACAGGTGTTGATGATTGATTGATTTGTAATCTTTTTAACTATTGTATTATTTTTCCTACAGTTTGCCCTGAATGTTGGTATTCCATTCAAGACACCTGAAGAGTTCTTCTTGGGCTACAAACCAGCCAAGTTCAACATGCCAGCCTTTGATCCAGTAAGTTTACTTTTAAAGGTTACCAGGGACTTTGCCCTAGACTTTCATGGTCATGGCATTAGATTGTGTAAATTCATTTTCCGTCTAATACAAGCTTGCTTTCAGCTTGAAGACATCTAAATATTTGATGGGCCTCTTGTAATTGGTGATTTTTTAAAAGTTTGATAGATAATGCCATTTTTATTGTTCTGAAGGAAGGTTTCTGTCTAGAATAACAAACTGCTGTAGAGAGTGGTTTCGTAGAACTAATTAAATGAATAATACATCCTCCCCCCCCCCCCCCCCAAAAAAAAAGGGAGAGAAAGAGAGTGAAAGAAAATGTGTTGAGTGTGCTACACATAAACAAATATGAAATATGAAAATATATTTAATTCTACTGTGTACATTTTAGGAGGGAATATCTGGAAATTGAATATACAGAAAATGTTTAATATGTACCCTAGCTCAGAAGGCATGAACTTCACAGTACTTTGGAAGTGATAATACCTTCTACTTTCTAGCCCACAACCTCATACGTTGTAATTATGACAAAATAATACAAGTGTTTTAGATCACATTTAGTGTACAGAAAGGTTTATGTTTACTGTTTATTGTTTCATTTGATTTATTACAGACAACCGTCTCCACCAGTACGCCATTGTTCCACCCACCAAGTACCGCATTGCCTGCCAGTGTGCAAGAGGTAAGGAATCAATTACATTTTGCTTGAGCTGATACTAAGCTACTCTTATTTTTACGACTGATAGAACTTGTTTTTCTTCATGATGATAACCCACTGTGTACAGCAAGTTGAATTTAATTCATCAGCTAGTATTTCCATCCCTTGTTTATACGTTACATTCCTTTTATTCACCTTGCCATATTGTTAATGTATTTATTTTGTTGACTATAGGGCCCCGCTCACAAGCTTAGCTTCTAAAGGGTCCCTAAAACCATTCATTTTATGATGTAATCAAGTCAACATATGTTGATTAATGTACTATTACCAGTCTCTTTTTAAAGTTAAAGATTATATCATGTTTTGTGTGGTTTTGAATAAAATGAACTTGAACTTGAAATCAAATAGCATAATGATGATGATACATTATGCTTTTTCACGCACATCGTACAGGAGTTTGTCTTCATGCACTTCTAATACATAGGATATCAACAAAGACAATCTACTACAATAGAATCATAAAACCAGTAAATATTATGGCACAATAGAATGACATGATAAACTGCATGGGGTACAAGTTGAAACTTAGTTTTATGACATTAGGATTAAATCAGATTTAATGAACCTTAACTCTTTAACTACCACAGATTTAGAGTATCGCCATGTTATGTTTGTAGAGCTTTATCAGTCATGCCTTACCCCCAAAATGTTGAAAGTTACCCAAAGACTTGCTAAAAACCTTGGGTCACACATACTTGGAACTGCATCATAAGAATATAATACATCTGTCACATTATTTCATTAGAAAATGGAATTGCATAAAAGTGAAACTGTTCTTGAAAGGTTAGGGCATCAAAACTCCTTTAATCCAAATTATTGTTGTATTTTCTTTTTTTATACAGGTTGTCATACTGGTTGGATTTCCTGCATGTGAGTACTGAGCCAAATTTTTGTTCATTCACTGTGCATATTTTATACAAAAATATAGTATGTTTTGATTGCGATTTTGGAGTGGCGATTTCGGAGTGACGATTTTTAACGAAAATTCAAACTTTGTATATGTTTACTTAAGAGAGTCTTTACTTGAAACTTTTGTGCATTTTCTCAACTCTTGTGTTATTTGTATTGGATACACGTAAAGAATATACCAGTAGGTCTAAGAGAAGGGAAGATGGTAACAGCAGTGATATGTTTGCTATTTCTATTTTGATGCCCATCATTCACTAACGATTTTTGTTTGATTTTTACTTTTTGACAGCTGGAAAGAGCACATTTGTGAAAAATCATGTACTGCCGCACAAATATGTTCATGTGAATAGGGTAAGTCCCGATTATTTTGTGTAAATATACCTTGTGAATAGAATAATGCAACTTGTATCATTTATTGTAAATAGTCTCAAAATGGCAATGCTTTCAGATTCAAATGAAGTTTGAATTGCAAGGTGTAGTTAATTCTGTCTCAAAATGCTTGAAGAAAAGAAAATTGTTTATATGATAGTTGTGGTGATTCATCACTAAAACTGTGTTAAAAGAAGTTTGACTTTCCTTTCCTTGCTCCATCCATGTAATTAATAGACAATACATTAACAAATATTGCAGTTGTTATCGCCAAAATGCATTGTCTTTGGTAATGTTTATCTTAGTGATTATTATTATGGCTGACAAAATGCTTTTGATTCCTTTTTAGAATTTGCGAATTATTGTGCATCATGGCTTTCCAAATGTTAAAATGAAAATTTTTTGCACTTCCATGTTCTCCTGGCATTTCTTTCTGATTACAGAGATTTTTTTTCTTTATTTGTCTGTATATTACAGGATACCATGGGCTCATGGCAGAAGTGTGTAGCTGCTTGCTCCTCTGCTCTCTGCAAGGGTCAGAGCGTGGTCATTGACAATACCAATGCAGATGTAGACTCAAGAAAGAGGTAAACTCAAAGAGCCAAAAAGCCGATTTCCTTATCAACGTATTCCTTATCGTGTAGAGTCTGAACAAAATGAAAAGTTTCTAAACAAAATACATCATAGGCGAATGAGTATTTCAGCAGTATAGTCCTTGCTCCTTCTCTTGTGTACCTTTTGCAGTGTAAGGGGGGGGGGGTGAGAGGCTTCCATGTTAATATTGGAAATGCATTGAACTAGAAGAAGTTTTAAGAAAGTGCCTTGACAAAAAATTGGTTCAAAATAAAATATTTAATTTCATAGTAACCAAGTCAAATCAGCAAATTTTGAAGAAATTGGAAGAAAAAAATGAATATCATTTTCAAGCTTTTAAAATTTCTTAACATTTGATATGTTTTCTTTCCCTTCCAGATATGTTGACTGTGCCAAGAAGGCTAATGTCCAGTGCAGATGTTTTTCTTTCACAACTACCTTTGACCATGCAAGACACAATGAAAAGGTAAAGATTTATAGGTTATCAGATTTATAGATAATAGAAATTCCAGTATTACTCAGAACGGTGACTTGTCTTGACTTTATATACATGAATGTTTGATTGACCAGTAATTTGAAAAGACCCTACTATCTATTCTGATATTTTGGGGCATGTCAATAGTAGGATCCTTGTTATATGCCAAATTCCATAGTTTTATGACGCTTCGTAGGTGAGATCTAGTAGGGAGGGGGGGGGGGCACTTGTGCGAGTAAAATTCTTCAATGACTTTCTTTCTACAAGAAAAGGTCAGATTTATAGGTAATATAACTTACTAATAGTATTACTCAGAAGGGTAACTTGTCTTGACTTAATATACATGAATATCTGATGTTTGACCAGGAATTTCATCAGACACTACCCCTTTTCTGATATTTTGGGCATATCAATATTAAGATGCTCTTTATTTGCCAAATTCCATAGTTTTATGACACTCCATGGGTGAGTTCTAGAAGGTGGGGGGGGGCATTTGTGCAGGTAAAAATTCTTCAATTAATTTCTTTCTAAAATGCATAAATGTTTATTTCACTCCCCACACAGTTCCGGCAGCTGACTCCCGCTGGAAAGAACCACGCTTCCATCGCGGACATGATCTTCTACACCTTCAGGAAGAATTTTGTGGCGCCGAAAAAGGAGGAAGGTTACTCGGAGGTCGTTCAGGTCAACTTCCTGCCGACCTTCAACAACAAAGATGAGGAGAAACTCTACAAGAAATTTCTTCTGGAGAAGTAATCAGAACTGTGATAACAATTTTAATGTCAAAATACAGGAAGGATTGGCAATCTTCTTGGAAGAATTTACGGATTCCAAAGGATCGTACTTTGAACGACCTCCTTCAACTACAAGAACAAAGATTAAGAGAAAGTCTGTAAGAGAATAAAATATCTACTGATCATCAATCAGCTGTCATGACCAGAAAAGATTAGAGACTTGGTGGGAAGAAGTTGATACTTCTGAGCAGGCACATAGCCACGGGGGGCATGGTGGGGCACGTGCCCCCCAAAAATATCCGAGATCAGTTGAACTTTTTTAGACCCCTTTTTTTTACCTCGATCGATTACATGTATGTGCCCCCCCCCCCCCCCCCCAAACATCAAACTCTGGCTACGTGCCTGCTTCTGAGGGAGGATACTCGGAGGTTGTTCAGCTCAACTTTCTTCCATCTTTCAACAACAAAGATGAGGAGACACTCTACATGAAGTTTCTTCTAGAGAAATAAGCAAAATATTAATTGTCTTCAATCAGCTATCATAAACTGAACGTGTGATATGTTGTGGGCAAACAAAATTAAACGTTCTCATGAAAGGGACTTGAGACTTTTCCTCACCTTCTCTAAGAAAAAGAGATGAGAAATCTGTATAAGAAATGTGCAGAATATATATATTTGTGTGTGTATTTCAACATCACAAGGCATTAGATTCTTTGTAGGACAAAGTTAGCAGTAGGTCGCAAGGAAAGGTGCTCACAGCATGTCAGTTTCAGGTCAACTCTTTGCCACCCTTTAACAACATAGCTGAGCAATTATATTTCTTCTGGAGAAATTAATAGAATATCTTTGACCTGTATGACATGTTGTTATTATGTCAACAACCGGGATAGTTCAAGACTTCATAAGGAGGGTTTAATGTCTCAAAGGAATAATTACATTAGATGATTGGATATCAACCCCTACTATTCTTTGAGTACAAAGCGGAGGAGAAGATTCTTGGTCCTAAATCAGCTGTCATGAACAGAAAAATTAGAGACTTGATGGGAAGAAGTTGGATGCTTCTGAGGGAGGATACTCAGAGGTTGTTCAACTCAACTTTCTTCCAACTTTCAACAACAAAGATGAGGAGAAAGTCTACAAGAAATTTTTTGAGGAGCATAAGCATCAAGACTTATATTGGATATAAGAAGGATTGCTTATACAGTTTTTACCGCATGAATTAATGAAGGAATATAACAAGTCATTGTAGGTAGAACTATATGCTTCCGAGGAATAGTACTGTAGAGTTATTATACAGATTAAATTCAAATTCTCAGATCAAATACAATGATGAAAGTGTGCAGAAGAGAAGAACTTTGGAGAAATAAGATAACCTATTGGACCCGGAGAAAAATGTTCAAAATCAATTTTTGTGACATCTGTAAACCTTCTAATTAGGAATGACTTCAGGTCACTCATTACGATAGAGAGATTTGTCAAGTGGAATAACCAGGGAGACATCAGTAACTTTAGGCAGGTGTTGGTTGGGGGTGTTCAAGAAAACCTTCTGTGAAAGATGACTTATTGTCTAAAACAAAAATATTGTTATGGAGTTTTCCTTCAAGGAAGTAGTTACTTTGAAAGGTTGGATATGACTTGACTCGATAATGTTGATTGTTTTTGTTGTAATTTTGTTAACCATTTGATCTATTTTTTAAGTTTAACAAAATTCAAATTTCAGTAGGTTAATTATCAGGATTTTAAAAATCCTTTTTATTTTCTAATCTGCTCTACTTTTTAGTAGTATTTAAAATACATACAATACTATTGATTACAGTTGTTTGCCTCACATTGTTGAGATTATGCTTATTAATTATTCATGATATCTGATTTGCCCTATTCAATGTTCAACAGGTGGTAACAAATTGTTTTCTTTATGGTATCAGGAAGTAGGCTGAAGATATCATTTTTGGGTTCAATATTTTGTCCGCATCACACATTCAATACTTTTGTTTTTATCTGATACAGTAGTACAATTAGCCTATTTTTAAATCAATCGTAGTATATATTTGAAGGCCATATCAAGAAATGTGATATGAAAATTAGATTTGACTAATTAATGGTAATATTATAAGAATTGTTGTTATACTCCAATATATATATTGGAAAATGGTGTTCAATGTAATGTGAGGAGATGATGATCCTTTCAGTAAAATTAGAGATTGTCAAATCATTGAAAAGGATGACAACACTTGACCTTAAAATACTTCGAAAGAATAACGTTGCATGTAATGCACATTTGTTTTAAAGAAATAAAACGTGGCTGATCTTGTAACTGTCCCTATTAAATTTTGACATTTTTATGCAGAAAGTTTTGTGCGTGAGTACTGGTATGAGAGTATAGGTGTGTACATATTTTTAAGGTTGAGGATAGGAACGGTGTGTGTGTGGGTGTGTGTGTGTGTGTTGGTGAGAGACACAAGTTCAAGGTATTTTGTTGATGGGCTATATTAAGCAGTTACATTTTTTTGTAACAAGGGAGTTTTCAGCATTTGGGGGGCTCCTGTTGCTAGTCAAGGTTGCTAATTTTGCACTTATCATAAAAAAAGTTGATTAAAAACAATGTTGGGATAAATGGCCAAACAAACAGGAATCAAACATGAATTAAAGTTTAGGGTAGTGTTTTTTTTTTTAATGAACGCACATTTCTGTAAACAGTACATCAGTGGCATATCCAGAAATTGACTCCCATAGCCCCGAATGATGTAAGCTTATTAAAATGGGAGGGGGTTATCCTGTCCGATGTCCGTGTACTGCAATGTGATTGGTCAAAAGTTTTAAAACTACGCTGGGATCTGCATAGTTTCGAAATGTGATTGGTCATTGTACCACGCGGATACCTCGATAGTGCGTTGACCCCATAGAGTCACACACCACGTCTAAAATGGCGACCCCCTCAAGTGACAAATCACCGTTGTTGGTAAATATTGAAGAGGATTCTGTGGAAGTTCTAAGTCCCAACGCACAAGCAAGACATTCTTCGGCTAGATCAGATGTTTCTGAAGGAAGGAAAGACACAGAGAATGACAGAGTACCAGAACCAGACGATGTTATCGCGATTTTCGTCGTGGCTTTCGACACACGGTCAGGTACGTTGACGTGCTTTTCGTTCGGTACAGTGCAGTGCGATGTTCATGCATATGTACCAATAACTGTGCCGCTGGTGCGGGGCCCATGTCCAGCGCTGGCCGCTGGAGCTCCCTCAGTAACACCAGGGGCTAGTCCTAACAGACTGCAGTTTCAGTGGAGTGTTCCCACCTACATCTTTTATTACTTCTGAGAATCGTATTGAAATTATGACGGGGTAAATCGTTGTTCAAAATGACCAGTTATTCTAACTTAATAATATGCTTGGTGCTAATTCAGATTTCAGAATCATATCCATACTTTGCCAGTTTGACCCGTAACTCTGGCGTAATTGAGATAGGGTCTAGCCTTCTAAGTTCTAGTTCTACTGAAAAAACATACCAAAAAAGATAGGAAAATTGACATGAAACAGATGAGAAACATAACAACTTTTAAATCATGACCATTATCTGAACAATTGATGAAGATTTAGTTGATTCTTGGTATGTTTTAGTTAAGTAGAGTTACGCCGGTCAAAGTATGGATATGATTCTGAATTAGCGCCATATGCTCTACCACAAGCAGTAAATCTAGATGTATAATTTATTCAGATTGACACTGACAATGACAGCTCCAATCAATGACATGTTTTTAAAGAAAAATGAAAAGTCTGTTTTTTTCTCTCATTTTATTTTGTTTTAACATGTTTACCGATAACAAGGTTATTCTAACTTTGGGTAGGTTAAACAAAAACCTATCATTTTGACGGTTTACAAATATTGTGAAACCAAGACAACAGTACCCGATAGTCATCATGTCATGATCTAGACCTTGGCCTTGGAAGCACCTGGTTCTGCAGAAGCAGGTGCACATGCACAGGTGTTGTGTTTGCTGATATTGTGTCATTTCCTGTCCTGAAAATTAGAAATAGAGGATGATTAAAAATCGGGCAAAGTACTAAAAAGTTAAAAGTGATTGTTTTAAATGTGTCACAAGCATTACAACATGTAAGTTCATTAGTTCAGTGTCTATACTGATTCGAACTTCAACATTTAGTCGTGCTGTAGTATAAGAGTGCTTAAAATTGTCAAATTTTTGCAATTTTTTGAATTTTGAGGCAGATTTTTAAAAAAAATCTTCAGAATTTCCTCCCAATCTGCCAATCCGATACTGATATTGGGAGCCAAACTGCTAATCATAGCTCTAACTTACAGCGTTAGTTAAGATGCCCCCAATTTGTGTGTTATCATATTAATAATAATTATATCAATTTTATTCATTTGGTTGTCATTAAAAAATTTCAGGTAATATAGTAGAATGGTCACAGCCCGATGACATCAACCTCGATGGAGTGGAGTTCAAAGCCATGGCTAGCGGGTCACATACTGTCTTAACAGATTTTATGTAAGTAAGACAATTGTTATCACTATCAGTAATGACAAATAGTACAATGCTAGTATATTACCCCCCATGTTGTTGTAATCTCAAATATTTGATCATCATTATAACCTTTAAAAATCGATTCAATCATTCATTTGGACTGTGAAAATGTTTCATTATACATGTAGTCATAGAAATTTTCCATAAGGAATTGTTTGAAAGTTAACTGATGGTTGTAAATTATTACCAGTATGTGTTTAAAAGATTTCCCCCAATTTTTTGTTTACTTTGCTTTCAGATTTCCTAATTAATTCAAATGCGTAAACTAAATGAGATATATGAGTTAGATTCTTTGTTGTTTTGTTTGTAATACTGCTGGGTGCTGTCTATAACAGCTTGCATAATTTTACATCTACCGGTAAGCATTTGTAATTTGCCAAAATCTTTATTAGTAATTTTATAAGGATTACCCATTCATTTCCCCTCTTCTGTACATCTTTAAAATTGAAAATGCTTGTACCGGTAAGTCCTTTTATTTGGCTCTTTCAAATACTCAAATTTTATTGTCAAATCACATAGACCATATAATATATAAGGCTGCAGACATCAACCATATAGTAAATTAGGCACAACATTTAGAAAACTTCTAATGAACTTTTATTTCATACAGCTATTTCAGGAAAGACAAGTACTATGGTCTGAGCTGTTTTGAGAACATGCATGTTGAGAATGCAGCTGAGAGGGGGGCGAGGATGAAATCTGTTGGGTTCTCTCCACATCTTACACCACACTACACAGACACATGCAATTCTTAGAACGCCAGGTCAGGTAAGGTTATATCTCAATCCATCATTGTAGCCACACCACCAAACTGACTACCAATTGAAAATTAACAGATTCTTGTCCATTTGTAGTAGTGTAGATTTTTGTTTGGTCTGTTGTCGGTCTTGTTAGTGTGACTGAGGTAATGGTCAGAAGAGGAATGGTCATCTGATTCTGAATACAATTAAAGTATTTAAAGCTGTAAATATACATTCATAAAAAAACACTTCTGAATTGTACTGTGATAAATTAATAAGTAACTGCCTAAATGAGCAAATGAAACGGGTCAAATGAGTTTGTTTACAAAGAAGTGATCATATCAGAAACTTATAATAGTAGTGGTAGTGTTTATTTTACCTGACTGCTAAGAAAGCATAAATGCTTGTTAGTAAGCAACCAGAGGACCGACGGCTTAAGGTCCTCTCCGAGAGACCTGGTAATGAAGATTAATGCCTTACCAAAGGGCACTAGCGCATCGTCTTGGTTTCGAACCCGGGTCACCGGATTACGAGACCACTGCTCTACTGACTGAGCTATCCTGTCCAGAAGCTCCTTGAAGCTATCTCATGGTGAAGCAAACCTTACGCACTGTATTAGGATTTATTCCAAATTCACAAAGGCATTCCTTTCTGTATACTCTTTGTGCAAGAAATGAGGAAAGAGTAGGCATTGAGAAATAGGAGAGTCAAGTAATGGAGACAGAAGAATATTGTGTCAAGTCTCATACTGATCAAAAATGCTTCTCTGATCTCTGTAAATTTTTCATTGCCAATTCATTTGAATTCTTGCTCATATATCATATATATATTTTTTTGAATATATAAATAGATATAGTATGAAAATAACTGAAACTGTTTTTCTTCCCTTCCTTACAGACATCTCTTACATTCCCCTGGAAGGTATGAGGATCTCAAAGCGTTCTTCAGCGATCACAAAGCTTCCTTGCCGCTCTCCAGAGAGGGATCGTGGGAAGGTATCGCCTCGGTGCTTCACAATTCGTCCAGTCCAGTCCACAATGCATCACCTGTAACCAGCTCATTTCAACTCACTCCTCCAAGCTCAGATGAACACCATCCACATATGAAGGTAGGTTCAATTTAAAAATGCATAGTAGTGGGTTTTTATGACGAAATTGTCCCCATTTTGCTGTTTACCCAATAATGGGCATTGTCAGTCACCAAGAGTGGACTTCACATTTACAACAGACAAGTCTTGTGTAATGCACTGTGCCCTTTCATACCACCTTATCAAATTCTCATCATATATATATATATATATATATATATCAAATTCCCTCACCGTCGAGATATAGGCAAGTTGGAGTACTTTGCGGTGGGAAAATGGGTTCGCTGCTTCTGAGATGTTTGCACACACAGTTATATTAATTGGTAATTCAACCAAATCTAGTGTCAGCGAATTAGGATGCAATACACATTGACACTGACAACTGTTAGGCTTGAGTATAATCAGGTTTATGTTGTAGTTGGCCCCACTTTACATCAAGTATACGTTAACATAAATTGTGAATTTCTAGACATTTAAGCAATTCAATGGACTGAGACACTCAGCCTATTTTGAACATAAATATTTCCTGTTATGAATCGCACACAAATGATTTATCCATCTAATCATTTGTTTTCTTTTGTTTCTCAAAAGATCACACATCCGGCAGGATGCTTCAGTCAGTTTCTTAGTTTCTTTGGAGAGCAGATCTTCACCTTGTGGAAATACATCCTCCTCAGAAAGAGAGTTCTCTTCTTTTCACCGCCTCCCATAGGTGTTGTTTGTTATAAAGGTAGGAATACTCCCAATGTATTCATTTTAATTGCAATGTTTGTTTTTTGTAAATCCAAAATGTGATTTATCGTTGTATGAAAAGGACATGTGCATACTTTTGTTTCCTGAAAACATTATGTGCTATGCAGTGCAAACACGCATAGAAAATCAAGTATGAAATACATTTCATGATTTGGTACTTTGAGTGTCTTCATTTTCACTTTTATCTAGTTTTTCCTGTTGAGAAATATTCAATGGGTGATTGTTTCTTGATTATCTGGCCACATGCAACATTTCGTACTGAGTTTCATGATATATCATTGTGGACTGTAAAAAATTACCTTCAGAGACATCGGCCCGTCTCTTGCTGTAAGTTTAATTCTTCCTCTCCTCCCTAACTCTTTTCTTTCATTATATTTGAACTCTCATTTTGCTCTTTCTCATTCTCTTACGTTCTCTTTCTCTCATTCTATCTATCTATCTTCTTCCTTTCTGTAGTTTTTGTCATCTCTGTACTTCCCCCTTTCTCTCCTTCTCTCTCTCCCTCTCTCTCTCTCTCTCTCTCTCTCTCTCTCTCTCTTTCTCTCTCTCTCCCTCTCTCTATCTCCCTCCTCTCTCTCCTCCTCCCTCTCTCTCTCTGTTTTTCTTGTAGTCACACTCACACACATACATGCAAACTCACACACTTTTCTTATATTTTAACCCATCCAGTATACTGTGCAAGTCTGATGAGTCACCACGATATCATCCTCAACTCGGCCATTGAACAGAAGCCGTATTTTTACGTCAATATAGCCGATATTGATACCTTAGAGTCAGAAATGTCCTACATTGCATGTAAGTGTTTGAAATCATTTCAGTTTGTTATTATTTGAGTCATCACCATTTATGTTAGTGTTTGGTTTGATAATGAATGCATAGGTGCTCAATTGGAATTCTTGATTTGATTCGAGTTCATTTATTTACAGGGTTACCCAGTGAGTGAGGGAAACCACCTATCTTTCCCAGAGGTAGTTCAAACATTAAACATTAGTGAATTGATATTATGTGACTGAAAATTTAGAATATGGTTGAACTGTAACTGGTGCACTACATTTAATAACTTCTCACGTGAATTTTTACCTTTCTTGTTCATTTATTTCCTTTTTTTAAAATATGAAATGGAAGAATAAGTAATGGAATGAAATGGTGAATTAAGGAAATATGTAACTTATTTGGTATTATGTGGTATTATGCAAATTATATTCTGTAATCAGTAATCACATAGCAGATACTCCTATTGTAGAGATGCCTATAGGTATTTTCAAGCATTCATACTTGAAATTTATATAATTCATTATTTTACTTAACCCTCCCTAAATTTAAACAGAGGTGTTGATGTTTAGTGGATAAGTCACAGGACTGTAGCTCACAAGGTACGGGGTTCAACTCCCAGCCCAGTATTAATGTCCTTTGACGTCAATCTACATTTGCCACTCTCCACCCGGGAAATACATGGGTCCCCGGTAGAATGTAAACTTTAATGTAGCTTGCTCAGCATTGTGGCGTCTGGCTGGAATGCTCCCCAGGGAGTGGAGAATGTGCATACACTGTCATACCTGCCAACCCTTCCGAATAATCTGGAATATTCAGTTTTTCTGGATTTTTAGGACCCCAAAATCCGGAATATTCAGGATTTTCAAAATTTTGATAAAGCTTGTTTTATCATATGCCGCGATGTGACAGTTCACGTATTGCGTACGTTGAAGGGCTGCATGATTGAGCAGCGCATTTGTACACTTTTTTTGCACAGATTTATTGCGTATTGCCAGTTACACTGCCGCTGCATGTTCGAACGCCTGTTATTAGTACAGATTTCTTATTTTCGAAGACATACCGTGCTAAAAATTCTTAATTCTCATTATCAAATGTTGTGTGCGGGCAAGCCTGAAAAGCGCTTAGAGACATTGTCAATGTATTAAACCCCTTATAAACCTGGAATGTTATCATCATTATTCAAAGGCACAACGGAGAAGATCTTCCAGGAGAAGGAGAGACTGTACGACGTCTACGTCGACAACCAGAACGTAACGACCCACGTAGCCAACCTGAAGGACCTCCTGAGACCCAACGACACGGACAGGGAGAAGTTCATGAGGCTCAATAATCAGAGGGCTACGGCAGTCTTCAATGCTAGGGAGCAGGGGGTGGAGCCCAGCTCAGAGGAGGATGACGAGATCTTTGCCAAGTAAGTTCAAGTCGGGTTAAACTTTTGTGGCTTGCCACAGATTTTAAGCCTGGGTTTAAAGACATCGTTAAACAATGTTAAAGGAAACCTAAACCCAAAGAATAAGTGTAGGTATTCTGAAAAATGAGACGTTAACCTGCACTTTGATGTACAATATTCCTTACGAAAATGTACAAGATATATATAAATGAAGATATTCCTGGCATGAAGTGATGCCTTTCAGCATGTTATGGGCGCAGCCATTTTTTTCAAAATGTGACGTACCTGTTGAAGTTGTACATGTATCATGCACCAAGCTTTAGTTGGAAAGAATTTTTAAATCAATAACAAAACCTTTACTTTTCAATAAAAACAAATAATAACTGAGATGATAGAAATTATATTAGGTGAAAAATAAATAATAGGGCCACAATTTTAACGAAATTCATTTATAAATACTATACTGTAGCAGTTGACAAATCTATTTCATTTATGAGAAACCTTCACCCCAGAAGAGCACTAACTTATTTATGCAATTTGCGTTCTGGCATTTATAGTACAAAGGATAATAGCAGGTGAATGAAATGCTTCATCACCACACACGTCTGGGAAAGAAGCATCCATAAATTTGAGTACATTTACTTGAAAAACGACTTCGCATAGTACGTCACATTATCGAGAAAATGGCGATGCCCATGTCGTGCTGAGAAACAGTACTTTATTTTTGCTTTATACCTCTCTCATACACTTTGGTGGGGAATCTTGTAGATTTATGGGCAGTAATATAATAAATCTCTCAGAATAAGTAAAGTTGTTACCTGGGGTTCGGTTTCCTTTAAATCTGAGATTCACGGCCCTACGTGTTATCAGTGTCTGTGATATGGTGCAATATTGAAGCCCTAAAAAAATTGCGCTTCAAAATGATCAAGAAATGCCTCAAAAATTAAGTCTTTGAGTGACCGGTTTTCCCATACTCGTTTTCCCCAATAGACTGTAGTGTTATGAAAACCGTGAAGAAAACGTAAAATTTGATTTTTATTTCCAATCATAAATATCTTGATAATCAGACAGGCGATCGGCATGTAAATGTCATGGGGTTCCTGACTGACCTAAAGGTTTATAATTATCATTGCAGCATGAGCTAAATCCAGGATTTTTGTTCAGAATGTTGAGACAAAGTTACCCAATCCTGTTAACCCCAAAAGAGTTTTTTTTTTCTCCAGCCATCAGAAGCAATCATAGATCCTTCCCAACTCAAAAGATAGTATTGAAATGAATTTGTCTAGCTTTTGCACCACTTTTGCTTAGCACAAATTTAAAGTAATCAAAAATTCTTGCCTACTTTTCAAGCATATTTTCTTACAGCTGCAATTTTCAAAGGAGCATGAGCCATGAACAGTTATGTTTGCTTTCTCCAGAAGATGTTTGCAAAGTTATCTAAATGCAACTCTCCTTTTCATTTGTTATACATCCGCAGTATTGAATTCTAATAATGGAAAGAAGTTTCCTTGAAGAGGTTTTTTTTTTTTTTGGTTTTTTAAGTTTTAAACAAACAAACCTCTCTCCATGTGTGAGAGATGACAAGCTTGGTCTGTAAATGAGTGAAAAACAATTCAGCCAAGATCTTGAAGTTTTTAAAAATTTGTACCTGTCATGGCTCTTATGGCTTATAACAAGGCAACATCATAGCAGTTACACAAACTATATAAACTGATCTCCTAAAGTCCTCTCCTTTCTCATTTGTTCATGATTCTGCATTGTTTCCCCAGCTTCTTCCTGGAACAGAACAACCACATCTTCCAGACTCTGCATGAGATTGCCACCACTGAAGACAAGTCTCTGACCAACGACCACATGAAGGCCATGGGACTGGATCCCGTCGGTGATCGAGCCTTCATCGTCGACCTCCTAGAACTCTACGGCATCGACGTCATCCTCATGATCGATACCCCATGCTGCCCTGTCTGAAGGGGTCCTAAACCTAATGGCTTGTTCACACTTGACATGGGTGTTCACACTTAACGTGGGTGCTCACACTTAACATGGGTGTTCACACTTGACATGGGTGTTCACACTTGACATGGGTGTTCACACTTGACATGGGTGTTCACACTTGACATGGGTGTTCACACTTGACATGGGTGTTCACACTTGACATGGGTGTTCACACTTGACGTGGGTATTCACACTTGACATGGGTGTTCACACTTGACATGGGTGTTCACACTTAACGTGGGTGTTCACACTTGAAATGTGTGTTCACACTTAACATGGGTGTTCACACTTGACATGGGAAACCGCAGCAGGGGAACGTTTCACAAACCGTCTTAGGTACATGTTCACCCACATCCCATTGAAACGTGCGTGATGTAATTAACACATGTTTCAACGGGATGTCAGTGAATTTGATCTTTTGATCGTTTCATGAAATGATGCCCAGGTTTTTGTTTTACCTGTGAAGTGAATAGCAATTGGGAATGAAACAGAGTAGGTATGCACAACAAAGAGCCTACACATACTTCCTAGAAGATATATATTACTGTGCAGGCGCGTACACAGGGAGGGGGGGGGGGGTTTGGGGTTAAACCCCTCCTCCCCCTTTGGTAATTTTTTGTGTGTAAACCCCCCCTAAATTTCTCTAAAACCCCCCCCCCCCCCCTCTCTTTTGGTTATGGTTTTTTTTGGGTTTTTTTTTTGAAAAAAATTCCCATGGTTGACCTAAAAAGCTGACCTTACCCCCCCCCCCCCCCCCCCCCCCCCCCCCCCCCCCCCAACGGAGCAAAACGTCAAATTTTCAAATTTCGAGACCAAAAAAAAAAAAAAAAAATGTGTCCTCTTACCCCCCCCCCCCCCCCCCCCCTCCCCGCTTATTCAGCGGTCGGCTGAGTCGTTGCGATTTTTTTGGGACCAAAAAAAAAAAAAAAAAGTGACCTCTTACCCCCCCCCCCCCGCTTATTCAGCGGCTGGCTGAGTCGTTGCGAAATTTTCGGCCCGATTTATAAATGTTAAAAAAAACCCCCCCCCCTTGAAAAAAATCCTGCGTACACGCCTGTTACTGTGAAGGTTATTATGCTAGCATCAATAATATATATTTTTAAACGTTGCAATTTTCTGGGTTATATGTGAACAAGCCTTAAAGTTGCTCTGTTGAGTGAAAAAGTGTTGGCTTCTACATCATTTTTTACGTTTTAACAAACACCAGAGGACTAAGGGCATTCATTACCTTGTTACACTGAAATCTTGGTATGATATCAGTACAGTCGAACCTCATTTTAGAAGACACTGTTTAAACAAACTTGCAATATAATTTGGAAATTTGCCGGGCCACTCCTTTGTACTCTGTTGTTTTTTAGCCCTGATATAACAATGTTTCAATTTTATTAGATAATTTCCTTAGTCCTGAGTTTGTTATGACAAGGTCTCACTATGATTATGATAAATACAGCTATATGTATAAAGCGCTATACCCTGTGGATAAAATTGATAGAATTCTATATTTCCCCAGCTTCGGCTAAATAACCATGACAAGGTTATTGAGCCCTCAAGAATTGTTTCAATGAGTTCCCACTTATTCCACCTGTGTTGAGAGTGGCAAATTGAGGTAAATGCCTCACCAAGTCATTACCATATGGTACAAAGCAGCTTTAATTGATTGTTTCCATCATGTTTGAGAGATTTGATTCAGGAGTGGTTTTTAATTGATTTATTTGGATTGATTTGGAAGATGTTTTGCTAAAGTTTTGAACATAAATGAAATTTTGAATCTGATCATTGTAAGTTCTATAAGCATTCAGAGTTGCACATTGTTAGACTTTACAACATTAACCTACATACATGACGATGGGAGAAAGTGACCTTGACGTTTTAGTATTGTGTTATCTTGCAGAGTAAATGGATTCATACTTGTAATTTTTAAATTATTGTGATTTTCTTGTGAAATTGGTCAGGTTACAAATGATTATATCAAGCCAACTATATATGAAATACATGTGTATCCCACTCATAAAATATGAGTGATCGCTATTGATTGAAATGAAGCGATGACAAAAATATCAATATACCTGTCTACATGTATGATGTTTTAAGATGATTTTTATAGAAATTTGGGATGAATTTGTAGTAGAATTAACTGAAATAACAAAGGCACAAAGTTGTGCGTGAAAGATAAGTTAACACATTTTTTAGAAAGAAATTAGAGAGTTTGTGTCAGTGCAATGAACGTATTCAACTGAATTTTATTTGCATCTAGGCAATCACTTTGTCACACTCAAAATATAGATAGGAAAGATTTGATACTTCTACTTTGCTTATTTATTTTCTAATTTTCAAATAAGTTTGTGCAATATTGTCGTTTCAAACAAAGCACTCTCTTTTATGCAATGATATCGTTTTCATATTCAGATGAGTTGCTCTCTTATATTTTCCGTGCATTCCTCATGTTGGACCTTTAAATTATTTGAAAGTACTAATTATAATAACAGAAATAATTGTGTTCTCATTATTCCTTTCTGAAATTGTTTAAATGTTATTAGTGTCTTTATACACAAGTATCATAGCTCAGTGTTACAAGCAATTATCTTTGAATCAGTAAGTTGTTGTTAACTTGATTCACAACCCAGTTATTCCTTTCCGTTATGCATGTTATCCAAAATATTGTAGTGCTTCTAGTAAGCTTCAAGATATGTATCTGTTATGGATTACCAACAAGCAAATTTCGGTGGATTCATGATGTTGCTGGTGAGGCACAATTTTGTGTCAATTATATATTTAACAAGCCTTTTTTTTTAACAACAGTCCTTGGATTTAGGCACATTTGTGTCTCAAGAAAAATGTACCGGTATATCAAATTTGAACCATATGCAGGTAAATACATATATCAATTGATATCAATCAACTACATTTCAAATTGCTTTGTTTTGTTATTAGCCTGGCAAGATCTTTAGAAACAAACTTGATTTGAGCCAGGTGGAGATATATCATACCTTGCTGTAATTTTGATTTTGATTTTGATTTATTTTTTTTTATTTTTTATTTTTTTTTAATTTTGTAAATGCTGTATATTTCCAATTTTCATTCAAAGTCTGCTTTGTAAGTTTGGGTTATATTGTCAAATGCCTTGAAACATTTCTGTAAAGTCCAAAAGATATCACCATCCGTACACATTGTAATCTGAAAAGTATATTGATTAAGAACCAATTTCAATCACTATTATTTACTGCCTCCAAGAAGGCAGTCAAGGCCCCTCGGCCCAGCGGTGGCAAGAAGAGGAATCGCTTTTTTGTGATTTTTCAAACATTTTCCAATTGTTATTTCATGAGTAGCAGCTTGAAATATTTGTCTTTTGCATCTCTCTTTTCTGTGCATTGGAAGAAAGCCCTATAAATGTTATTGATGATAATAATATTTAGTATTATGTAGGGTATTCCCCAGCATTTTCTCAAAATATAGGCTTTGGGAATATTATATGAACCATTTTATTTTACTATGAACAAATGTGCCTATTTCACATGACACATAACAAAGAGATTTTAGATTTTATTACATGTACCCTTTTTCATTAATCATTACTGTTGCATTCTATGCAATTAATGCAATTAATGGGTGATACATGTTACTGTTATTTTCTTTTAAACCAGGTATTCAGAGAGTTATGAACATATTCATTGCTATTCCTTTAAAATGATCCCATTATGCTTTCCTTCATATCTACCTGTTACAGTTTTCATGTGTAACCCCTGTCCAGGGGGGTGTTTCACAAAGATCCTAAGTAGGACTTAACACTAAGTTGGACTTAAAAATTATGGACAGCCATTGGAGCCTTAAAATGAAATATATTCAAAAGCAGAAATTCAAGTATTTTAGACTTTTTATAAATTCCACATCAAGAACATAGAATCTCCCATGATAATAGAAAATATGAATGATTTGAATCAACATTTTATGCCTTCTAAAAAAAAAATTACAAAATGTTTTCAAGGATGCTAATGGCTTCCCATAAATTTTAAGTCCAACTTAGAGATAAGTTCAACTTAGGATCTTTGTGAAACACCCCCCAGGACATATTGAAATTATTTGATTTTACTTGTTCAATGAGTTTGGTAACAGATACTTCATATCTATTAGAAATATAGCTTTGTTTTGTCCAAATGTTGTATAATATTCTGTCTTCAATTTGTGGCGGTGCATTGATGTGGAGTCCACATGCACAAATATTGATTTATAAATATCTTACCTCTTTGCAATTGTCACATTCTATGAACAAATGATGCTCTTTGTCTATCTTCTTTATATCATGTATTTAATTTAAGATATAGTCGGGAAGTACTTTTATTCTCGCACCTTATATTTTTATGAATTGTCCAATTTTAAATAGTATTTTTGAGTTGTTATACCTTTTAAGTTGTTAAGTACAGACTAGTGAGACGTGACGACAATGTCCAAGCAGCAATTTTTAATGGTGGAATAATTATTTCGTTAGGTTAGGTTAGGATTCGATTTAGAATTAGCTTTGTTTTAGTTAATTTTTATTCACTTATACCACATGGGAGTTTGTGCAACATTTTATAGCCATATTCCTGTATGGATTATGTGGGTGGCTGGTGGTAAGACAAATATGAAATGATTTTTGTCATATGATAAACATTTTGCATAGGTATATTTTTTTTAATGAATGTTTCTTGACTTGCATGACCATTGCTTCCTTGCTTACCAGTATTAGAGCATATGGTTAAGGGAAGTGTTATCTTTGGTGTAAATTTGATCAATTTGTTACATGTGGCATTCATTATTTTGCAGTTCAAGTTGTTTGTGGCCTCAGTACTCTGATTAGCTCAACTCGTCTTATCTTGTCCTTTTGTTTTGAAGATGCTACTTAATCGCTGTGTTCATTTTCAAGAAAGTGTAAATATCAAGCTACTGACTGTTTCTGAACAATATGCATCAAATCATTGCCATTCAATTTTTGTTAAAGATGCAGAATGAAGATGTACATTTATATATATAGTATATTTGTTCAAAGGGATTTGTAGCCATATTTTATTTTTATCATTTGAAACAGGTGGACACTAAATATTAATACTGTATCATAGTGCAATAGTTGTGTATTGTATACATTGCTTATGTCATGAAACATTTTATTAAATGACTTGACAAAAACCAAGCAATTTGTGTAGGTCATTGAGTTAATCTGATTTGATGCAAGTGGACAATCAAGCAGGGGTATTGAATATTGGAAGGACTGCCAAGATATTGAGGAAAACAAAGCAGAAGAACCTTTAAGAGAAGGGGTAGGTAGAGAAAGTGGGAGAGAGGGGGGAGGGAGGCACAGATAGTGAGAGAGAGAGAGAGAGAGTTAGAGAGGGAGAGAGAGAGAGAGAGAGAGAGAGAGAAAAAATGTCTACACCAGTAGCTTTTAACTTGTAAATAGATAAGTTGCACTTTAAATAATTAAAGATACACATTATATAATACAAATAAGTGGCATATAGTGGGTAGAGATTAGAGAAATTGGAGGGCACTGGAGCCTTGGAAGGGGAGGGGGGCATTTATCTTTCTTTGCAGATGAAAAACGAGAGAGCAAGGTATTCAAGTGAGGGGAGGCAGTGGGAGCTAAGGTTGTATTATCGTTTCAAAAAGACTTCCTTTTTTTCTTTATTTTCTTCTTCTTCCTTTTGAGTACAGATAAGACCTCTTTACAGAGTATTATCGTACTATACTGGCGGTGTGTGCAGGTGGACCACTACACCAGGGTTTCCCCCTACTCTTATATAGTGCAGTGGGTTCTTAACGTGCAAAGCCAATTGACTCTTCTCTACACGGGGCCTCCATTTAACATCCTATCCGAGGGACGGAGTGTTTTCCACTTGACATAACCTGCGTCTATGAACAAGGGAAGGTGCACGTTAACACACAACGCAGGCTTCAGTCATCCGCCTGGGTGGGAGTCGAACCCGGGATCTTTGGTTCAACATACGGACGCTTTTCCGACTGAGCCAACTCTCTTTTTCTATATGCAATAAAGTAGGTTCCCCTTGCATCAGCATCTTCTCCAACTTATTAAACCATGAGATTAACTTCCTTTATCATTGTACAGAGTGATTCAAATTTGACACCTTCTGACTAAACATAATAAATACTCAAGTTTTGTTCTTGGTTATCTCTCAGTGTGAAATTAGAACCTTTTTTTTTATATCTGTAATTTGTATTTATCTCACACATGCAAGCACCCCATTTTTTTCTTACCTCTTATATCCAAACATCTTCAATCGGATAAATATCTCGAAAGTAGCTTCGAAAAATAATACAAAATACGATATAATTCGATTGATAATTCGATGTGAAAAAGATCATTTGTACCCAATTTTGTTGCACTGTAAGTATTTGTATTTTTCAGTGCATGCGTTGTTTGTGTACTAAAATAGAATATGCGTAAGTGCACTGCCAAATCGCTCTGTTGTACGAAACTAAATCTGACAAATTCTGGCAAAAGTCGGTCAATTTGTTTACATTTAGCTGCTAATTGGTAAGTGTTTTAACAATTTTGCTAGCTGTAAAGATTAAAATGTTTTACTAACTTGTCAGATAAGCTAATATCAGGTACATTGGACCAAAATGAACGTTACTCGGGAATATTTTCGATTTGTGGTCCGGGTCATTCGTCGGCTGCTAGACAATGCGTGTATAGGCCAGCTGCACTAACCCAATGCCGAGGCTGGCCCGGGCTTTTGCCCTAGCGCTGCACTGGAACCTAACAAAATAAGTGATTGGTCTACTGAAGAATGAAGAATCTTTGGTTTTTATCTTTAGGAGGATATATTATTTAGTGAGCGCTAGTGATCTGGACAGGAGACAATTGTGTCACACGCATGTATGTTGTAGAAACGGTTGTCGGAGATGAAAACGGGCACTTAATTAATAAGAGGGAATACAACGGAAAAAGGCACTGGTCAAAATATTATAGATCTAAGGTAGGCACATTCATGGGGCACTAGAGGGCGCTTTGCGCGCGTACGAAAATCTGAATGGCCTTGCTGCGGTGGGTCGGCAATAATCAGCCCAAAACTTGGATATGGGAGGGTGGAAGGATATATCTTTTTTATAATGTTATCTGGTCTTACCCTTAACCATCCTATGTTTAATCTATGTAGAAATAACATGCGAGTACGATAAGAGAAACATCGGGCCCATTACTGATGCAACTTTTAAAATATTAGCCTAGAAATGACCACCAAACGGAAAAAATTGACATTTTTTCCCGACAAATCTTCATAAAATCTGATTTATAAACAAAATATATCCTAAAATATCACATTTTAGCGATGTAATCGGCGGTCCCGCTACCCAAATCTGAAAAATCGAGTTTCTTACGCGTGTATGTAAGAAATATGGGTACCATAAAATGAGCTTTATTTCAAGTATTTTTCAGATATAGAGCCCGATTTTGTGCTGGTCGCAAGCTCAAAAGTATCTCATCGCATGTATTAAATCAATGCAGCCGCACACCGCGACGCACACACGATATGTCTGTCTAATTCAGATTCCAACTTCCGATCACCGCTGTGCCTGTATTCGGCCAGGCGAGCACCCGGGAGCTCCGGCGTGGGATACTTGCTCCGCCCGCTTGTGCTATACATCAGCGCAGAAACGCACGGCGCGCGCGAGCGCTTCCTATTGACTTTGTACATGCGGCCGTAAACTGAAACGCTCGGCCGATAACCGGCTCCAAAACAGTGAAAATTGAAATGAATATTGTCATGGCAATTCGTGATTTTTTTTTGGGATTCTTTTTTTGTTTAAATAATAATAATATTTGCTTCATGATTTGAACAAGAAATGATAATAAATAGGAAGTAAAGAGTCCAATAAATAGGATTTTGTCTTAAGTGGCCGAAAACCGGGTACTTTACTCTAGGTACACTAATACAAATACGATTTTCTGAAAATTCAGGTATTATTTTTTAAGTTTCTTTCAAGTATATTTCTGCGCATTGCAGCGCCAATGTTCTTCACTGCTTCAAATTCACCCTTGAATTTTTTTTTTGCAACAAATTTGTTACGAGGTCCGCGAGTGTTCCCCGTTCCTTGCGTGTTGAAAGTTTGGTAATACATAGTTTACATTGACTCGCGCACGAAAAAATGGTCGAAAACAAAATGTCAAATGAAGAAATAAACAAGCTTTTGTATAGTACTTATAAGAGTTCTACCAAGGTTTCTTTGTCGATTTAATTTATTATATAGTCTCAATTAGAATTCAGAATTATCTCACTGAAAAGTTAAGAAACCGACGATGTTCTCGATCGTAGTTATTTTCATTTTGCCAGCAGCCGATCTAGCGTTGTTTGGGCAAAAAGCTAGGCCGCTGCCTTCCCACCTCGAACCTTTCCGAGTCCCGCTAAAATGGCGCTCTGCGGAGCTCCGAAGCTGCGTTGGTATCGCTGCAAACTCTCAGCCGGCCAGCTCCCCACGACGGACCATTCGCGGTATGGCGAGAGTGTGTGTGTGAGGTATGATTTTGGATTCGAGAACGCACGTAATGCAATCGTGCGCGTCATTTTCAGCTGTCGAATGTATACGACCAATTTTACATGTACGATTTTTAGTACAGATACTTGGTCAGTTTTCTTCTTATATCTTTGGTTTTACAACATTTAAAAATATAATTTCTTCAAATTTGCTCCTGACTCGGTTCAGACTAATTGTGTGATGTGTTTTCAAGTCAATTTTTTGAATATATTTTTTTACATGAATTTGCCTATCTAAGGGACACCTATCAGATTTGACAAGATCAAGAGGCAATTATAAGAGGTGAAGGGGCACTTATTACAAAGGAAAATGGGCACATGTCAAAGGTATATGGGCATCTATGAGTTTTTAACAAGAGGTATATATCGGAGGTGTCAGAAGTGGCAAGTGGCAAGTGGCTCTTATTAAAAAGAAAAGGGCACTTGTTAAAGTAAAATTAGCTTGAAGATTTGAATAGGGCCAATTACCATAGGTGAAGGGGGCACTCAAATATCAGAGGTGGTAAGAGGCAATTATTATAAGAACATGCAATGACAATTATTAAAAGTAAAAAAGGGCACTTTAAGGGGTAGGCCTACCTGAAAAGTGTTGGGCTATGGAGCCCTGTGCGAAAATGATTCTTCTCTAGCTTCTAAAAATCAACCCGAAAATTTGTGTTGCGTCCTATGGGATGCATTTACTCACCGCTTTTGTAAAATTTGTGTGAGAGAATTGGTTTTTGGTGAGTCCGGGACGCAACTTGGCGCAAACCTTGCCTATAATTGCTTTACGAAAAAAACCTGCCACAAACTTTAGAAATATGTGACACTAGTAAAAATGTGCATGAGACTAACTTTGTTTGGTAAAATTTGCATATAAAAATTTGCGTAAATATGAAGAAAAAAAATTATTTTATGAATCCACAAACTGCCGAATCCAA
This sequence comes from Strongylocentrotus purpuratus, assembly GCF_000002235.5. Lineage (NCBI taxonomy): Eukaryota > Metazoa > Echinodermata > Echinoidea > Camarodonta > Strongylocentrotidae > Strongylocentrotus > Strongylocentrotus purpuratus. The sequence goes on from NW_022145614.1 coordinate 19,356,451, forward strand.
AGTTGAAACAAACATTCATTCAAGATATTTCATCAAGCTAATCCTGTCCTCTTACACCCAAAGTATTATGTGTGTTTTTCTGAAAATGAGATCTTTATAATCCTAAACTTCTTCTTCCTTTCTTCCCACTCTCGCTTACATGTATTTGTACTTCAATCATATACTGACACTGTAATTCTATCATCTCTTTCCTTTTCAGGATAAATGGATCAAGATGGACAAACATATTTGCGGAGCCTGTGGGTCAGATTCCTCCACCATAGAAGATTTCATACGCCACAAAAGGTCTGAATGCAAATGGGTCCCTACAACCACTCAAGTTGTCAAAACTATTGGCCTCAACTTGTCTACACCAACTCGATCCCAAGCCGACTCAACTCAAGGCCAGACTAGACAACATCAGAGAGTTACTTCAACAACCCCTGTAGAGACAAGCTCAGATATTCTAGAAGGATCACCTAGTACAGAACCAGAAGAGACAGGGAGGAAGAAGAAGTCAAGGAAAAGGAGTGCTGAAGCGCCTCCTAGAGGAGCACCAAGAAAGAATCCAGGAGAAAAGAGAAAACCTAAGCAATACGTCAAACAGTTTAAATGTGACTTTGAACTCTGTAAGTTTGTGACAGCTCATCAGAAAGATTTGCACCGTCATCGAAGGATTCACACCGGGGAGAAACCATTCAAATGTCAGTTCTGCGAGAAACGATTCTCCAGAGACGATAAGAGGAAGATTCATGAGAGAGCCCATACAAAGGAGAAGCCCTTTGCTTGTGAACTGTGTACCTACAGGTGTGCCGATGGGGGAAGCTTCAAGAAACACATGCGTGTCCATTCAGGTGATAGACCCTACCAGTGTCAACTCTGCTCCTACGCCAGTCGCAATTCAAGCCAGTTGGTTGTCCACCTGCGCCGCCACACCGGTGACTCGCCGTTCCACTGCCAGCAGTGTGATGCAAAGTTTAAAACCAACACCGATCTGAAAAGGCATACCCTCATTCACACAGAAAGCAAACCATTTGGCTGTGATCAGTGCAGCTACAGATCTCATTTCAAATGCAATCTCAAGTCCCACATTCAGACCAATCATAGAGGGGAAGTGAAGTACAAATGTGATAAGTGTCAATTCCAATGCAGAACTCGAAAGCAGATGGACAACCATGCAAGTTGTGACCATAGCGCATCTTCCAAAACCAAAACAAGCATGGAACCTTCCGAAAATAATAAACAGAAGAATTACAGGAAAATGTTCTTGTGCGAATATTGTCCATACCATGCAAAGCACAATATTACCCTGTTGATGCATACAAAGAAGAAACATCCGGATGAAGGGAAAGCTGTGGAAACTTCAAATATGAAGACACCAACAAAAAACCGGATGGCCAAAGCTCCTTCCAAATCAAAGAAAGCGTCAAGGAAAAATGTGAGAAGCTCTAAGCCAGCGATTCCAGTATTTGATGGGAAAAAACCATGGTCATGTGAGGATTGTGATGCATCATTTGTTAGGGAAGACTCCTACAGGAGTCATAGGAGACAGCATGAACAGCTCCAGGAGAACGAGGGTACAGAACATCAAGTGCTGCAGAACACTCCAAGGGCATTGGAAAAGGGATGTGATGAGAGATGTGCTGACTCCTCAAATCTTGATGATGCTATTGTGATTACAGTAGACAAAAACTCTCAACCAGTTACAATGGATCTTGGTGGGAGTGAACATTGCCATCCTAGAATAACTGAGAATGTGTCTTCGAGAAATAGTGCTTCGCAGCTTGATGATCAAAGTACTGAGAGTTATCCAAGTACCAATGGTACACATGTATCAGGTTCTTCTTCCGCTTCTTCTATGGGTACCTTCTCAATACCTGACCCACTTTCAACGGGTGCAGAGGTCTGTATCTCAGGAGACACTTCATTGACCATCTCAGCTACAGGTCATGACAACCCTGCAGACAATGCAATAAACGTTCTTCCAGAGTCCAGTGAGCCTCGAGTTGCAACCTGTCAAGGAAAACTAATAACAATGATGCCAGTCAACATGAACAGGACGTCCTCTGAACTTTCCGCTCATGTGTTGTCTTCAGGGATCATTGTAGCACAGGACTGTGACACTTATGTTCAAGAAATTGGCGATGATGGACAGCTGCAGCAGAGTGAGGCCATTCAAACTCAGACGCTCGGCTATGGAACCTCCAACATTCCAGTCCTTGTGTCTACTATGTCTCATTCTCCCACTGCTGCTATTTCAAGTTCTAGTTCACCTTGCCAAACTGTTTTCATCAATGCCATGAAGGCTTCTCAGAATGAAAACAATGTTGTAGACAATGTTGGTCTGAGCATTCCCCAACCACCCAATGCTACTTATGTCTCGCTTTCAAATATTGGTATCAGAGGAGTAAAGACCGTACCAGTGATTTGCGCTAATCAGCCACAAACAGTTCAGCCAGCCTTGGCAACGGGCACAGTTCAACAAGTTGCTCACAAACACCAACAACCGCAGATACTTGCGGGAGCTGAGCAGAATTGTTTTGGAACTGTGAACATTGCTACAAACAACAATGCAGTGACCGTCAACCCAGCCAGCTTGACCGTAACCAACCTCGGTGTATCCTTATCAAGTTCAGTCACTGGCTCACAGCCACCCGGTCAGATTGCCATGCATACATCGTCTTTACCGACAAGAACATTTATTTTGAATGGAAGGGAGCTGAGCCAGGCTGGTCCAGCGATGGGGGTGACTTCTGGAGCGATCATCCTGCCCAAAGTGCCTCAATAGCCGTACTTCATATGGTGCTCGTCTGGTGTCAGGAGCGACAAGACTGAAACTGCAAGGTGAGTTGTAACAAGAGACCCTTGAAGGGGACCAATCACCTAAAAATATTTGAATAAACATGTATGTTTGGGATTCCATTCTTGATATCATCTTGGCACCAAATTTTGCTTTTTTGAAGAGATACATGGGAAGTTTAAATTAGTCTAGTTTAAATACAAAGATAAATTAATTAAGATATTAGCATCTTGTGAGTAGAGTAATTGATGCAATTGTACTATAGACACAAGCGCATGTTACTTACGTCTGAGTTACCTTCTGTGTCTGCCTTGATCTAAACTATTTTTTTTCCCACTGTGGTGATTTGTCTTCTAATGGTATACAAATTATGGTTGTGGGTCCAATTTAATAATAATAATAATAATAATAATAATAATACTGGGTTCTTGTATAGCGCTCATGTCTGTCAGGTTTGACACTCTTTGCGCTCCCGATTATTACCCTGGCTTTAGCACAGCTACCATCACGGCGTTCTAGCATTTCAAGGCATTAATTCCTGCAAGGTACCCATTTACATCACCTGGGTTGAGTGTGGCAAATGTAGATCAATATCTTGCCAAAGGACATTAGTGCTGCGGCAGGACTCGAACCGCGGACCTTGTGATCGACAGTCCGGTGACATATCCACTCGACCATGACACTTCTAGTTTTTGCAATATTATATACAGCATATGGGCCACTTCTCAAATTTGGGGAGAGTTGGTAAAAAAAATTCTGCTATATGGCCGGTGACATTCTTTGCAGAGTTATTTTATGCTGTCAGAAAATATGACAATTAGTTCTACAAGTGTAGTAAACTTACCAAATGTGAACTAACCAATGTGGTTAGGAACTTTTGATGATTCCTGTACATTTGATTTATATGCAAGAGACCAACCAGTACTCTTAGCACCACTTTCTATAAGATAAGAATTTTGTTGTGTACTTTCACAATTTGTTTGAATGGCCTCCAGCAGAATTCACTTTCATCATTCAAAATTCTGTAAATTAGGATGTATGCAGTACACAAAACTTTGGGCTGGTAGGAATTTATTCCTTGAAATGCTAGAGTGCCATATGACAGCCATGCTAAAGCCAGGGTAATAATCGGGAGTGCCTGGAGGGTCACATCTGACTGACATGAGCGCTATACAAGAACCCATTATTATCATTATTATTAAACAAAATGTAGACTTATTTCAGATATCACATTTCAATATTCCACAAAATACTGAAGTTAATTCACATTTTTTAACCAAAATAATCCATAGAAAGAGAAGAAGAAAAAAAAGCAAAGACTCTGTGCATTGTAGTTTATAATCCCCTGCCCCCCCCCCCCCCCAACATAATACTAATTTGGAAGTAACTATGCTGTAGCTACATGTACATGCACCTGTAATAGACCTGTGTTAACTCCTTTAGTGCTATGAGCAGTGTACACTCTCTACATTTTTATTACACTTTCCTCAGCAATTAAAAAAAAAAATTGTCTGTTAAATTGTTTTTCATCAAGTTAAATAAGATCATTATATAAGATTTGTATCATCACATGATACAAAATGTATAATGAGTTATAAAGATAAAAATTGCCAGTTTACAAAGTATAATCTGTGTTATACTAGTAACAATTCATAAACTTGATGGCATCTGGAGGGTTTAGATTACTATTGCTTATTCTTAAGACAGTTTGTAAAGTATAGACAGTTTGTAAATGTTAACACAGTACACACTCACACTGTGCACAAGAAAGTTTCCTTAATCTTTTATATTCAATTCTAAATCATCCTTATTATTATTATTATTAGGCATTTAGCTACGCTATTCATAGTACACTATATCACAGCGCTTACAATAATAACCACAAATCATAACATAACATAACATTGAACAAACAAAAAAAATAGCGAATCAAGTAGGAAATAAATAGGTTTTAAGGAGTTTCTTAAAAACATCCACTGATGCAGCAGCTTTGATACTGGAGGGAAGTTTATTCCACTCCTTAGCTGCTGCAACAGTGAATGTGCGATCTCCTGCCTTACTACGAGCCACATGAAATGTCAGTCGAAATGGGTCTGCATTGGAGCGAAGGTTTGTACGTACAGGTTGATACAACTCAAGACAGTCACTAAAATACTCTGGTGCCTGATCATGAAAAAATTTGTATACAAATAAAAGAATCTTAAAACCAATCCTCTGTTTGATTGGCAACCAATGAAGGGATGTTAGTAGAGGCATGGCATCGTGACGACGGTCTAAACGAAAAATAATACGAGCCGCCCAGTTCTGTAAACTTTGAAGTCTTCTTATATATGTTTGAGGGACTTCTGTAAGCAACCCGTTACAATAATCCAACCGGGAAAGAACATGGCTGCGAATCACATGATGACATGCATCTTCAGATACATACTTCCTAATCTGTGATACATTCTTCAACTGATATCGTACAGATTTACAAAGCTGGTCTATTTGGTTAGACATGGACATATTGCAATCAAAAATGACACCAAGGTTCTTGACCGATGTAGATGGTGCAATCTGGGTGGTTCCGAATGTAAGATTAACATCATTAATGTTTCCCAAGTTGTGTTTGGAGCCGATTACCAAAAACTCTGTCTTTTCCTCATTTAGTTTAAGCTTATTCCTTCCCATCCACATACTTATATCTGTGACACAATCTGAAAGAGTTTTTAATGCAGTATTTAAGCCATTAGGTTGCTTAGGGTTAAATGTAACATACAACTGTGTATCATCAGCGTAAGTGTGATATGAAACGTCCTTAATTTTGTAAGAATCTCATCAAAACTGGCAGATACTTCTGCATTAAGAATAAGAATATCTTCGACAAATTTCATGTCACCTTCTTTCCAGTATATATATTACTCTGTCATTTCATGTTTACTATAGAATCTGATCTTGTTTTTGAAAATCATGCTTTCCAATGAAAAAGAAAGAGAAGAACAAGATCAAGTGGGCAATGAAGTGGCAGTATGAACTACATATGTTTTAAAAATTGTTATATTGCAAGTTTGCAACTCAAAAAAAGGAGAGAAAAAAAATCTAGAGCAATCGAACAGAGAAGTGGCTCTATATGAACCACATACTGCATTTTAAAAATTAGGTGTTGTAGCTCAATAAATAAAAAAGAGAAAAAGTGGGGCAATCGAATGATGAAGTGGCTGTATGGAGTCCGTCGCTGGTGGTATTCATGACTCAAGAGGGCGATGATGTCAAATCAGCGCTATCACTTTGAAACCTGTCCCACTATAAGTGTAGTGTCCTAAGGCCAAGCACTCTCTTCGTATTGCTCCGCATTGGATTACACTGCACGCCCAGTTTGATTGACAGGCCGAGTGAGCTGTCTTCATTTGCATAATAATGTGTGTCCGTGTGACTGGAAGGGGGAGGGGCCTAGTAGCGTAGCTCTTAAACTTAAAGCTTATCTTGAGTTTGGGTAATGGAATTGCTTTTTAAAGAGAAACTGGATTGAAGGCAGTCGCTGTTGTTTATCGAGCAGTAGAGGGGTTGTTTTGACCGGCGAAATAAAAACATCAAAACTTGCAGGAAGTGTTATTCACTGAAAAGCAAAACTCTTTCATGTACAATGTATAAGACTGTATGTTATGTGAACATTGGTCAGGAACTTATTGTCTCATTATTCAGGTCATCCTGTTTCTGCCAAACTTGTTTGCAGGTATTATTTTGTTTGTAGCCTTGAATAATCAGCACAAGTTTTGTTTCGTTAGATAATATAAGAATCTAATTTGTATCATTAAGAGAATTCAATGTTAAAGTAATTACCTACAAGTTTTTTCTTTTCTTTTTGTTTTCTGTTTTTTAAATAATTTTTACAATAGTGTTAAATAGTGAAAGTAAGTTTGATTATATTTACAATGAACATGTTGCATCTCAAACTGAAAAACCATTTGCTTATAAAAGCAATCTACACATTACCTCATTATGTATGGCAAAATAAACAATGAAAAAAAATGAGGATTATTATTCAATAATGTGTTGCAGGCTTAGCAAAATTTGTAATTGATGTATGGCTAATTTCTGACACTATAGATAACTCACATGTTTTTTTCTTCATATTTTGGACATGTATTAGCTTACCTTCTTTTATTTGTCATGAAAAACTTGGTTTAAATAAAGATAATCATTCTAAAGAGCTTCATTTTTAACTAAGGAGAAATTAATTTTGGAAATATTTTTCTTTACAATATACATGTAAATAGATTACTTTATTTCTGCATACCGGTAATATTATGCAGAAATAAAATAATTCATTCACATTTCAAGTAAAAAAAGTTTATTCTTTTCTAAATTGCGAATTTCCTTTTAAGATATTTTGTGTGAAAATATCAGCCATGTATATTGAAGTAGTAAACTACAGGTCTTATTCCTGCCATTCAGCTTGTACAGCCCCTTTTAAAACACCATCAAATACTATGAAGAATGCAGAAAATTGTGTCATGTCTTGATGGGATGTACCTGTATGATCTGAAAGAGATGGTAAGGGAGGGATACTTAACAAGAGAAAAGTTGAGACTGAGAGGAAAGAAAATTCAGAGAAGTGGACATCAACAAGTGTTTAACATCTTAGTAAGAGCAGTATTTTGAAATCACATTTGATGGGAGAAAACTTTTGCAGATCCATACATTCTTACAATTCTGTATCCCATATTTGATTTAGTAAAGAAAGTAGCAATCATTTTCAAGTACGATCCAAATTAAAATGAGATACTTCCAAATTTGTTCAGTATAACAAAATCTTTTCATAAAAATATAAATACATGTTCCTGCCCCCACAAATGATTAACATGTAAATACCTACCCCATTTGTCCCTCCCTACTACTTTGCATCTGTTTGCTTGCCCTCTATGAGAAGTTAACTTGGACTTGACAGTGGAGCCAGCGAACACATCAAGCAGCATTTGGCTGCTCCACTACTTCACGGCATAATTTCCCCCATGTTTTTGTAAACCGTTAACCTGAAAATGAACAAGGAAAACATGTATTAAGCAAGATGCAAGGTATTTTTTCTCTTTCTTCTTCCTTTTGCGTCGCCGTTGTCCCTTGTTTAAGCATCGGAATTGTCCTTGGAGAGCTCACTTCACTTCCGTTTCTCGGCCCATCTCCCCGCACTACTTCTTCTTGTCACTCTGAAGTGGGCGCTGAGATCTGCCTCCATTCGTATGTGCATACAGGCACAGCATTAAGCTGTTATCGAGAGATTTATTCTACTCCAAATATTTTGCTCAGTTGTCAAGTCGGGGAAAGGTCCCCCCAGCCACTTGTAGGGGCTGTCATTTCTAAGATTCCCCTTCCCGTCTTTCTCTCTCTTTCTCTCAATCTCTCACTCTCTCTTGATATCTTTATCACCTTCTGTTTTTCTCTTTCTCTCTAACCCTATGCTTATTGCTGTTTCCCCCCAACATCATCTCTCTGTGCATCTGTCTGTCTCTCCTTCCCTCCCTGTCTTTCCCTCTCTTCTCTTCCTTTCTTTATTCTTTTGACATCTCTGTGTAACACTTACAGGTATCTTTTCTTCTTCCTCTTTATCTCTCTCTCTCTCTCTCTCTCTCTCTCTCTTTCTCTGTCTCTTTCTTCTATGTGTCTCTCTGTCCCCCTCTTCTTTCTCCTTGTTTCCCCCTTTTCCTATTCTCCGTTTCTTGATTTTGTTGTAATTTTCTTCTTTCCTCTAGTTTCTTGTTTGTGGTCTCTTTATCTCATCCTTTGTCTTTCTAAACAATTTCATGTGCTTTACCTGTCATTAATTTGTTTTAATGGTAATTTTTGTCTTCCCAAGCCTCCTAAATGCAATGCTTGTTTCCCCCTTTTCTTCACCGACCCCTTTCCCTTTTGAAGGCATAACCTTGAGGATAACAGTGTTATGTAGAGAACCCTGCATAGAGAAACTGCAAAATGCAGGGCATGTGTCTCCTACATTTTTATTCCGACTAAGATTGAGAAGTTCATCAGACTTTATACATCATTCATTGTCTGCGTTCCAAAAACCATTTCCAAGACCGTTTCATATTCTCATTATCCTTCTCGGGCCTCCATCTCTCACCTAGCAATATATTCCCTACAAAACTCCCAAAGAAAGAAGATGAATTCAAAACAATACCAGACAGCTAGTGATGACTCCATTGTTGAAGGATAGGAGAATTACCTCCACCTCTCTCGTCTATCTCCAACCTCCTCACTAGGTATGTCTTCATCAGCTCAGATTGTTAAATAGCCCGCTATTTCTGATTTGGGAAATATGCCTGAAGTTACAAATCGCGTCGTCATCAGCTTGAGACTCGACCTCGAAACTCAAGCTCAAGAAATTAGATCAAGATATTTTCTCAAGATATTTTGCCCAGCGTTCGCGCGTAGTGCGAGTCTTTTGTCTGGTGAAGTCGCACCGGACAAATAGCGGGATATTTTGCCAACTAGCCCAAGATATCTTGGGATGATTATCTCGACCTTATATCCCGTTAATCGCAACTGCAGGCTGATAAAGACGCAAATAAGCTGGATAATTTGCGATCGGGATAGTTAAAATAGCGGGTTATTTGGATATCTCGAGCTGATGAGGACAGGCCTACTCTCCCTTTCACAGGCTATATTTATGTTGGTAAGATGTTAGGGAAATATGGAAATGGAGATTGTTTTGATCTGGAATTAAAACCTGTGAGCGTACAACAACCCATCATCTATTGATGCCCAATGTAAATATCGGTAATCTCTTGACATAACTCATGTTTCAGGCGATGATGGGCTGGGACGACTGATGCAACCAAGAGCTTCTTGTGGTTATTATAAAGGAAAGTCGTATCAAAAGGCAATCGTTGCCAAGATAAGGACCTTATTGCCTTGCTTACCTCTCATCGTGGGTATGTTTTTCCTCTTCTTCATGTCATCTTGATTTCAATCTCGTACTAGAAGCCTTTTTCTTGGTTGATGCTCTATCATCTATCGTGTGTTGTTTTATCTGATACAGCGAGTGGCTGTGAAACTGAAGCAGTTTTATATTCTTGTTAAAGGTATTACAAAGTTTTGGTATGGGATCATGAATTCGGTTCAAATTAACATATTGGAAGCATATGCGTTCCTACAATATTCATTGATCGTTGTCCCAATTGAAATCGAGTCTAAAGTTATGAAATTATAAATAATAAACTCTTTATGTTGTATAGCTCCCTCTCAAGGTCAAGATATCAATTTAGCTATGAAACAATGTTTCTTGACTAAAATCGACCGATTAGCTATTCCCGTTTGGAAATTATATATCACAACTACATATTCTGAGATTTTCATGGTCGCAGCTACCATTGTACGGCCGTAGGCGGTATTTGAAATTTATCAAAATTTACCGGGAGCACCGGTAAATTTTTATATTCAATTTTTCTCGAAAACAGAAGTGTTTTAGGGGTTAATGTTTTTAGTGCTTATAATACATCCGCAGGGGCGTCCAAATATATCAAAATTGTAAAGATTCACTATCCACCCAATTTTCAAAATTTCCCAAAACTTTGTATTACCTTTAAGTCTTTGATGCACACTTTATTATTTCTTAAATTAAATGTCCATGAGAATATTTTCTTGTGTACTTGATGTTTACAATATCACAAAAACAATCTGTCTGTGAAGTCTCTCCTTTATTTATATTTTCCTGATAGTTTCCCTTGAGCATTGTTGTTTTATTGACACCTGTTTTAAAGGGACTTTGTATAGTAAGATAAACTGTCTGTAATTGTAAAGACCACTTTATGATCATGGAGATAAGAATTGTGATCATGCCTCTTTCATCATTTTGAAATAATGCACAGTAAAATCATGGGAGAGGAGTTATTTGAAATATATTAAATAGTACTTTTTTACAACGTACTGTAGTCCTACATTTAAATGTCTGAATTTATAACCATGTATCCATTTTATGAATATAAAGCATAAGCAAATGGCATGAACATTGTTTATACCATCAGAAAGTCATTTTTTCAATCTCATAATAGTTTACCAGTCCACTCAAACAGGTTTGTAGGTAAAATGTACACAGATTGATAAAAATATTCAAGGAAAACAACTTCTGTGGAGCCACTGTCCTTATAAGGAGATGTTAGAATCTAAAGAGCAATAGCCCCATCTTGTGTTGATATGGTGTCAATGTGACCAGTTTCATTGATGGTAATTTATCACTCCTTTTCATGAAACAGGCTTCAAGTATACAGATGTTCTCTACCCACATGATCTAAGCATCAGTTTGCTACCTTCTACTCAAAACAATTTAAGCTGTTCTTTTCTTATTGACTTGTTTTACTTGCATGAAATTTTGCAGGAGTCATAACCAAACAATTGAATACAAGTCGAGATACTACCATTTGAATGAGAACAAATAATTTCTATCTTCTCTCTTTGTTTATACAATTTGTTGAAGTTGTGAAATTGAAAGTCATACAGTATCTGCAGAGAGACAGAAGGAAGTTTCCTTTAAAAATGATGAGGGATACTGCCTTTCTGGCTCTCAGCAGGTTACATGAAGAGCAAATGGTAAAATTTTACTATAGAAGGCCTCTTTTTGTAGATAAAATGCAATACTTGGTCAAATGCATAATTTTTGATATAATATGTATCATGTATTTGGAACCCGGAAAATGTGAACTCAAACATTTAACACAAAGCGCCCTTTTGGCTCTTATTCTGCATATATATACAAACTCTAATTTGACACTTTTCGAACAATTCCCAAAACCTTGTTCAGAGCCTTTGTCAGTCTCTGGCTACTATGTCTCTTGCTGTGTCTCTTGCCCAGAGCAGCTCAAGTACAGAGGCTACATTAATGTGCAATATGCTGTCAGTCTAGTCTCACTTTAGAGTTATTATTGTTAGAATGCATTCAAACCTGCATTAGAGACCACCTGTTTAGGGGGATCACATTTTAATTTCCCTTTACCTGTCTCTCATTTCAACCTGTAGTAAAGGAACCTGTACATAAAGACCAGCTGACTGCAAGGACCACTATCCTTGTCTCCCTTGACCGTTCTTTATATGCAGGTTTCACTGTCTATCCCATTTTCTTTGGTAGCTAGGAAAAAACTATATGTACATGCAGACTGTTTCTAACAAATAAATCAAGCTTTCTGTAACATGACAAGCCGAGCTATCGAAACTAGGAGGAATCAGACATCCAAACAAATAAAATACAAGTATTATAGTCTTTCGGGTCTGCGTGATATGTGTTAGATCCATCCCACTCCAAAGGGGATTGTCGCCCTCTCCAGTTTTGAAGAAGCAAGTATTGTTTACGAATTGTATTAGCATCAATTGGGAGCTTTTCATTGCATCTTGACTTTGAAATGAGGGCTTAGATGAACATGGTACCTGCCATTAAAAAAAATTATTTGAGATAATTTCTATTACTCTGTCCAAATTCATGCAGGTCAGTGAAATGCAATGCATGTAGTTGTAATAGTTAATTGTTGGTGAAAATTTTACTGATAAACAAAGAGCACTAATATGAAACTACAAGCACCATTAGGAAGATAAAATTTCAAGTCTTAGTAGCTACTGTCTTCAGTTCACAAAATAAATTTTGAGTGAATGTTCTTCTATGCATCTATCACTAAAATGTGTGTAATTTTTTACTTATGGTTTCATATTCAAAAATATAACTTTCAACTTTGATGCCTCATTCATTGTGCATTTTTGTTTTAATGACTGGTGCTAATTTTGCATAACCAAATTTTCAATTAACAACTCCAAATCTGTATTGACTCTAGCAACTATTGTATTTTAGAAATAAATGTAAAGAACAAAATAATTTGCTGTAAAATATGAAGAATTTAGTAGATGTGTAATATTTGAAATTTGAAAATCTGCTTTGAAATAAAAAATTGAATTTATGACTTTGTGGTCAGATCTCACTTGATTTCCTAAGCCTATCTTGATCTGTATCTATGGTCTTGGTACGACCTGGTTTAGAAACGTCACATCTCAGTCCCTCGTCAGGTTTCATATCTCACTTGCTGATTTTCCCCGACTCATTTTCTCAGCCGATCACTCGATGCCCAGACCCGTTCCTGCCAGCAGTGACGTGAGGCAAAGCCCATGTTATGTTATCGGCCATAACCCCGCGCTTTTAAAAACGCAGTGTTTATCCAAGAAGAATTGCATTTCATTGAATTACCCGGTGCTACTGGTCCTGAGCTGTCGGCTTAGCGCGGGGTCCGGGACATTTCAACGCGCCTCCCGCGGAACCCGTCTTCGAGCCAGATACCCTTGTCAAACACTTCATGTGCCAAAGTGATTTTTGTTTGTAATTAGCTCAGAGACCCGGCCTAGCTGCAATCTCTTTCTTATGCCTCTCCAATTTGGCAGAAAGGCAAAACAATTTAACTCAATAATCCATTCAGCACTAAGAGAGGCATATTAGAAAGTGCAATATTATGGAGTGTTTCGGGAACTTTGGTAAAGTTTGTTTACGTCAGAAAGGCACTCGCGGATATCTGGGATATGTGTGTTTGTTTAGCACACTGCGGAGAAATTCTGTGCTGAAATACATGGCTCCTAACCCCATTCGGTTTATCACCAAATTACCTCAGAATTTATACCTGGATGCAGAACTTTTAGAAGGGGGAAAAGTACAGGTTGGATAAAATCAAAAGTGCGTTGCTTGTTATTGAATCTGGGCTGCTTTATTGATGTACCAGTACTGATGTGAATAAATTGTTTTATTTTTCTTATTTTAAAGGGAAAGTCCACCCCCAAAATAAGTTTGTTTCGATAGAGGCAGAATAATAAGAAAATCAGGTGAGTGAAAGTTTGAGCAAATTCTGAATGAAAATAAGAAAGTTATGAATTATTGAAGTAGTGATCAATCAAATACAAATTGGCAACTCTGTGACTTATTATACGAGCTCTCCTTCATTTGCTTTGTGCATAATATTCCATAAAATCATGTTTTCTTCGTTATTGATGACGGAATATATATTTGTTCCTTGCAGGGGGAGTTTAGAAACATATTTGCAATTATTATATTTAGGGTGCATGTATGGTTGAAATTTTTCTTGAGGGAAAATGAAAATTTTAGATTTTTTTAGTACTGAGCAAATGGAAGTTGAGCTCGCATGATACGTCATAGAGTTGCCAATTTGTGTTTGATTGATCACAACTTCAAAAATCCTAACTTCCTTATTTTTAATCGGAATTTGCTCAAACTTTCACTGACTTGTTTCTCTCATTTTTCTACTCCTATTAAAACTAACTTAATTTCAGGGTGGACTTCCCCTTTAAGTAACCGATTTGTGTCTTTATCTTTTTATTAATTTGAATATATTTATTCAAGATTTAAAAAATATATATTAAGAACCAAGTTGTGTTTTGCATCAAGTCCTATTTAAAGGTGTTATTGATCAGTGAAACAAGATGGAGCTTTCATGAAATCATGTATTAAAAAAAAATAGCTTCAGTATTCAAAATTTTTGAAATCAAATAGTCAGATAATGTTATGTGTTGTAACTTGTATACAGAGTAAGGCATTTTTCTATATTTGTATATCTTTCTTTATTACTTCAACAAAATGAGTGATACCAGTGAGGATTATTTACATTGTACATATCTTCCAGAACTGAAATATTACAGCACCTCCTGTGTTGTCTCAAATAAAAGTATTATCTGCCGTGACTTCTCAAAATGTGTGAAATTCTTGTAATTCCATTAGCAGAGCTTGTTTTTCGCATTCCCAGCACCAATTATCAAATGAAAACATGTTTATGTGAATAACATGAGGGACAGCGATTGTAAGGCATGCTTTTAATAAACATGTAGCCATTGCTATGTATGTATGTCTGCCTGGTTAGCTATTTGACAGGTTAGTCTCAGGAACATTTTAAACATGATCCTGTCATGTTTACATGGTGACATTGTTGGATGTACCCATCAAAAATGCCTTGTGCTGGTTTCGATTGCCTTCCACATTCCATTTTAGGCATAATTCCTCTTCAAATGTTAGTCATAAAAAAGCATATCATTCATACATGAATATGTGTGTGTGGTCTCTTTTCACTTTATATGTCAATTTTTTATTTTTTGTCCACATGTTCATTTCTGATCTGTCTGTCTGTCTCTCTCTCTCCCTCTGTCTCTCTAGGTGTCTCACTGTCTCTGTCCCCCCCCCCCTTTATCTCTCTCTCTTCCTCCCCTTTCTCTACCCTTCCCTTTCTCTCCCCCTCCCCTTTCTCTCCCTCCTTTCCTTTCTCTCCATCCCCTTTCTCTTCCTTATTCCCTCTCTCTCTCTATCCTTTCATCTCCCCCCCTCTCTCTCTCCCTCCCTCCCTCCTTCCCTCCCTCCTTCCCTCCCTCCCTCCTTCCCTCTCCCTCCCCCTTCCCTCTCCCTCCCCCTTCCCTCTCTCTCCCCTTCCCTCTCTCTCTCCCCCTTCCCTCTCTCCCTCCTTCCCTCTCTCTCCATCCTTCCCTTTCTCTCCCACCTTCCCTCTTTCTCCCTCCTTCCCTCTCTTTCTCCCTCCCTCTCTTTCTCCCTCCCTCTCTCACCCCTCCCTCTCTCACCTCTCCAATTTTCTTTATCATGTTTACATTTCTGATTTGTTCTCCTTTGTATTAGTATCTTATTTCTCCCTTCCCCCTTTCTCCCACCCCCTCTCTCTCTCTCTCTCTCTCTCTCTCTCTCTCTCTCTCTTTTGCTTTGTCTCCAATCTTTATATTTTGAAGCATTTGCAATGATTTATGATTCATAGTCATGTTTATTTACATTTAATACTGCCCCTGTTACAACACAGAAACCACCTAAATCTCATCTTTCCCTGTCTCCAAATAGCATAATGCCCTTTGTCAGCATACATTGTATACAGTAGGTTTTTAAAATTGATAAACATAACGGTGATGCGTTGCAGAAATCATGCCTTATCTCCAGTTTTCCAGCCCGATATTTTGATGTTTGACGGGGGCAGTCGTTGTCATACAAATGGAATGTTTTCATCGACTTATTATTTGGACAGATTTAACTTTTTTGTGACATGAAGCTATGAAATATATTGCCCCTGACTTGCAAGTTTCATAAGGAATGAAAATAAACAGTTGTCTGCCATCCATTAACCGGTTATAGTTTGATATCTTTCTAATATCTTTCTGCTTTCTCTCTTTATTCTCTTTCTAATTTATGCTTGTCAGATATCAACTGTCTTCTTTTTAGGGGGTATCTTTCCATGTAAAAAGACACATGAAAGCAAAGAGCTCTTTAACTCTGAAAAGATGAGAAGATAAATTTTGAATATTTGAACAGAAATGAATGTAAATTCTATGTTGAAGTCACATCTACTTTTTATATAAGCTGACAGATGAAAAAGTACCGGTAAATGAAAATTAAAGATCTTGATCATTTTTCTAACTGTGTTGAGTTCAAATATAAAGATTTCCCTTAAAACCTGAAATATCTCTTGTTTGTTCACCTAAAAATTGTAATGTCTATATCGCTCTCTCTCTCTCTCTCTCTCTCTCTCTCTCTCTCTTACTAGATCTTTCTAGATCTCTCTAGTGTGTCATCCTTATCAATGTGTGCTTCTGTTTTTTGCAGTTTTTGTTCAAAATACAGAACTTGAAAATGAAATGGATGTCTCGGTACATTGATACACTGTTGCATAATTCATTCTGCATGTCATGTAAACTGTAAAATTACAGATTGGAGTCGGGATAATTCATCTGCATTTGGCAACAATAACAACATCCCCTTTGGAGTTTGGAACCTTATATATAGCCCCACAATTTGACCCATTTTTGTTTTGTTTTGTTTGTTTTTTGTTCGCTGCTGCTGCTTCTGCTTCTGCTTCTGCTTCTGCTTCTGCTACTACTACTGCCACCGCCACCACCACCATCATCATCACTACCACTACTATGACTACGACTACCAGTACTGCTACTACTACTACTACTACTACTACTACTTCTTCTACTACTATTTGTTCCTATTTTCACGAAGTGACGGTAGTTAGGAAAATTGTATGCGATTCATGAAAATAGGGATAAATTATTTAGCCTTTGTATGCATTTTGGACTGACTATACAGTGCGTCCAAGAAAAACACGAAACCGAGAATTATTGATGTTTTATCATATTTTAATCACAATTATAATTGATAAATGACACATATTTGTAAAGCTTAGATCCTCCTCTTTCATTTGATGCAACTAATATGATGCATACTTCATGCATGAGTGATCTTTAAAAAAATTGAAGAAAGGGTACCAAAAAAAAATTGAAGAAAGTTATCTGAATTTCAAATAAGCAAATCAGATTTTGAGATGTTCATTTTCTGCCCTTTCATATGACACCTCAATCAGGAAAAACAAAGTTCTATTCGTTGCTATCGCAGGCAGCCATTGAAAATAAATTCGTTTAATGAAATTATGGAAATGCAAACATTACTTTAAACAAACAGAACTTCATTTTTTCTGGGACGCACAATATGATCCTGTTCCTACCTTTGATGATGGTTTATTTAGATTATTCAATATTCAGTGCAATTTTCTGTTTCTGTTTTATTAAGTTCTGATTTTCCCTCTTTTCCCATTCCTTATTTTCAATGACCCTTATAATCTCTGACTCTGGAAAGAGCCCTAAAGAGAGTCTTTGAAACTAGAAACTTGAAGTACATCTTGATTCTTGAAGTTAACATCTCGGGGAGAAAAAATAGATTCCCCATCCCTGGTAATCTGTGATGTGTATGCCAATCATTAGAGATAATGCATTGAGATACTAACATTAGCACGGAAAGTAAGAAAGTTGATATAGGATTTTCAAAGTAATGCGATTAAGCCCGCGCTGCATACATGCAATCAACAAAAAATATATACAGTTTCCCCATGCATTATGCATGGCCTCTTTAAAAAAATCACCTCTTTTCTTAGATATGTGAGGCCGATTTTTAAATTAAGTACGAGATATAAATCTTCTCGCCATCCACGGGACTGGGGGATGCAGCCTAGCCATGAAAATTCCCAGAGTCTTCATTCCAAAACTGGGGGGCCCCTAATTCAGCGCTCAAGCCTGTGAAGGGCTGATTAATCGATCGAAGCATCTGAAATCATCGCGGAAGAAAAAGCCGGCTCAAATTGCAAGTCTAGATATTTTTTTTACTCTGAAGTTGGACAGTTATGCGGCAGCTTTTCCCCGGCTTAGTCGGAGATTCCTGGTGAAATTTCCAGGGCTTAGATTCATGGATATCTGATATTGGTTAATGCTAGCTCCATCTACTTGTAGATGAGGTGAGAGATGCAGAATATATATGTATATATAGAACTTAGCTGCACCTAGGTGTCGTCATCTCTCTTATTATCAATCACCAAATTCTCAGTTTTATTAAGGAATTTGTTTGTGTGGTTCGTCCATTTGTTAAACTATCCATTGGTGTTTAGACTAATAACTCATTCTCTTCAGATTGTTTATTTACTTGACATTATTATTACCTTAATTTAACATTTCATTGTGAATGGCATCAAAGTGAAAATTCCATCTTTTTCATCATGAATTCATGATGTTTCTCCTTCCCCTTTCCTTTATCTTCTTAACTACTTTCTCTTCTTCTCCTTCTTCTTCTCCTCCTTCTCCTTCTCCTCCTTCTCCTTCTCCTCCTTCTTCTTCTTCTTCTTCTTCTTCTTCTTCTTCTTCTTCTTCTTCTTCTTCTTCTTCTTCTTCTTTCTTTCTTTCTTCTATCTGTGTGTGTGTGTCTCTCTCTATCCTTTCTCTTTATCTTCCTCTCTCCCTCTCTATCCTTTCTCTTTATCTCCCTCTCTCCCTCTCTCTCTCTCACTTTCACTCTATTATCTTCTTCTTTTTTCCACTTTCTCTCACCAGTTGTGTGATGCACACAACTCAAAATTGAAATCTCTAGAATGTATTTTTAACCATATTGATATTGCTTCTATTTGGGATGGATTTAAATGTCATGCATGACCAGTTGCTCTTTATCTATTGCTCTCGTTGTTTAAACTTACATTATGTAGTAAGTACATCTCTCTCTCTCTCTCTCTCTCTCTCTCTCTCTCTCTCTCTCACTCCCTCTCTCTCTTCATTTCTCTTCCTCCCTCTTCATTTCTCTTCCTCTCTCTCTTCATTTCTTTTCCTTCCTCTCTCTTCACGTCTCTCTTTTCTTTCCTCTCCTCTCCCCTCTTCATCTCCCCTCTTCATATCTCCTCTTCCCTTTCCCCTCTCCTCTCCTCTTGCTCTCCCTCCTCCCTCTTCTTTCTTCTCCCTCTCTTCTCCCTCTCTGGTCTCCTCTCCCTCTTCTCACTACCCCCTCCCTCTCTCTCTCTCTCCCTTCCTCCCCGTCTCTCCCATCTCCCTCTCTTTTCCTTGTTTCTCAATTTCTCTTCCTTCACTCTCTCACTAGAGCCTTGCTTCTCAATTGCCAGCCAGTCATGGCCCTTTCAAAATACCTCCCATATTCCATCTCTCTCTCTGTCCATCTGTCACTCCGTATGCTGCCCCCCATACAAAAATAATTCAATTGCATTCTGTGTTCGGCCGACAGAATTAACTTATAGGCCATTTCACACCGCCCAGGTGGGGTAATAGACCATCAAATCCATTTGCTGGTTCAGATCCACAATATTTTTTAATAATTCCTTGATAATCTTTTTTTTTATACACACCCATCTGACCCAATATAAATCTAAGGTATTCCAAACTGTTGCGCATGCCAATGTACACTCCATTCCATTCTTAAGGTCTCAATTTTAAAAAGGTCTTGTAAATTGTTTTCATGCTGCCATTGCGTATGATTAATTATTGCCACTCTGCAGATCAAGATTAGTTTTGTAATTCAATTTTGACAACTGATTTGGGATTTCTTTTCTGTTCACACCTACAAAGTTCCAGCAAATCAACCTGCTTCTTAATGATCTGGGGGTGTTTCACAAAGATCCTTAGTTGAACTTATCTCTAAGTTGGACCTAACAATTATGGAAAGCTGTTAGCATCTTTGAAAATGTTTTTCAAAAGTTATTTTAAAATGCATAAAATGTTAATTCAAATCATTCATATTTTCTATTATCAAGGAAATTTCATATTCTTGATGTGGAATTTATAAAAAGTCTAAAATACTTGAATTTTTGCTTTTTAATATATTTTATTTTAAGGCTACAAATGGCTCTCCATAATGTTTAAGTCCAACTTAAAGTTAAGTTTGACTTCAGATTTTTGTGAAACACCCTCCTGGTCATTTACCCCTGTATTAAAGTAATTACTGGAATATTTCTCATCAGGAGGGGGTGTGAAAGCATCTTTCCCTGCCTGCTCATGCACCTCTTCTCCGCCCCCTTGAATACCTGTATCCAACTATCTGATCACAAGATGCAGTGGGCATGATACATGACAGATGGAGAGACTAGAGATGAAAGAGGATAAGTTAACCTAGGGTGACCTGATGGCCAAGACACTGGGGAATGCATGTTCACATTTAGTATACACCACATATTTTGGTTTATTTTAGTTTAGCTTGTTATTTACTCAATCACTCAATTGGGATATTGGGAGTACTTGATAAAAACAATACAAAATTTGATCAACATATGTACGAAATTGCATTGGCAAGATCAATGTGACATTAAAGGCATTGTTTAAAGGCATTGTTTAAAGGTAAAGACCAGTATTGGAAATGCCCCAATTTCAAAAAATAAAATGGAAGCTCTTATTACCAATCATGTGAAAGAATATGTTTTGAATATTACATGACGATGAAAATTTTGACGGGAAACCGCCTACTAATTGATATATTTGGTAAATTAGTATATCTATATACTGTTGAGAGATACAAATGCACGTGTCGCGCACCTGTGTGTAGTCCCATATACATCTCTCTGTGTACAGTGCTTCTAACCTTATGAAGACTTGGCCAAATTTCTTATAATTTTGATGATTCCAGAACCTTGCAGTACATCTATGCTAGATGATCGACCTTTCTGATTTCACAACGTTTCTTTCACTATGCAATTGCATGACCATAACTGGTCTTTAGCTTTAACAATATTAAATCTGAGATGCATGGCCCTACGTGTTATCAGTGTCTGTAGTATGGTGAAACATTGAAGCCCTAAAAATTGCTCTTCAAAATGATCACGAAGTGCCTCAAAAAAGTAAAATCTTTGAGTGACCGGTTTTACCATACTCATTTTCCCCATTAGACTATAGTGTTATAAAAAGGAAAACAAAAAATGGCATTTTGATTTTCAATCATAAATAGCTTGATAATCAGAGAGGCAATCGGCTTGTAAAAGTCATGGGATTCTTGTCTGACCTAAAGGTTTATAATTATAATTGCAGCATGAGCTAAATCCAGGATTTTGTCTCAGAATCTGAGGCAATGTTACAAAGTCACTTTAAAAGTATATTTAAATTTTTTTTTTTTTAGGGCAAGAGGGGGTGGAGTAAGGTTCAAGGGGGGGGGGGGGGGGGGGGAATGGGACGTCATTTATACCTCATCTGTTTGGAGCCAGAAGGGCTTTCATTAGTACCTCATATCATATTACACTCACATAACACCCTTTTGGCTGCAAACGGACAGGCATATGTTGCGCTATCTACTTATTGTAGAAGTTATAAAAGCATCTCTTTTGTAATGTCTTCCTTCTTTTAGACAAAGGAATGATGTAAAGATGGGTTGGGGGTAATGGGAGAAGCAGGGAGAATTTTTTGCACCAGTTACAATAGGCCCGTCTTCACTATCTCGAGATTGCCAAATATCCAGCTATTTGAACTATCCCGATCGCAAACTATCCAGCTAATTTGCGTCTTCATTAGACCGAAGTAGCAAATTAGCTGGATAGTTGGTCGGGAAAATATCCCAAGATATCTTGGGATAGTTTGCAAAATATCCTTTTTATTGGCAAAATATCCAGCTATTTGTCCCGTGCGTCTTCACTAGACCGAAGATTTGCAATACACGCTAACGCTGAGCAAAATATCTCGAGCTAATTTCTCAAGGTCGAGTTTCGAGGTCGAATCTCGAGATAGTGAAGACGCGATTTGTTACTTCGGGATTATTTCCCAAATAGCGGGCTATTTGGCAATCTCGAGATGATGAAGACGCGCCTAATTAGTACTTTCTTGTACACACTTATAGCCAACTAGCCAAAATGGGTGCTGGTTGGGGTCAGGTCAGGGGAGGGCACTTTGATAATTTGTCTGTGATCTATTTTCTAGAAAAATGGTTTCCTAACGAAAATTAGCAATCTAATGCAAGTGCTTGAAATTCTGGCAAGGCATTCTGATGTCTTGATTCCTGCCATCAAATGGCAAGAAATTGTCTAGGAGGGCATCTTGGACAGATTAAGAACCAGGCATTAGATGTTTGGAAGAATAAGGAAACTCTTAAAAGGTAATTAATGTCATCTAACATTTAATGTACATGAACTTTGCTCTCTGAACATGCATTTACTTTGTTTTTCTGCCTTTTTGTAGGTTAATGGACATCCTAACTTTCTTTAAAAGGGTCATGAAGAGGTCGAAACCAGTCTTGAAATAGTCTTGAAAATGGGGATTTAAGCACTACAAAATCAGAGAAAATATGGAAAGGGATAACTTACAAATACAGAGTTAGACCATTGAAAGAGAGGGGGTGGGAAAGATTAAAGTAATAAAGAAACTAGTGACATTACTAGAATATATAAGCTAAAATGATGGAAATTCCATTGTAAATTACTAGTTTCATTTTATGATTGATGACACATTAGACAAATTTTATAGAGACAATAAGCAAATGGAAGGGAAGATTAATCACTATTATCAAGAGAGAAAAAAACATTCAAATGGCAGAAGAAAATGATAATAAATCAAATTAGGGAGAAAGATTAAAGAAAAAATAACAGATCAATTTCAATTTTCATCCATTCACACCATTGATTATATTTATAAAGAGACAATGCTTTCTTATGAAAGTTCAAAAGATTCCAATAATATGACCTCTCAATCCTTTATCAGTACTCATAGACCTTTTCGAATTACAGAGAGCTTTTGCATTTTCTTTCATATACATGTATGCTCGTTTAAGACTAAACTAAATGGAAGGGCTCTTTTAGATGATGCCATTTGGCAACCTTCTGAAGTTATCTGAAATTGCTGATTGGTAAATAAGCCTTTGATTGAGCTTAATAGAAATGTATTCCAGGCAGAACTCGCCCTGAGATGGTGAGAAAGAGATGGAAGATGAAAGCGATGGACTTCTCCTTCCTCCTTCCCTCCACCCCAAGTCATTAACACCGATTTATTGATGAAAAGCCACTCCAAGACGCTTGGTAAATGGCTAAAATATACATATGTACTCAAGTCATTTAGCCCTGATGGGTCTGGCCATGGCAGCGTTTCATCTCGCGGATCGTGAAGGCCGTTATCGCGTAACGAGAACAGTCAGTTGGGCCAGGCAGGAGGGGAAGTCGGTAAAGGGTCTCGCGCTGATTGCAGCTAACGAAATAGTCTGTGGCTTTTGAATTAATGTCTCTCTCCCCTTCTTTCCTTCTTGATATCGTTGCGTCTTCTTTTATTTCTGCTAATTAGATTCTGATTGGTTGTGCAGTATTGTTTTTTTTATATCCCTTTCTCTTCCTTCCTCGATCCAAAGTTTTCTTGAGAGATTATTCATTGGACGAGATTGGTGAGTGCTCTGATGAGGCTAAATAACTTGACAATTTCACTTCACATTGACAAAGTGTGGAAGCAAACATTGGAGGAGAAGTTTGATAAGCTTTATTGGGATCCAGATGCGACCATAGAAAAAAATCATCCGAGGGAGTGATTGTTCTTGAAAAGCTGAAATTAAGTTGAAAAGCAGGTATTGTGAGGAGGCATGACACTCATTATCTTTCACCGTCTTACTTTTTTTTTTTATTCAAAGAGTAATGAAATTACTGAGATAGAAAAGTTGTTTTTTGTCTCTTCTGAAGAAGCTTCCATTCCCATTTGCTCTAATAGAGGAATGATGAGAAAATAAAGGTCCACAATAGCAGCATTTACACTGCAAATAAAAAATCTTTGATTTCTCTCACATTCCGGTCACATTCACGAAAAACAGAAATAAAAATGTTTAATGCCGGCAGAAATTTCAGTCCAAAACAATCAACAATTTTTGGGCTGTGTAAGTTGGCCTATTATCATATTTGTTTTCATTTAAATAAACATTTGAATTAATCTCTTTTTTAAAGAAAGAGATTGACATGTTCACATAAATGTGCATTATAATCTTGATCATACTTTTCCATGTAGATAAAAAAAAACATGTACTTTTTTGTTATTAGGAGAATCAGAGAGCACAAACAGTTAGTGGATATATATTTCTAGAAATACACATTTGGAGATTTGACCTTCCTTGTACCAGATCTACATCAAAATTCTCATTTATTAAAGACCACCTGTTTACAGTAATAGTAATAATAATAATAATATTGATGATGATATTGATAATGTTAATGGAAATAATAATTATTAATAATAACAACAATAACAACAACAACAATAACAATGACAACAATAATATGAATTAATAATCCGGATCTATGTAGTACTTAATAAAAATCACCATCTCTTAAGCGCTTTACGGATATTATTACCCCAGTCATCGTATTTGTTCATGCACAATGTGCACCACTTAAATATAAAAAAAGTTTTTTAAAGATCATTTTCTGGAGTGATTTGTATATACATGTTTCATTTATTTCAAATAATTGAAATCCATTTATCCAGTAAGAGAAGGCAAGACTCACCATTTCATCACTCAACAAGAATCTTCATCATATTTCTTTTATCACTATCGCAAACTGCTGTTTGTCAATAGATTCTTGACACATAATTTGTCGATGGGTCATCATTCCCTAGAGCTTCCAAGGTTAACATTGTCATCTTCATTTGCCATTTTCCAGAGCACATCCTATTTAAACCATTAATGAAGGCTGTACCCCCTCCCCCCCCCCCCCCCCCCCCCATGTGAGAGGGGAGAAGCGCCCACATGTAAACGGTGATTAACGCTTCCTTCCCCTTTGCTCACTAGATTCTCGCTAAAGTTGACCGATTCTCACTGTTTCTTCTATTTCCTGTACCCCTGTCAAGGATGTTTGGTCAGTAACAATGAGGAAGCAATGTGATCGTAGATTTTCATGTTTTATTTTGCGGGTTTGCATTTAGGAAATACATCATATCCCTGAAGGGCAACCTAACTTTTCCAAATTGTCCGCCAATGCATCACAGAGACATGACTGATTTAGCCAATTTGTAGAGCCTATGCTTACAGTGATTACAACTTTCAAAAATTCATAATTTTCTAATTTTTTGTCCGATTTCATTCAAAATTTCACCAGCCTAATTCTCTAATTTGTCTACTTTCCCCTAAAGTATTTACCTATCAAGGTTGGATTTCCCTTTAAGGCTAGGCATGGAAACATTAATTTTACCCTTGTGTGATAGGTTCTGCAACATATACTATAAAGTTAACCATCCCTTTATATGTAACCTAGAGATTATATCATTTTTTAAGTGGAAAGTAGGAAACGATAAGAGTCTATGAGAGAGACATGGTGTCAAGAAGAAGCTTGCGGGGAAAACAAAATGGAGAGAAATGTATCATTAAAAGAAACCAAGTTGACAATCTCCGGTTGTGTTGAAATTTCTTTAAATAAATAAGAAATTACAAGATGACATGAAGTATTTTTGTCCCCAGATTCTCAGAAAGACATTAATGAAGTCCCATCAGGCGTAGGGGGCAGGTTTACTGGAGTGGGACAATTTGAGCCATCTGCACCTGACCCCTACGTTCTCCCGCTACAAACTCATTTCCTCTTTCCGATAGATTGCCAATTGAAGGATCTCTTCACGATTATTACCGCTTCATAACTATTCATATTTTCAGGTAGACCCGATCAATCGCAGGGAGGGGGCGAGCACGTGCACCATTTATCAAGTTATACTCCGGCGATAATCAAATTTTGAGCCTACCCACCCAAGGACAAGAAAAAGATGCATGGACATCACAGGTAGGAAGAGTTCATCCTGGCCTTTTTTTATATTTCCTTCAGTCAAATTTGCACCTACAATGATTCTGCTTGCGATCGTATGCGTTTGAATCTAGCCAGCTTCATGGTATCTCCATGTGTATGATCGGGTTAGCTGCAAAACCTCCCTAACAGAAGAAAAGTCATTTTGCTCCCTTTTATTTCTCTCGTCCTTTCAGAAGAAGCGTTACGCCGTGCCGTAATTTGATTTCGGCAGTCAGGCACGAACTGCTTCTGTTTCCTCATCTCCTGGTAAATCGTGGCATGCACATGGTCCGCGACGCATGTGATTCAGTTTACATGCAATACCGGGATATTTAGGCATATATAATTTGATATTTTGCCAATTGAATATTTAGGCGTCATAATTCGATAAGCTCGGAGGAGTGCGAATTTAAACCGATAATTTGATAGAAATGGAATGGAATATTTTTTTGTAGGGTATAGTCGAGTGTGAAGCTTTGGAACTGACTTCTTCTTTGATTGACAGCTTCCTTACGATGCATTCCACCGTGATCCGAAACAGCCGAGAAAAATTAGCCAATCAACTTCACTTTTATTTCTTTCTCTCCTCAAAGAACTTAAACAAAAATGCATGAAAACCATCCAAAATTGTGTAAGCACATAATCAAATAATGCATATTCAAATTCGATTTAGGATATTTTATATGTCAAGTACTCATTGCATGCTATAAAAGATGTAATTGATATTAGATTAGTTAAAGGCATTAAGCTATTTCAGTAACTTACGTAAATTTCTTTAATTAAGTATTTCATTATCCGAAGTTTTTGCTGAAGATTTCCCTTTGTGAATTAATAGCGAGTGTTTGTATGCTTCATTGCCGACAGCATCTGTAATTAAATCAATTTTTATTGATCACTATTTTTCACTCAATTGGCCATAAATTGTTGTAAGTTGAACAATGTTAATTACGGTATTTTCATAATGTGTTGATGTCTCTGACTCTCCGAAGAGTGGTGTGTAAAAACTAAAAACTGAAATGGAATTGAGAGAAATTTGTTTGAAAGCCTTTTGAAGTCTTTAAAATCATTTTATGCTGATGGAGAATTTTCACACTCAAATACCTCTACACAGAGTAACAAAATGGACATAGTGAAGCTTTTTTTAGCAATGGCAATGAACTTAAACCATCAGTAGAAGTACTCTGTTATATCATCATGATGAAGTAACTCCCTTCAATACATAGCTGTATCTTTTACTGGCTTAGATCAAGCGCAGATGTACATTGCTGCCCTCTTGTGTTGAGTTTGAGTTAGCTTGTCAATCCACTCCTTGGCCTAGACTATGGCACCATCAACCCACTGATTGGTTACATAATGTAGGAGCAGGAACATACTTCATCTAGGCTATGTGCCCAGACTCTGTCAGGACACTTTAGGCTACTCTATCAAGGGCAATTCACCCCCTTGTAGTAAGTTCATTTGTATGAAAGCAGAAAACTTTGATAAACAGAATGGCAAAAGTTTGAAAAAAATCGGACCAATAACAAGAGATTTATGAATCTTTGCAAAATGAGTTCACTAAATAAGGGCGGAGCTCAAATTGGCAATTTGGTCTGTTGATTGTGACATAATAATAATAATAATATTTAATTTTTATATAGCGCTTAATACAAATGTCTCTAAGCGCTTTACAAATATACTATTACATGGACAACTTACTCGTTTGTAGTATAGCATATAAAAACATCATTAATTTCTGTTTTTCTACTAAGTGCCTTCTCCCCTTGGGGCACTACTCAAAATATTTCATTGATAGCATATTTACTGTGGGTCATCTAAAGAGAAAAGACCCTCCTGAGTCATGTATTTTTGTAAATTAAAATTTTCATTTTGTGCATTCGAACCAATGGAAGAATTGCCCGCCACTATATCACATAAACATTACCAATTCACCCAATTTGACGAGCCCATGCCCAAAGTGATTACAACTTTTAAAAAAATCATAACTTTCTCCTTTTTTGTCCAATTTCATTCAAATTTGCACCAATCTGCTTCTCTGCCTTTTCTGCTCTCTTCTAGAGAAGTTTGCTATCAAGATTAAATTTCCTCCAATTGAGGGTGTTTGGAAAATAGATATTATATTGAATAAAAAGAAATATTTGGTGAAATGAACTAAAATTGACATTTATAAAAGATTAGTTTCATTTCAGGGTTTTCTCTTCCCCTCAAGAGCAAAGTGCACTCTAAGAACTGAGTTCTATAAATCAGGCAAACTCTCCTTTGTATTCCCTACATTGTAGTTTTATGTTCAAACTCTATTCAATTTAATTCATTTTTTTATTCATCCTCGTATAAAAACTACATCAAAAGGTAAAGTCATACAAATACTAACCGGTCATTTCCTTTTTAAGCATATTAAGTTATATTAAGGCCTAATTCAACCACTCTTGTCTTTCTTTGATTTTCAAAAATACCTTGAAGTATCCTGACTTTAGCAAGCCAACTAGCTACCAGCATCACTGACATAGCCTCCCTAACATAGCATTCCTGACATAGCATCAATGTATCTACTGGTCACTGTTTACATATGTCATCCTCAGCCTGTTTTTACAATAATTACCATCAGCTTATCCATCATCACCTTGTATTGCTTCAATAAATCGCTATATTAATTATGAAAATATTGTTTAGGTTGGGTTTGTTCACATTCTGCTGTTAAGGATATCTTCTAACTGGTTTGTCAAAAACAATGCAGTCAGAGATGATCAATCATAATTGATTTAAAGAAGACAAAACTAGATCACATTTGTGTGTTGATATTGTGGAAGGGGACATTTCTTGTGAATTTTTGCCTTAGAAACGTGGAATTTCTCGGAAGTATATCGCCTGAACGTAATGCCCTTCCTGCAGTGCCCGGAGGCGCGTGGACGTGTGCCTCTGGAATGGATGAAGGGCGGAGGAACAAGATGGATAACAGAATTATTCCAGCCATGCATCTTTGTGTTAATCATGCCCACCTCCTGAATAAATAGCTAAAATGATTTTCATGAGACCCCGGTTATTATTCAGTATTCTTTTCCTTTCCCTGTTCTCACCCTTCATCGGTCTTTGGCTGATGCCGAGCAGCGGGGGAATTTCTTTTTCTTTTTTATCTTTTTGATTGTCCATCGTGCATGGTTGAGAGGGAGAGCGAGATGCCGAGCCATTCTAGTGTGAATGAAGGGTTACAAGTTTGCTGAAAACAAATCAATTTTCTTCTTACAGTGAATGGGTTTGCAATATTGTATGTATTTTGGGGGATGTGAAGGGGAAGAAAAAGAGAAAAGTGAAATGGGTGGGGGGGGGGGGAGAAGAAGAAGAAGAAAGAGGAGGGATGTAGAAGGGGTGAGGTCAGATTTAGATAAGGTGGTCCCCCTCCCTATCCATAGAAGTGCAGTCTACAGTGAGTAGACAAGCTCTCTCTTTCTACCCCACCCCCCCCCCCCTCTCTCTCTCTCTCTCTCTCTCTCTCTCTCTCTCTCTCTCTCCATCTCTCTATCTCTCTGTATTTATTTCTATCTCTTTCTCTCTCTCCCTCCATCCCCTTCTCTTTCTCTCTATCTATTTCTTCTCGGTTTCTATCTATCTATCTCTTTCTTTCTCTCTCCCTCCCTCCCTCCCTCCCTCCCTCCCTCCCTCCCTCCCTCCCTCTCCCTCCCTCCCTCTCTCTCTCCCTCCCTCCCTCCCTCTCTCTCTCCCTCTCTCTCTCTCTCTCTCTCTCTTTCTCTCTCTCCCCTCTCCCTCCCTTCCACAGTCTATCTCTCTCAGATGTCCCCCTCCTATCTCTATAGAGATACATCAGGCCCACAGTAAGGAATTACCTGTTTATGATCATGATATGTAAAAGAAAAGCAAATCAGTGTTACACATCCAATGTGTGAACGGTGCCCCAAAGTATGATTTTACTTTTGAACCTTAATTTCTTTTTCTGTCTTTGTGAATGAACCTTCTGCTGAAGGTGTAGCGAGCAGAAGGGG
This sequence comes from Strongylocentrotus purpuratus, assembly GCF_000002235.5. Lineage (NCBI taxonomy): Eukaryota > Metazoa > Echinodermata > Echinoidea > Camarodonta > Strongylocentrotidae > Strongylocentrotus > Strongylocentrotus purpuratus. Next base: position 19,386,261 of record NW_022145614.1, read on the forward strand.
TGAATGCATTTTAGTTAAAACAGGACAAGTATGTGTACAGGTGGTTTGCATGCAAATCCCATAATCAATTAGGCAATGTCAAACTGTACAGTGTAAACTGTATTGCTGTAAGATCAAAAGGACATTAAGTCAATGCACTTTGTGCAAGCAAAGGCAAGTACAAAACAACCAATTTCCCCTTTTAGAATGCACTTTTGACACTATTTTATTGAAGGAAAAATATACATTTCTTAATACTTTTAGAACAAGTGCACGTCTTTACAGTATAGGTGTCTATGATAAAAGGTGTGCTTTGAAGTGTTGACAATTCTGTGACTCTTGGACATAAAAGCCCCCATCCCCTCCCCTATTTTCTTTTCTGATGTTTTTTTTAAAAAGTTGATACTATTTGAGGGCCTTGTCTCAGATGCTGCAAGAAGAAGCATGCAAGAAACATTGACAATTATATTTGTATAAACGAAGTAGTACTTTTGATTAATGTTTCCATGTAATAACTATCTGTTTTGCTGTATAAAAGCTACAAGTCTCCCCCCCCCCATTTATGCTATTTTTAAGTGAGGTTTACTTTAATATAAGGTTCAGCAAGTCCTCTTTAGATTAAAATGTTTAGCCCGAGGATAAGTTACACAGCTGATTTTCAAAAATGTCAATTACAATGTTCTCTTTCAATTTCATTCCTTTTCATGAATCCAGGCCATAGCATAAACTGCTTTCATATCCTCCCATCCTAAGATAAATTTGTCACTAAAGGACAATTTTGATTGAATGCCTTGTAGCAAGGACGGCATTGCAGAAGATGTTTTTGAATTAATAGTTTTCACTATTAGTATTTAATGAGAAAGCCATCATTTCAAGAGTTTGAGGCGTTGAAGCAAGGCATGTATCTTCAATCGTTGTTTGAAGTAAAATGTTATTTCTATAGAGGCGATAATATCCATTTAGCATTTAAATTATTGTAAGGATCATTTCTCTGCTTCTTACACCATAACACATCCAAAAGTAGTAATTAATTTGTATTTTTTTATTTTTTTTTTATTTAGGGTGTTATGGACAGCATAATAACAAAGAGATTAATCTCAGAGTGAAATTCTTTCAAAAATAGAAAGAAAATTGTAGATGATTAAGGCAATGTTTTCTACATTTTTCCCAAACACAACAATAAACATTTATCTCACAATATTCCTCCCCCCCCCCCTACTTAGGGCTAAAGTTTGACTTTTTGAAGGCATCGATGGGCCTGTCTTCATCAACTCCAGTTTGCCAAATAACCCGCTATTTGAACTATCCCGATCGCAAATTAACCAGTTAATTTGAGTCTTCATCAGCCCGCAGTTGCAATTAGCGGGATATTTGGTTGAGAAAATATCCCAAGGAATCTTGGTCTTGTTTCCAAAATATCGTGCTATTTGGGAAATAGCGGGCTAATTTGCGGCCGTCCGGGCTACATGTAGTTTGTTATGAGCATATCAGTCTGGTGAAGACGCAATTTCGAGCTTCGGGATAATATCCCGAGTCTGAAAATAGCGGGTTATTTGGCATACTCGAGCTGATGAAGACAGGCCTACCGTTTTGTCTGCTGAAAGCAAGAAGGACATTGACTCATTGTTAAAGTATATGAGTTAACACCCTTCTGCTTCTCAGCAGTCATATCATCAAATTAAAAATGGCCACCTGAGCATACAAATGATGACTTATAACCGTACGGTCTTGACTGCATCTCATCATCTCACCCACCCCTCATTTGAACTTCATCAAAACACCAAGCAAGAAATGGACGGATCGGTTTCTGACAACTGATGGGGGTGCTGAAGAGGAAGGAGGAGTAGCAATATTGCAAGACATCCATATCCATTTAGAATATATGCATTCAGTTTGTTTAGCGTATCCCCTTCAAAACTGACCACAAGGGGGCCATCCCTGGTCAAGTTTCATCCCCAGCCATTGACCCCTCGATCCGTCGTCTTCGTCGCCGGCGATCGACATCCGCCCGCCGCTCCCAAAAGTAATACCTGCGACGAATATGTATTTTGGCCTGTGTCATCATCGTGGCACCTTTCTGCGGTTGAAGTGCGAGGGAGAGATTGATAGGGGATGTTGAATAAAGATTCCTGGAGATGATGCGGTTATGGAATTTTGATGGTGCTCTGACGCACTCGAGTTCGACTTTGATTTCAACGTTTGGTGCGCTCTGGTAGAAAATAGTTTCCATTTTTTACCTTGGGAGTCGGACCTTTTCACAAGGATGTTAATGTTATGGACAGGTGTCCCGATAGAAGTTGATATATATTGATTTGAACGGGATATGTGTCATAGTCCTTTTAGTTTTGACGTGAAATGAGTTATTGTCAAACCTGTTTATAAAGACCTCTCAATAAAAAAAGTGGATTTCAGATACGCCCTTTACACAGGTTCCATTGAATACCAGTCTAAATAGATAGTCCTGTTTATTTTTTTTGAAATAGTTGGCTTTATGAACAGGTGGTCCTATACAAGTGGTCACTACAAAAGCATTGTTTATAATACAGATGCTTTTAATTGATCCATTTTTTTTTCTTACACCTTGAGCATTTGATTTTACATGGATTCAGTGCCTAAATCTACCATATTATTATAAGTCGTAGTACATGTAGTATGATTATTATTATTAATGTAAATGCTTGTATGTGTAGGTGATCATGAGGAATCATCATGTAATGTATTTAGAAAATGATCCTTTCATAAGTAGTTATCACTGTATGTTAACATATGTCATTAAAGATGTAAATTTAGATCACATCCGACACCCCTTCGTCACACCTAGGATAAGCTTTGTTGGCATAAAGATTTATAAGAAGGACATTTTGTATCAGAAGATGTGATATATGCAATCCAAATAGCATGCACTTTGATCTTTCTGCTTAGCAAACAAACATGACTTCAAAAGGAGTCCAAAAAACAAAGGAGGAGGAGGATAGAGAGAGAGAGAGAGAGAGAGAGAGAGGAGAGAGAGAGAGAGAGAGAGAGAGAGAGAGAGAGAGAGAGAATTAGAAGAGTGGGCAAGATAAGAGCTTTGCATACAATAAATGCTGATATCAATAAAACATTTTATGTAGGAGAGAAAGACAGAGAGAGAGAGAGATAACTCTGAACTTTGCCTTCTGCACCATAATTGATACAGGATAAATATAGAGTTATGTAACACTCAAACCCAACCTTTATATTAATGAGCTGATTATATGAGCACGTGAGATCGAAAATAATTTGGAAAAGCTAACAGAGCAGTGGTTTGTCAGATAATAATAAGTTAGTTTGTGTGTTTTGGGCTGAATTTAGTATGCTGGACATCTTTACAGATAATTCCCGATAAAGTCATCAGTCTCTACAAAAGTAAATAACAGGATCATATAAACTAGGTCTATTGCATATTTTTTTAACAGCTAACAAGAGAAGTTTTTTGGTTAGTTAAAGAATTGAGGAATGAGAACTTTAAGGAAATAAAAGTCTCAGAGTAATTGCAAAGTAGATACATTATTTGATAAAACAATGTGGCAGGCCATATTTATAACATACTGTAGTGAAGATTATATTAACATAAGTCAACAAACTTTTTCAAGGATTTCAAAATCTAACCCTCGTAATCTTGGTCATGTTTTACGTTTCAAATATTAAGAGTGAATAGTGAAATTATGATATGATGTAAACAAAAACATCTACTATCTTCAAATCTAACCCTTGTAATTTTGGTCATGTTTTACATTTCAAATATTAAGGGTAAATAGTCAAATTATGACATGATGTAAAACAAGAACATCTATTATTGAAATATGATAATTTAATTTTTTTTATTAGTGAGTCTTAAATTAAGCTAAAAAGATATCTTAGGAAAAGGATTAGCGAAATACACGAGTGTAAAAAGCCATGTTTATATGAATATAACGGTCATGTTGCAAGGTGTATGAAGTACACTCCATGATGACGGGGTCAGGGATCTGTAGTGAGAAAAATTGATAATTTAAAGACTTTGAGATGAGAAACGGATTAGTTATTGATTAGTAGCTCTGAAAGAGGAGAGGGGTAGAGGCAAAGTGTGAAGTTACAAAATTGGCATTGATTTATGATATTCAGCCCACTTTTCATGCCCACCTCCTCCTCCTCCTCGTTCGTTCTCCTCGGACTTGCAATCTCCTCTCCTCTCTGTCATTCGTGTCTAAGGGAGCGTGAGGCCGCGCACCTGCCGATTTTTCTGCCTGTCATTTTCTATCCTTCCAAATATACCTCATCCCACCCCATTTGCATATATACCTGAGCGACAGAGGTGGATATCTCCTGATATATTGCTTCTTGTGTCTTGTTGGAGACTGAGGGGGGGGGGGGGGGGGTGGGTTAGTTTGGGATGAGTCATCGGTTCTGACCGCTGATGATGCGTTGTCGTGATTGATCATTGGAATTCAGGGATCCCCCAGCTCTGCAATTTGCAGTAATACTGCTGTTTATCTTATCATTAATTCTGCTATAGTAGCGACTATGATTATCATAACTATAGGCAGGTGTGACTTCCTTACTCACTCGATGATGGTGCTCCTCAGCAGGTTTGGATGTGTATGTTGAATTGATGAGGAAAGAAATGAGAAGGGAAAGCATTTGATACATGTACATCTATTCATTTTAGGATCCATTATTTTTTTTAACTTTTGTGAATCTTTGATCAAATTTTGAAGATAGTCAGACAAATCAAAACCAGTTGAAATAATTAGAAATGGAGTTTTTCTCTAAAAAGAATGAGATATTGTCATTTTGGAGGTAAGATTTCCAAAATAATTCAAAATAATGAATAAACAAATTAAATCTTCTTGATTTAAGGTGAAAAAAAGAATTTTCATAGTAAAAAATGTATCTCTTGACACAATTGATATAATCGTTTTATAAGAAAATTACCAAAAAAAATGATGTATTACAGGCTTATGCAAAATTTTAGAGAAAGAAAAGCATAAATTGAATATTAGGAAGTAAATTAAATCAAAGAATTAAATTTCTCAACATGTAATTTTAGAGATGGTATTTGTTTATCACATACTAATCCTTATTAGGCATTATTTCCTCTTCCCCCCCCCCCCCCCCCCTTGTGCTCATACTCTCGCCCTCTTCTTCCTCCTCCCTCCCCATCCTCACCCCCCCCCCTCTCTCTCCCTCTCTCTCTCTCTCTCTCTCTCTCTCTCTTTCTCTTTCTCTCTCTTTCTCTCTCTCTTTTCTCTCTCTCTTTCTCTTTCTCTTTCTCTCTCTCTTTCTCACTCTCTTTCTCTTTCTCTCTCTCTCTTTCTCTTTCTCTTTCTCTCTCCCTCTCATCGTTCTTCTGACCAGCTTTCTCCATGTCTTTCTCTTAGTCCCTTTTAATACTTTCCTTTAAAAATGTAAACACATACCTGTTGATCCTAGCACCCAAAATGGCAATATTGTCAGGCCCCCCCCCCCCCCCCCCCACCCCACTACATACCCATCTCTCCATATTTCTCCATTAGATGTTTATGAAGCGAAGCCCGGCCGACTAGCTGACACCTGAGCTAGCCGGCATCCCATACCTCCTCACCTGTACTGTATGACCCTCCTCTATCCGATACCTGACCCACCTTCCAGCCCTCCTCCGCCCCTCCCTGTCAAATTACCCTCCTCCTTTTTGACAGGAAAGGCGACAACGTTTCCAACAGAAGAATTTGACAGGAAAGTTTGACACCTTTCCCAGCTTGTATTCCATGACATTTTCTAGCCATTCACCTCACTTGGCTTATTCTTTCTTTTCTTTCTACCTTTCTTCATTTTTTCTTGAGGCTGTTCTTGGTGAGTGAAGAGGTATTAGAGTGTTTCAAGGTTTTACTCTTGGGTCATGTGACATGTCACATGATCTGTAACTTTTCCCACCTGATTGGATGCAGCTTTGGCTTTATTTGTCAGCTAATTAGGCCCTCATTTCCTCTTTAATACCTTTACCTTCTAGTGTCATTTTAAGCAACTTCTTCTTGATCACATCCAACAATCAAATGTTGCTTCTTAACCAAAGTAATACCTTGCTTGTACTTCTACACATGTTCTTTGTCTTAAAAACAGTTGCAATACAATGGCCACTTTCGTAATGTAATCAAATACCGGTAAGTCTTTGTTAAGTGCCTCGTTACAAATTATTTCATTCACCTGTTACAAATAATTTTATTTCAATAGTCAGAACGCAAAATGTCATACATTATATGCTTTTAGTATAGGGCAAGCGTTAATGTTTGTCCTAGCAACTACTAATATATGCAATTGCATTCTGACTATTGAAATACATTTATTACATTACGAATATGGCCTATTGTTTCAACCACATCATTCACAACTCTCTGTTAGACCTAGATGTGTTCTTTCATCACTAATTAAAATCATGATATTATTGATTTAGGTTGATTTCTTTCTAATAAAACCTGTGAATTTATTCTCCAGCCCTGGTAAAATTAAATTGTTATACTTGACAAGTTTATTACCTGACGTAGAGATGTCGTACAGTCGAGTGGTTTAAGCACTTGACTTGAAATGCAAAGGTCATGGGTTCAATCCCTGACATGGCATTAACACCTTTGGCAAGGCATTATCTACATTTGCCACTCCATGCCCAGGAGAGAAATGGGAACCTGGTAGGATGACAAAAGCTTTTGTGTTAATAACTGCCTTATGCACTCACAGTGACCATATGGTAAGATCTAGGAATACTCCCAATGGTGTGGAGATGGTGCACAGCCTGCATAATGATATCTGTAAAGTGCTTAGACACAGTATTTTGTATTAAGGGTTATATAAATCCAGATTATTATTATTATTATTATTATTGATAAATCAATAATAAGCGGTTATCATTTCTTTGTTATAAGTTTACAGCCAATTTTATCGGGCTTGGTTTTGAATAAATTTCTGCCTTGTTGAATTAAGTTTTACCCTTTCAGTATGTAATTCCATGAGTAAAGTTATAATTTTAAAAGTTTGTTAGGACTTTCAGATGTCATTATTAAACAAACAAATGCGTTATTGATTTTGATGGAGTTTATCCCGGCTTACAGTGGGTACATATCTTGAGATAGAAAAAAAACAAGGGATCACTTTCCAGCAATGCTTTCAGTTGGACAGTTGAGTGGGTCGACTTAACTCCTGTATGTAAAATCAATTGAAGCAATTTGATATTAAACCCTGAGAGTGTCAAATCTTTCTTTATCTCAATCACGCTGGTCTTCCTGCCTCCCAATCTCCATTTTCATTTCGGAGTACAGCGATAGGACCAAGATACATAGAGCCCATCCATCAAGCTGTCATAAAGCATAATGAGATATCAGTCCCAAGCAAAGCCTACCCGACATTGGTTATTGAATTGTCATGTTTGAAGAGCGCACATCTCCTAATTTTTGTGATGATGTGGGTTGTTCGTTCTTGTTGATATTCAAACCCGGCGGCTTCCTGAGAGCCCCCCCACACCATAGCCCCTCTCCCAAACCAAAGAGCCAAGTCGAGAGACGTGATGTTTTTGACAGCTGGCTAATTGCGAGGAATTAAAAGAAATCATGCGCAGGGCATTGTGTGTGGCAGTGATGTCGATTACGGCTGATGCAGGGACGAATAGTGATTAATAAGAGACAAATTGGGTTGGATGGAAAATATGAGTATCTGGAATGTGTTCTTGATATTCATGTGCAAGTTGTCGAGGGGGGCGGAAGGGGGCTCCTAGTTTTGGAAGGAGTTGGATTGTTCTACTCTGACGAGCTGGTTTCCGAGGAGGAAGTGACACCCTGTCAGGGGCGATAATTTACACCCCCTCTCAAATAATCTTATTGAAGATGATGCCAATATTGTTGCAATTTTAAAGTGTCCAATAGCGCTAGTAGGTTTATCCGCAGTATGAGAGTAAATACTAGTGACATAGTCATTGCTCAAAGAAAAAGATATTATGGACTCTTGATACATTTTTTTAAAATAAATATAACTATACAGTGTGTCCCAGGAAAAGTGAAACAGAGAATTATAGTTGTTTTATCACAACTTAATCACAATTGTAATTAATAAATGACATATATTTGTAAAGCTTAGATCCCCCTCTTTTATTTGATGCAACACATATGATGCATATTTCATGCATGAGTGATTAAAAACTATTTGTAGAAATAGTACCAAAAAGTCATTTGGCGAACGGTATATGAATTTCAAAGAAAAAAATCACATTTCAAGAAAGTTCATATGACACCTCAATCAGGAAAAATGAGCCAGGAATAAAAAAAAAGTTCTGTTTGTTTAAAGTAATGCTTGCATTTCCATGATTTTATTAAATGAATTTCACTGGCTGGCTGGCTGCCATATCAACAAAAAGAGTTGACAAAAGACTTAACTTTGTTTTTGTGACGATCAGCCATGCATGAAGTCTTTCATCTTCTTTGTTTGTTGTTACGGCAGGCAGCCAGTGGAACGGATTCCTTTAATAAAATTATGGAAATGCAAGCGTTACTTTAAACAAACAGAACTTTGTTGTTCCTGGCTCATTTTTCCTGATTGAGGTGTTATATGAAAGGGCATAAAATGATCTTTCTGGAAATGTGATTTTCTCTTTGAAATTGAGATACCGTTCGCCAAATGACTTTTTGGTACTCTTTCTTCATATTGTTTTCAATCACTCATGCGAGAAATATACATCATACGAGTTGCATCAAATGCAAGAGGAGGATCTAAGCTTTACAAATATGTGTCATTTATTAATTATAATTGTGATTAAGTTATGATAAAACATCGATAATTCTTGGTTTCATTTTTTCTTGGACGCACTGTATTTGTTTTTTTGTTTTTTCATTTTGAATGGAGATGAACTTCATGTCAAACATGCAAATCTAACTCGATATATCTGGGTAACATTCCGATCATCATTAAAACAAATCAAAGTGAAGAGCAGTAATTACATCTGTCAGCTGATTGCTTTTGTGCTGTGAACCTTTGAATGAAGTGTGACAAACATATGCTGGGTGTAATTAAAAATTTCACAATGCAATCAAAGAAAATGCAGAAAAAGTAATTGTCATTTCCTTCCCTGTCCATGACCCTCCCTCTCTCTCCACCTCTCCTTTTCTTTTTCTTAAGAAATATATTTAGAGATAAACGGTCAGCTGTTAGCGCTGTCAAAACCCCGCCTCTCCAAAACTATTATCATACCAACGTCAAACATCGAATCATCACGCATCAGGAAATACTTTGTTTCATAACATCTTTCTTATCTCTTTCTCATCTTTCTCAAATAAAGACGGGTCAACCAGTTTCTCCGATTTGTCTGACCATCAAGTGTCTCGTGGTAATTTGCCAAATTATGGTCATGGCATGGCTATTTAGTCATGACAAGGCATGCAGGGGTCTCATTTTAAAGCAAATATTGTGGTTACAATTGAAAAGAAGAGACACAAAAGAAGAAAGCTCATGAGTTGTATATGTTAATATGCAATTACTTACAAAATATCAGCATTTTTCTTGATTAACACATACTAGTAGTAGTAGACAAATATTAACTTTACAACTAATATTAACTTCACAACCAATGGTCGTTATTTTCCCATAAAAAGCCATTATTAAACCCTTTCGTTTTGAGGGAAGTTCTTAATAAGTATTTTAATTTAACCTTTTTCATTTTTTTGACCTGCAAATAGAACAATACTTTTAATGTAACATAACTTTAAATACTTCTGCAAAAAATAAGATAAATCAGTTTCAATCTGACTGCAGTCAGTAAAGTTAATTCAAAGATATGAAGATGCAATAGAGCTTCTCCAAGAATGCAAGTTATAAGTGATGAGTCAGGCATTTTTTCTCACTCATCGGCCACACTTGGCATTTCTTCACTCAGCAAATCAGTTTATGAAATGACCAGTTGGTGTGGTAACATATTGTCCACACAGATGACCCATAGCAACTGGTCAAGCCAAGGTTTCGGCTGTTATGTAACTGATTATCATTTCTAATTCTTCTGAAGGATGTGTGTATGATGACTGTCATTTCAATCTTCTTTCTTGTTTTTGTGAATCAATTTCATGGCACCCATATGTCTTTGATCGTCTGTTGTCACCAATGTGTCCATGCTTCATGTCAAATTTAAATGGTTGGAGATTTTACATTAATTTCTGCTTCAAATCATTTATTTTCATTTCCATGACAATTGCCTTCATTCTAACCTTTCTCTGATGTGTGACCATCATTGAAGCAGGATTTTTTCATGGAGGTTATAATTAAGGGTCAAGTGTAAATTCTCCCATTTTCATTAGTTTAGTAATGCTGTGCTTTGCATGGGTCATTCTTAATTACATTTATGACACAAAACAGGATTTGATTTAAAAATAATGTCATTCTCAATTCCCATGTAAAGTATGTTATCTTTTGACACTTCTGTTTTGGGGTGGGGGAGGGAGGCTAAAGAGGGTGTTTTTGTTTTAGTGCTCTTGATCAGTATTTTTTTTAAAGTGATTTTCTCTTTGAAATTCAGATACCATTCGCCAAATGTTTTCTGGGTACTCTCTCTCTTCATGCATGGCTGATCGTCAACTGTATATTCCAGTTATTTCACATCTCAAAGTTAATGAGGAAACTTCTTCCACAAAAATCGTTACGATATCTACCTTGTGCATGTCATCAAATTTGTGTATTCTTTTTAGAGAATGGCCCTTCTTCTTATTAAAAAATAAATCATTCTCTTGGCAATAGCTCAAGTCAAGAGCTCTTCAAGGATAAAGTTAGTAACTAAAGGGTATGATCTTTCAACAACCCTCCTCTTCCTTCAACAAAAATTGTACTTTTTCTCCCCATTTTCCTCTTATTCTATGTTATAGTCAAAATTATGTTCCTCCCTGACTAATATCACCTGCTCATGCCAAAAGAATCACCAGAGATAGAAGAATGTTGTAAGAATTTTTAGCGAAGTGACCCCAAGGTTAAACATTATCTAACATTTCTCTCAATTTTGTGGCACCTGTAATTTGTCACTTTTAAGGATGTTGCAAGATTGGTCAGGAGCCAAGGACTTCGATTAAAATGCTGCAATAATGTTTATCCAAACAACTCTACGTTCTTTAATTATTTAATTCCAATCTGCGATGTCTTGCAAATATGTCAGTTGTGACACAATTTATTTAAAGAAACATAGAAATGAATGAAATTGCCTTGTGATTGATTGACATTTCCTTGTTGCTTAAAGGTAAAGACCAGTATTGGAAACGCCCCAATTTCAAAAAATGAAATGGAAGCTCTCATTACCAATCATGTGAAAGAATATGTTTTGACTAATACATGATGATAAAAAATTTGCCGGGAAACCGCCTACTAATTGATATATTCAGTAAATTTGTTTCTCTCATGGTCAGTGAGAGATATAGGGTAGTCCCATATACATCTTTCTGTGTATAGTGCTTGTAACTTTACAAAGAATGGGCCAAATTTCTTATCATTTTGATGATTCCAGAACCTTGCAGATGCTAGATGCTAGATGATCAACCTTTTCTGATCCATTCCACAACGTTTCTTTCACAATGCAATCGCATGACCATAACTGGTCTTTACCTTTAAACCACAATGATTTTTCTATTTATTTATTATTACTGTATTTGTAAAAACTTTAATGTTTGCTTATTTCATTTGCTCTTTTCAGACTATCTGGGGTATTTTGCAGCCCTCTTGCAAGGAGTCTTCTCCAATACTTGATGGAGAGCACACAGGGATTTGAACTGAGGGACTTGCCAGTTAGCACCAAACCACCAGGCCTTCACTGAGTTAATCTTGATTTTTCTACAAAAGGTATCAGCTGTCTTACGAGAGAGATGTCTTATTTCACGGATCTACAAGTGTACCAATACCAAGTTATCATGCCATTGTGTAATACCATATAAGTTATAGCCTAGCTAACTAAGTTATACCCCTCTCTCTACCCCCCCCCCCCTCCCCTTTCCGTCACCTCTCCTTCTCTCCCCCTCCCAAAAATGGGTCATTTCTCAGTGTGTGAGCTGTAACCATTTGTAATCTTTCTTTAATCTCTCATGAGATAATCATATAGATGAACTTCATTAAAAATTATGATTTGTCACAGAAAACAGTATGCCATGAATATTTCTATTTTTGCGGTATTTCAGTTTATAGAATATTCAGGAGTGGTAGTTATCTTGGTAATTAGGGAGTGAAGTTTTTGTCTTTTGGACATAGACATCTTCTAAAACAATGTGTACTGGAATAAACTGTGTAAAAAAAGACAATATATTTTAATACAACTTTATTTGAAACAAGTCAGGCTTCTCACCTCTTACTTGTTCTTTTCTTCACTTTTACTGATAAAAAATGAAAAGTTTTGTTTGTGTGTGTACCTTTCATAAAGTTTGTCTTTTTCCATTAATCACAATTCAACATTAATGCTGCTTCTAATTAATCACAATTACATATATGCTCAGTCTGCTGTTCTGAAATAGTATTTGACGTCCCTTGCCATTACGCAAAACCGCAAAACCACTCCTTCGCGTGTAGTTCTCTTAAATAAACGCATGTAAATACAGCTTAAGTTCATCAACAAGTAATAAAACCATTGCCAATTTTAAGACTTCTATCAACTGACACCGATTGACAGTGATCTATCGATGACTCACCTTTATTCATTTTCCACTCAAGAGTCCGTCCATCTCTCTCTCTCTCTCTCTCTCTCTCTCCATCTCTCTCTCTCTCTCTATCCCTTTCTCTCCCTCTCCCCCTCTCTCCCCCCCCCCCCCCTCTCTCACGCCCTCCTTTTCTCTCTCTCTCTCTCCCTCTCTCTCTCTCATCCCTTCTCCTCTCCATCCTGTGACCAGAAAAGGGGAAAGAAATATCGACTGCTCTCCCGGGATGTTTTTAATCCATTTACCAAGATTCGATGAATATATTTTGATGGGAGGGTGTCATCGGTCTTTTGTTACACCTCTTTGCCCCCGGGGCAGGTGTAAACCTCAAAGTAGCTGTTCCCATTTTTTTGTTTTTTAATTTCTTATTTGCATTGAATTGTTAAGGAAGAGTTGTGAATGAAAGGGCAACTAGGTTTAATAATCTCAAGGACGAGATATGTCTTGTCATGTATAATGGTGGCATAATTGGTACGATTCTTTTGCTCGCAAGTGATAGCACATTACCATAATCTTTCCAACCTTAGTAACCTTAGTATTTTATACTCTGTATTTATGAGTGTATTTAATTTCTGCATTTATCCAGTTATGCATTTATTTCTGAATGAACTTGTTCTTGAATTCCTTGGCACGTGGAACTGAGGTTTGTGCCTTGACTCTCAATCACTAAATTTTGGGTTCAATACTCACTCAGTACTTGACAAGGCATTTTATGTACTGTTGCTGGTGTCAACCCAGGTGTAGTAAAGGTTGGAAGAAATTCGAACCTTTCAATGTATAAAGTACTGTTATGGTACTAACTGCTGAAGATGGACCCCAACCAAAGAAAAAGTAATATGCCCTTAACTATTTAATTGCTTCTGAGAACATTTTTTTAGATTAAACAAAAAGAGTAATTATGCATGATGTTTTGTATGATTCTTAGTAATATGTGAAGATAGAAACTTTTCAAATCCCTCTTTCTGTATATCTCTCTGTTTTCCTCTCTCTCCCTCTCTGTCTTTCTCAAAGTCAAACTTTCTTTATATCTTCTCTTACTCCCCCCCCCCCCCTCTCTCTCTCTCTCTCTCTCTCTCGCTCTCTCCCCCTCTCTCTCTTTCTTTGGCTCTCTCACTATCTCTGTTTCCCTTTGTTTGTCTTTCTCAAATTTTCGTTATATTATATGCTCTCCTACTCCCCCCTCCCCCCCCCCCTCTCGCTCTCTCTCTCTCTTTACCACTCTCTCTCTCTGTCTCCCTGTCTCTCTCTCTCTCTCTCTCTCTATAATCCATCCCTCCCTCTCTCTCACACTCGCTCTCTCTCTCTCTTTCCCTCTGTCCCCCCTCTCTCTCTCTCTCCACTGCTGTTTATTCCTATTCATTTCCCTTTCCTCCGTCTCAGGTTATATGTTTTTTTCTTATTTCATCACTCATCATGTAGTTTTATGAACATTTTGAGAGCAATAACTCAAACCAATGATCCATAAACACAAATATTAGTACTTCTTACTCCCAACCATGCCAGGAATATGCCTAGACTAGCTGATGAATGGCCATTTTGAATGGTAAAATAAATAAATCCTGCTAAACTCAACATGATGATTGCTTCTTGGTTATATGTCTTCATTCTTGGTTACATGTCTTCCTGATGTAGCTCCACAATTCTAATGTTTAAGAATTAGAATTCATTTGTTTTTTTTGTATTTATTGTACAGAGAGAAAAACCAATGCTGGCTGAGAATGTCAAGATATTGTGCATTTTCCCAATGTTTTCTGTGAAATATACATATTTTTTACAATTTGATTTTGATAAGTACATCCTAAAATCTGACATAAACAATAGTTTTTACTTGATTTTGGAAAGAGGGTTGTTATAGCTACTTCAATAACAACTTAGAAGTATTTAAACTTTAAGATGTGAAATATATCTGTATAAATTACACATGTCATTTGTAATTAATAATAATAATAATAAAAACGTTACTTATAAAGCGCTTACCACCGAAGTCTCTAAGCGCCAATTGTCTAAATTGTGTGAGTCAGTAAACCTGTAGACCTATGAATTGAAATATCAGTGTTGTTTGGGGGCTTTGAAAGTGGATAGATCAAGATATGTGCGTCTGTGTAGTTTATTTTAATCCAAATAGTCAGTTGTATGTTGACTTGTAGTGCCTCAATATATCACTTGAGCAGAAGCTGGCATGGTATAGGGTGGGGAATTATGGGTATCTCGGATCTGTCATTAGCAGAAGCAGATTAAAACAATGACAATAATCCCTCCAATTTGATTGCCTTTTGTCACAGTAGATGTAAAGTAAGTGAATTAAGATTGACTTTTCTTTCTCTATTTTTTAATTTCTGGATTTGTTTCAAAACGACCCTGGGTTGACCCTTGTCAACGACCTTTGTCAGTCATCATAAGGCACGAAAATTGGTAACATGAATGGAAAGATTGGAAATCCAGCAGAGTTGATGTCAAATACCTGTCCAGAATTAAATCATCTGGCATTCTTACTCCCCTTATCATGTTGTTCTGTCCTTGGCAGGACCAGCAGGCCAGTTGGGCCACTTCCCCGAAATTTCTCCCTCCGCCTCCGCCCCTTATTATTTATCCTAATAATGGATACCAGCTAATGAGCTGGAACATGATATGAATGTGAAGAAAGCGGACTCCAAAAGCGACCACAGGCAACTCCAAAATATGGCCAGAGAACAAGAGCCAGATTTGTTACGAAATCAAACTCTCTTGATTTTGGTTAGGAGAACCCAGAAACCTTTGAAATGGAATCTTTGTGTTTGGTTAGCCGAGACCCTAGAGGGGTTATTATATAATATCATCACCACCCCCTAGATATCATGCATGGGCGATGGAGGGCAAAAATAGAGTAAATAGGGCTTCATAAATTACATGTGGCGTCCTTGGGGAATTATTTAATCTCCTTTGTAAACAGCAGAGGGGTGAAAAAGAAAGAAAATGGGATATACAGTTGTGATTATATGCATGGAGGCCATAGAGAGGGGTTGGTATTTATTACATATCTCTAGATTCTTGAAATAATTGCTTAGAGTAGCAGTTTTTAATTCTGCTGTGTGGAGATAACGATCTGGCTTGGTTTAGGAGACAGGTATTTATTGAAGGGATATTAATAGAACATTATGTGTGATGTTTGTAGGGCAGATTAGAATTCATATCCAGTTATATCATGACTATTATCATGGACACTATGATGCTGTTGTTTAACACTTTGGATGTAATTTTATCAGTTATGTTATTATTATGAAGCAGGCTGTCCAATACATAGGCCTACTAACTAACTGTGCATTATTTCTTCTACTTAAATGGTAGTAATGAAAAATATTTCATAATCTTCAAACCTTGAATGAAGTTATCTCTATCAGTAATTACTGTTTTAATTACAAGGTCAGACACATTAACACTATTGCACTTATTTGGTAATGTTTAGTAGATCAAGGAAAACCAAAGTCATTATTTTGCCATATGGAGCTAATCAGCCAGGCAATCAAATTAATTTTGGATAAAACATATCCCCAATTAACCCAACAGGAAATCTCAGAGAATTCCACCCCTCCAATCTTTTCTTGTTGCTTGACTTTATATACACCATCCACCATAATCATTTTATCCTTATCGCGTTTATCACTTGCCTCTAATTATCATTGCTGTTTGATTTTTACTAATTGCATAGCAGGCATCCAGAGATATTTATTTTGCATTTGAGATAAGATGATATCGGCAGCAGTTTCAAAACAAAGCACGGAGTGTCTCGAGAGTAACATGAATTGGAAGTGGGGGTATAATCTGTCCAGTTATGATCCTAAGGGGTGGGGGAGGTGGGTGGGGGGTCAGAAAGTTTGTGAATTTTCACTGCTTGGTAGATAGAGGGAGGGCTTCTCTAGGTTATTTTGTGATTCTTTGCTTCATGTTTTGATAGTGCGAGCCTGGAAATATTTTGGGACATATTTATTTCATCAAAGTGTGTAAGATTGTATGAAAGATAATGACACCACTGCAGTTTTGAGGGGAAAGGTATATTTTCAATGAGTAGAGCTCTTTTTGGACTTGATTGCACAGATACAAATTTATTTTGTTTCATTTATTCTTATGAATTTCTTTGTTTTTTATGAGACCCCTTTTGAATCTATTTAGCATTTCCACAGCTAAATTGCACTCTGCCTCCTAGTATTTGTCCACTTTACTCTGCAACTATTATTGTTAATCATTGTCAAGTACCTTCCAGAAAAAGGGTGGATTTATGTTTTTCCTCCCCACTTTCTTTGAATCAAAATATAAGAAAACTTAAATAAAATTAAGTCATCAAAAACCATTTTTTTAAAACAACTTCTAGCACCGGGAACTCAGCCGGTATGAATTCCTCTGACTACCCCAACGCAATTAGGATTAATATGAACCACAATTAATGGCATTTTTTATTTATTCTAGTGAGGAAAATTTGCTCTAATTTGTTTCTTTTATCATTTTTCTTGTATTATATCACCTGTGGTACCCATTTTATCATCAATGTCAAAAGATTCTTAACTTTCATGGTTTTCTTTCTCCTTTTTATTGAAATGTATTGGGGTTGTATCCAGGCTTGTTATGAGAAAGTATCTAAAGATGGGTAAAAAAAAACCAGAGCTTCCGAAGTTTCCCAATTTCAATTTGTATAGGGTAATTTCTTGATTATTTGCTTATATAAGAGCACTTTTCTCTGCCAGATTGATTGTTCTCTTATCTAAATGTAAGGTGAGGAAGAAAAAAGATATCAATAATCAGATCAGAATTGTTTTTCCTTGAAATCACTTTGCACTTTCCCTTTTTTGTTTTCCCTGTAACTGCAGGCAGGCTCGCCACAAAAAGTATGAAAATATTTGCTTTGTGACATCCCCTTCTGCAAACAGCCCCCGGGCAGCCCGGATAGGAGCCGGGGCTCCTGAATATTCATGAGCCGGAAATCAGCCCAAATCTTTGGCGTAGGTACTAGCAATTCCACGTCAGGGCTACATCGCGAAATGTGATTAAAACATGGCATCAGCGCGATTAATTTGCGCCTTCATCAGATTTCCATGCGCCATCGCGCATCATAAAATGTGGGGGAAGGTTGTTAACATTTATGAAGATTCAAATTGCTAATTGGTTATCAGGTCGACATCCTCCTTCCTCATCATCTGTATGCAGGAGTCGGTGCAGGAGTGCCAAAATATGGATAACTCGAAGTCAAATTGAATTGCATGGATTCTGTTTTTGTCCAATTTGGGACGTTACAGCCCTCTGCATCAGCCACGACCACCCCCCCCCCCCTCTCTCTCCCCGCTCCGTGGACAGCATACGACGGTACCCCCTCAGGGCCACGTCAATTTTGCAAGAGGGGCTGCCTCAATAATTTTTGACACATTCGGGAAGTTTATTAAATTTAGGCCGAACCATATGCGGGGTCTGTTTGTTTGCATGCAAATATGGCTATACCTCGCTGAGTTTAGAGAATGGTAAATATTCATATCCTTCCCCCTGCCCTGTAATGGATGGGATCTTGGGAGGAGGGAGAGGGAGGAAGAGGGGGAGAGAGGAGGTTAGATAATGAGGCATGCATTTTTCAAATGTCAGTAGGCAATGAGACCATAATAACGTGTCAGTTTTGCGCTACAGCGTCGTGTATGACGAGCAGATCGCGGTTTAAATCAGGTTTAGCTAGCTTCACGTCCCAAGGATAGAATTGGTTACTCTTTTTTTCTCTCTCTCGTTCTCTTTTTCTTCAAAGAATTTACACTTTTATCAGAATCAGCTGCTTTTCATATGAAGAATTTACATATTTTACCCCGGGATGCAAGCCCAACACTACAGGCACAAATCCATTTCGTATGATCATAATTTCTTGTGGTCAATTGTGCTTTTCCTGTTTTTGAATACATATAAATGTAAAAATACCTGTTGCTTTTTTAATTGCATCTATAAATATCTGAACCAAATTAGAGCATCTCACTCTCTATATCTATCTCTATTTTATCTTCTCCTTAGACATTCTTCCTATTCAATTGTTTCTTACATTTTCATTTCCTAAGGATCGAGATCCACAAATGTAAAACTGCAAGAAATAAGGTCATGTGATTATCCAGAAGTCGGTGACAAATAACAATGTTACTAAACCAACGGTAACAACAACATCCGCATCAAATGGAGATGGAAACCTCCATTTCCCTCTGTCTCTTTATAAAAGCCAAGAGATCAGGCATAATGATCTATTTTGGTTCATGTTTTCTGGTCGATGTTTTCCCTTCATTTCGTCCTTAATGGCGCCACACACCTTTTACAGGTGCTGGGTCGGGTAAAACGTAGGAGAGTTCAAAGCATCGCGCCCCGAAGCCAGCCTTATTGATCACTTTCCCCCTGAACCTCACTCTATGAAATTGAAACAAGACAGATGCCACTATCAAATGTTTAGACAGAAGTGCTGTGCAAAGAGTGCCAAAAACTGGAAGGGGGTTAGGAGTAAACAACGGTATAGCTAAGGAGAGGGGAGGGGGGGGAGTGATGTCAGTAGCCCCCCTCTCATAGTTCATCATCATTTGTAGATGGTTATGGATAATAGTGAGTGATTTTTGGTATGTAGATATGATTATCATTGTGTCAAACTTCACATTTCAAAAAATAGTTATTAAATTTGCTTAAAAATATGAAGAGAAAATTTCAACTAAGTTATTTTATTTTTTCATTTCATATAAAAAGAAAACATTGTGCTTTTTAAATGCTCATATTTATACTTAGTTATATACCCTAAGATGAGCCTCTTTGAAATAGAATTTGAAGAAAAATATGGTGTATGTATTTCATAGAATGGGGAAACGTGTTACATACAAAAATACAAATACAAACAATATATCTCTTATTATATTATTTATTATTGATTATTCAAAAATATTTTGAATAATTATATTTGAAAGAATAGAAGGAAACTTGACCTTTTAAACTCCACTTTACTTTGTTGATAGTAGTCATTTGGTTTTTTCCTTCCATTAATTGTGCTACAATTTTAACCCTCGTCTCCTTAGATTATCACAAATTAGAAATTCATGGGCTAGATCATCGCTCCATGCCACCCCCCCCCCCCCCCCCTCTTCCTTTCCTCACATCCACCTTGACCTTGAGGTGCCCTCTCAAGTCCAGAGTTGAGAAGTTGAGAAGCTAGATTTGCAGAGGGTGTCATGGATGTGATAATAGTCAGATTAGATAGGATAAGATTATCCCTTCTTAGATTAGGAAAGGGGATATAGGAGGGCAGAGTCCACTTTCAGAGCCGCCATCCAAACGTGATTGAACCTTGGTATTTTGTTTCCCACCTCCTGGAGACAATAGGCCTGTCTTCATCAGCTGGAGTTTGCCAAATAACCAGCTATTTTAGCTTTCCAGATCGCAAATTAACCAGTTAATCTGCATTTTCATTAGCCCGCAGTTGCAATTAGCGAGATATTTGGTCGAGAAATTATCCTGATAAATCTTGGTCTTGTTTCCAAATATCCGCTATTTAGGAAATAGCAGGCTAATTTGCGCTGGTTAGAGCTAGTTTGTGATGAGCGTATCGGTCTGGTGAGGACGGAATTTTGAGCTTCAGGATAATATCCCGAGTCTGAAAATAATGTGTTATTTGTCAAACTTGAGCTGATGAGGACAGGCCTATTGAAAGAGTACAATTTTACCACACAGTGCCTCTTATTTGAAGGTGATGGGTGAAGTTAGGCCTTTGAACCGTTTGGCTATGTTCTGCATGCTAGCTTTTTCAGACCATGTTCATATGACATTAAACTTAAACTATGCCGCATTAAACTTAAATTACACTGAAGAGAAAGCAGATACAAATATTTTTGAATTGTTTATTTTATACTTTTCAGAACTCAATTGCTCTCTGATCCACTTTGATTTTAGGATCTTTAGTTTTTCAGGTCTTAATCTCTTTCTGCCCCTGTATTTGTGTAATTACAGCAATGAAGTACTAGTATACATCATCAATAGCTAGTATAATAGCAAAGATCTAGTAAATGAGTAATAAGCAAGCGGTACCTAATTTTGAGGGGGGTACATAAAAGGAGTAACATGAAGGAGAGGTATATTTGAAGTTAAATTCAGTGACTGAATGATGCAATATGTTAGCTAACACGTAGATTATTTTTGTATTACTAGAAAAAAACTTGCTAGAGAATATGGTAACATGAAGGAGAGGTATATTGTTAATAAACATACAGTAATTATTATTATAATGATTTACACACCTGCCTCATAGAATTTTAGATGTTTTCTATTGAAAATAAATGATATTGTATAGATAAAGTGTAATACTCATTGATAGAGTAAAATAGAATGATTTCTTTTTAATAATAATATTAATAATACTCAGTTCTTTTACAGTACATAACACATTTTAATTAAAGGCAAAATAATTTTGAGAGAGAAGAGAGTAACATAAAGGGGATGATTATTGTAAGATAATTTTCAGTGATAGAATACAATAGATGATTACTCTTCTAATTAAAAGGCAAAAACTTTTGAGAGAGAAGTGAGTAACACAAAAGAGAGGAGTATTGTAAGCTAATATTCAGTGAAAGATTTCTTTTAATGAGAGAGAAGAGAGTAAGATGTCAGAGAAGTAGCCTATGTTTATAAGCTAATATTGATTAATACTAATAGAGTAGAAATAATGTTTGATTTCTTTTTAATTAAAATGCAAAAACTTTTGAGAGAGAAGGAAGTAACATGATGGACAGGAATATTGTGATTTAATATTCATAGGTAGAGGAGAATGTATGATTTCTCTTTAATTAAAGGCAAGAACTTTTGAGAGAGAGAGAAAGAGTGAGATGGCAGAGAAGTAGCCTATATTTGTAAGCTAACATTATTCATGCCATGCCTCTCTGGCCTTACCCTACTTTCAGCCACCCTTGCCCAAATAGTGTCAGGTTTTTAGCCCTGCAAACATTAACCTATTGAATATCAAATTCTACTTTTAGGAGATTGCTCAATATTGACTGGAACGAGATGTTCTCTCTCTGCCCTTCCTCCTCCAATCCACCCCTTCCTCTCCTCTACCTATCCGTCTCTCTCTCTCTCTCTCTCTCTCTCTCTCTCTAACCTTTTTTCTTTCTTTGCCCTAACTTTTTTTTATCCAGATTTTTTCAAATCCATTTTTGCTTCTCCATCATTCAACTCTTCCAATTGTTCTTCATGGCATTCCCTACTTTTGTCTTAATATCTTTCCCTTTTTCTCTCCTCTCATTCTATCTCCCCTTCTCTCTTTCTTTCGCTTATTTTTTTTTCTCCCTTTTCTCACACCCTTCTCTCTCTCTCTCTCCTTTCCCTCTCTCTCTCTCTCCTTCCCCCTCTCTCTCTCCTTCCCACTCTCTCTCTCTCTTTCACTCTTTCCCTCTCTCTCTCTCTCCTTCCCTCTCCCTATCTTTTCTGCTCCCCTCTCCTTGTCTTTTATGTTTGTCTTCCATCGCCCCTTTTTATTCCCTTCTTCATCTCTCTCTCTCCCCTTTCCTTTCTTTCTCTCTCGCTCTCTCTCTCTCTCTGTCCCCCTCTTCTCTCTCTCTCTCTCACCACCCTCTTCTTCTCTCTCCCTTCAATCTCTACCCCCTCTCCCATCTATATCCAATATCACCAGGTGTGAGTGCCCTAGTGTCTCCCCTCCAGGTCTCGCTAGCATGACCCTCCTTCTTACCCCCTCTTCTTCTCTCTCCC
Organism: Strongylocentrotus purpuratus; assembly: GCF_000002235.5. Classification (NCBI taxonomy): domain Eukaryota; kingdom Metazoa; phylum Echinodermata; class Echinoidea; order Camarodonta; family Strongylocentrotidae; genus Strongylocentrotus; species Strongylocentrotus purpuratus. The sequence goes on from NW_022145614.1 coordinate 19,408,631, forward strand.
TTCAATCTCTACCCCCTCTCCCATCTATATCCAATATCACCAGGTGTGAGTGCCCTAGTGTCTCCCCTCCAGGTCTCGCTAGCATGACCCTCCTTCTTACCCCCAGTAAAGAAAGAAAGAAATCAGGCGTTGATGAATAAAAAGCTCTCAACTTGCCTCATCTTCCTGCTTTCTCCCTCTCTCAGTAAGTCTAGATTCCGCTAGGTATTCACGAGTGGAGGGGTCCTTTCTATATCTGATCATGAGCGTTAACAATTAGAGACGAAACCTATATGATTTCCTCACACCATTACCATCACTTTAATGGCAATCATCATTTTGTGATTCATTGCCATATTAGATCCTAATTACCAATTCTAAACCACTTAATTCTTTGGCAGGTATGGTTATGTTTTCTTTGTAAATCCAGAGCCATTTATTGGTCACGGTTGTCATGGATTCAAGTGTATCACAACTCTCCTCCATCCCCTCTCCATGAAGAAAGATGTATGTTATTGGAATATTTGAGCAATGAAACGAGTATCCACTCGTGCCATTTGGGAGCAATTGTGATGCTTGAAGATATTTCTATGATTGTCCAACGTGAAGTGTAATTGGTGATGCATTCAATCTATAGCTCCCTCTCACCCGCCAATTCTATTTCCTGAATTTTGTCAAGGATCAATCTATGATCTGCTATCTGTCCGGCCCTCCACCTCTTAACCTGTTTGCATTCATGCAAAATATGTCTTTAGTCTCCTTTTTTCTTCTCTCTCCCTCGCATGTGTCATCATCGTCGGATGGCTTTTGATGGGCAGGTTCAGCCTCAATGAACTCTCAGTGCCTGTACTTTACCCCCTCTCTCCTTCCAGCAAGAGATGCAGGGAGGGAAACCGGAGTAAGAGACGGAGAGAGGCGAGAAGAAAGAGAGAGGGGATGCACAAGGAGAAGAAATTGACCCACATTTTAATACACATCGTGGCTGGAGAGGCGGCTTGCAATATACAATATCTGCAAAACAGGTGTCATGAAGTGTTTGTATTAAAGGGTGTATGAGAGGCACCGGGGAGAGAGCAAGGGGGGAGAGATGGGTACCCCGCCCGAATCTGCAGGGGAAGCCGGCAAAACCTCGCTCCCTGATGCATTTTCGGAGACTGGGGAGAGAGATGGAGATGGAGGGAGGAGGGGGCGTGATGGAGGAGCGTCACGTTAGGAGCAGTGCAAGAAATGACGAGTATGCGAGCAAATTCAGCTTTGGGTAAACACTCTACGCGTTGACCGACCGTGCCATGTCTCCATCGCATGCTTGCCGGAGAGGGAGCCGAGCGGGAAGGAGAGGAAGGAAAAAGGAAAGCATACATTATTAGAGGGCGATGTAGACAGGGGAGGACTAGTGACACACATTTTAGCTTTCCAATCATTGGTTAAAGCACAGCTGTGTTTATTAAATGGGATTTCTTGCCCTCTTTTTTTTTCTCCCCCGTTTTTTTTTTTTTTTTGCGTCGCCCCCTCATCTCAAATCTCAAACCATTTCATCTCCCTTTGATTACACAGGCTAATCGGACATCTTGTCAAAAGCTAACAACTTAGCAAATTCACTCAATAATTCTCCATTCTCTTGTTGACATTCTTATGGCTTTTCCCTTTCATTCTTCTGTAGTCTTGGACATCAGGCTTAGTTGCATTATCAAGTGAGATTAATCTGTTTAGGAAATTAACAATGGACAATGCAAACACTTCCTTTTATTAAGATACACTCTTCAACGACATTCTGATCTTTTTCATCTCAATGCAGATTGTATTTTATTGCAGGAGTGTAAGATTGGATATGTAATAAATGGATTTTGCACACTACTTTTCTTTCAGTAAAAACAAAAACTTTCGCTTGTTAGTATCTTCATTAGTTCTTATGTCTTCCGAAAGCCAGAGAGGCATTCAATCATAGCTTTTTATCAATAGCTAGCACCCTTCTAACTCCCTACAGACACTTTTATTCCACACCATTTTCACAAAATCCACCTTGATCCATACATCAAGATGGCCTAACATCACCTAGCATCCCAATGCATTACCATACCAACAATGAGTATGTCATCAAAGCCAGCTAAAAATCATGGAACATATTTCCAGCTTGATTTGTCATTTAGCCGGAGATACCCCATCCCCTCTGAGAGTTCAATTTCAAGAGAATACAGTCCTGTCTGAGGGTCAGACTAATCCGTCCTCCTTGTCGGTTACACCTTTTGCATCCGGCAGGGGAGCAACCACCAAAATGGCATCCATCCAATATTTTCACACCTCTCTTATGCTGTCATGTCCCGGTATCATATATCTATTTAATTTCCCCCAGCCTGCATCTAGTCAAAGTAAACACTCCATATTTTATTCTCAAACAGAACGCTGGATGACTTTTTCTTCTATGATTTCTAATCCGTTTCATTTGCATTCTTTCCCTGTGTTCTCCTCCTCATCCTCCTCCCCCTTTTCCTCCTTAACCCCATCTCATCCCCATTTTCCTTTTTACTCTTTGTCAATTTGTTTGAAAGCAGGTGTAGAGAGGCCCGGTTGATCTCATTACATTATTCATGTTTTAAGTGATATTAGAACTATTGCAAAATGGGGGCTCTTTATTTAATTGCTCTATCGATGCATTTTTTGTTTGCCTGTTAAATTTTGTCGTGTCGGATGTCCAAGCTTGCAGTCATGTTTGTAGAAATAACCTCTCCCGGTCTTCTGACCCCTTGCTACACTTTTGGAATCCCTCACCTGTACTTTCATGTCCCCGGATGTGTTTCTACTGCATTAATACTTTGTAACAAGATTGATGCGATTGAGAGGAAGTATTAATTTCCCTTACCACATGACAAACGATGTGGTTATTTCTTCATTTAACTTCTTGCATTTCTAAAGTCATATTTTGCCAACCCAAACTGTTTTATGTTCAATTTAATGTGAACATTTAATGCAGTCTCTTCTGTTCATTGATGAAATAATAATAATAGTAACGATATTAAATAATGATAATAATAATGATAATAATAATAACAGTAATAATAGTGATAATAATAATTTTCACCATCATTATCATCATGATAATAATAATGATGATGATACTAATAAAAACAGCAGCATCAGATGTTTTTATAGAGCACAGGTAATCTCAGGATAAGTCTTCAAATACTTTACAAACAAACATAATATACAGGGGCCAGAAAATTAAATAATCAATTAATTACAACTCCATGTGATGAAATGATAAGGTATGATGCTACATGTAACTGTTTAAAGGATGTACCCATTTAAACAGAAAGTAGGAATTAAGTACGGTAACAGTTTATTTACAAAAAACATTTATATGATACAAAAGAATAATTTTCATACAGTGTCAGTTAGTGAAATGTATCAGATATTTGTACAATGCACAATAGAAATTATGAATTGTTGAAAGTTGTATGAAATTTGAAGGTTTTCAAAAACTGGTTACAAAGTTGTGGGCTAGTTTAAATTATAAGTGACAATAACATTACATGTATTTTTTAAATTGTTTATTATGTTGATAATCTCAACCGAATCTTCTGGTATTCTCAGGTTTAAGGATATTATTTATGATTTTACAATCCATAGTTACCATCTATATGCATAATTTCATCTGAAATAGGATTCTGTTCAATGAAGTATTATATTTAAGTGCATGTATTCTGAAATAATATACATTTTTCTTTTTAGTGGCAAAAAGTGGGTTTACACTTTATGTATTATAATTTCACCATGATGTCCTTACTTACACTAATATGTGCATTAGAAGGTAGACATATTGGATTTTTTGGAAATTGGAATACATTTATGCACTTTTGGAGTCACAATTCTTTGAATGTATTAATTGAAATACCAATAGAAATATGTTTGATTGAAAAATATTCTGTGATATGTATAATTCCTATGTAATAAGATGCGTACATGCATGGAATCTTTTCATCTGAACTTCCTTTCTGTGTTCATTCTTCTCTATTTTTTTAGAACCACTTTCAGATCTTTACAGACAGTACTTTTGCAGCTAAATTATGTATGTTTATCAGATATCTTCATTATACAAAATGTAATGAGCATTATACACTCTGTTCTGACTAATGTTACAGTTTACTTTTCGTACGAGCTATTTTGTCATGATCACAGTCATCTTAACCTGGTCCTTTTTAACGAGTATTTTTCTCTTTCTTAAAAATACTATGTCCCTTTTGCAGCCAACATCAAATTCTGTAGAACTTTGGTTAAATAATAATAAAGGAGTGCCTAATACTCCTTGATAAATAATGGTGAATTTCATTCCTAAGCTGCAATATTTATATGTTTGTTTGTCTTATAGTTCCATATTCCACAGAATAAACAGATTTAACAAGAGAATGCCTAATAAAACATTGATAGACGTGGAGCACAGAGAAATAATAATGTGAAATATGTGGAACATATTAAGGAGCAAATCTTGTATATTATAAGTTCCAAAGTAAAATTTAAAATTATTTTAACTGAATTCGATATAAATAACGAATGACGTAATGCAAGTTTGAGTCACTAACACATTTGCATTATGAATATGAATAAATATAGCAAATATCTGATTTATTATTTTGTATCGAAATTGCTAATGAAATGTTTATGTACTTTATTTTGATAATTAAAATAATAAATATTGGGTATCACTTCGATTAATGTTTCTAATATAGTTTTATTGGTGTTGAATCTTACCTTTTCCTTTTCCCCGTATTGAATGTAATTGCACAAATAAATGAATATGAGGTTAGTTGTTTGTAAACAAAGTGCATGCTGCGTGTGCCAGTAGCAGTTGTGAATACTAGAAATTCGTTCAAACATGTTACATTTAATGAATAAAAGTCGGGGCGGCAAGAATGTTACCATGTATAGATGTGACTGAATCACTGAACGATAAGCACATGTTGATGAAATATTGAATATGATTAGACCTACTATGTACAAGCAAATGATGATGAAAGATGAAGAGAAAATGGAAATGAATGATTGATTTGTCATACTTCATAAAGAGTGCAGAGGAATTCCCTTTCAATCAAATAAATTCAGTTTTTCTTTTGCGACATGATCTCAAATTTCCCTCAACTTAACCCCTGACCCCGAAATTTCTCCCCTGAGCGCTTTTAATATCGCGGAGAAAGAAGCCTAAAGAAACCCTCTGATATCCATTACAATTTTCTGCCTCATAAAAACGTAAACCATTTTTCTTTCCCACCCGCTCTCTTTCCGCCCCCGGCAACTTCTCGCCAATCATTGTGACAGCGATTATTATCCAAGAACAAGTTTCATATTTCCACTTTATGTCTGCCCGAAAACACAAGAATAATTTTCCCGCGAGCCCGAAAGCCCGACATCGAAATTGTATATCATTGCGACGTCGTGTGTGTGATTGGAGACACTTGCAAACGCTGCACGAGGAGTGACCCATATCTGACCTCTTGACCCCAATAGTTGACCCCTGACTACCCCGGTGGTTTGAACTCCTCACCGCGCATGTCACAAGGGAAGAGATTTGATTGGATGATGAGTCTGTAGGGGGTTTTCCGTATGAATGATAAACACATGAAATCTTCAAACTGGGTTTCAATTTCTCTGTTTTGTTTTAAATTTGCTTCATTTATCTTGCTTTCAACACCTCATTTAGGACATAAAGCATAGCATTGTTTTATCAGTTCATCTTTTAAAAGTTAAATTTGATTAGCTTTAAGAAAGGTCTGGATTTATTACCTCCATTTCTTCATCCAAAATTTCGTTTATACAAAAAAAATGTTGTTTCTTCTTGCCATTTCACTACTGTTTAAATGTATCTACTTTTTGGGCTAGTTGCATTAGTTTTCTTTTCTTTGGTATACCGTGTCTTTAAAAATGTTGATTGTAAATATTTTTCTTCTCTTTTCATCTCGGGTAGAAGAGCATTGAAGCTGATGAGGCTTCCCTGGGTTAAAACAATTATTATTGTAATTATTGTTATTATTACTATCATTATTATTATTATTATTATAATTTTTATTATTATTATCATAATAATTATTATTATTATCATTATTATTCATTTAAAATCTGTTGTTCCTTGTCCTTTACTGTCAAATTTGTCATTGTTCTTTATCTTTGTTTTATACTCTCCTTGTTTGTTTGTTTCTTGCTTTTTCTTTCATTCATTTTTAAATATTTTTTTCTTCCTCTTCCTCTACTCGCATTCTTTTTCTTCTGTATTTTCTTCTAATCTTTTGGGAGCTCACGTTGCCTTCCATTCTTTGTCTCCTTCCCTTCCTCATCCTCCTAATAATCGTTCCTCATCTTAGTTTTGTTCATTCGTTCCCTCATCCTCTCTATTTGTGACATTTTTCCAAATCGAGTAGTATATTTATCTTTCTATCTGCCTCTGCGCACGTTTCCCTTTTTGTAAAATCCTCTCAACGACAACGAACTTGGGTATAGATCTGTCAAGAATGATAGACGGTGATTATGCATTGGAAATACTCCACAATCTGAAGACATATAAACCACTTTTTATAGTGATAGAGAGAGAGAGAGACGAGACAACTAAACAAATAGAGATACAACGACGTTTCCTCGGGGGCTCCTTGCCTCAAAAACTTGTCAAACAAACTCTTGGGAAGAGAAGAAAGGAGGGACGATATGACAGTACATAACAAGAAAAGATGGACTGGGGAGAGAGAACAGCGGAAATTGAGGATGAAGCAAGAAAAGACAAGAAATAGTGCTGAATGTCACGGAAAAGAGTGAGGTTCAAAGTTTGGTATAAGCAAAAAGTTTCTTTTCCCGTGTTTTCTATTTTGATCTTTCTCACCAACCTTTTCATAATTCATATCATCTCTTTTTCTATGAATGTATTGATCTGTGACTATTATAAACTGTATAATTATATTGCCTATATTATTATCGTCATCTTCTGAGAGACAGAAAGGCGTTAATGCTCTTCTGGCTCTCAACAGCCGATATAATAATAATAAGATAATAATAATATTTAGTTTTTATATAGCGCTTAATACAAATGTCTCTAAGCGCTTTACAAATATACTATTACCCCGGTCACTGGATTCAGTGCTTGCCCGCACACACTGTGTGCACAATATCCACTCCCTGGGGAGCATTCCAGCTCGGGGTTTTTTTTAATCTTGAGAGGTGAGGTGTTTTATTTTATATTTGTTTGTTTCGTTAGTTTTTCGGGGTTTTTTTTTTCTTCTTTTTTTTAAATTAATTTTTAAATGTTTGTTTGCTTGCTCGTTTTGTTTTGGACGTTTTTAAGTTCTGTTTTGTTTTATTAATTAAGGTTGTTATGCTTAAAACAAACCAATACATTAAATTTATCAAATACTTTGATTGCTTAATTAGACCAATAAAGTTAGAAGCAAATGTCAGTGGAAAGCAATTTGTCTTACCCACTTCACCAGGAGTTAGACATTGTCTGCCTCCACATAATATCACCTTTCCCCCATCGTCCCTCCCACTCAAAATCAACAGGCAGACATGAAAAATGAAGAAACATTGAGATACGTGGTTCGTCACTCCCCGGGATCGGGCTTGTTGAGGCCTTCAAGTAGCATTAATTTGCATAAATAAGACGAATATTGGAGAAAGAAGAGAGAAAAGTAAAGAGACTAGGCCGTTTTGACACTCTAATTGGCCTCTTCCCAGTGCAAACATCTCACCCGCCCGAAAAATTTTGGCGTTTCTTTATTTGCGCGCGAAAAAATGTAAGCTTCCCCAGTCACGATGATTTGTTCTTTCTTTACTTTTCCCCCCTTTTTTGCTCTCTCGCTGCGAGCTGCTTGAACCTGGCTGAATTTGTGAATAAGATTGCAAATATTTGTACAGAAAGCCAAGTTTCCGACTCCCAATGCTTGGCAATTATAAACAGATGAAAACGTCAGCTGAGTTGACATGCCTCTCAACATTTCGCGTGAATTTTTGCTCCCTAGAAAATGATCGTCTGCTAAAGGTCTATACCGCGCCGGGATGATGATACGCTACGGTATTTACTCAGTTCAGATCTCCTAAATGTAAAGCTATGTTCACAACTACAGGTGGAACGGGCCGCGGAGGAGGGGGAGATGACAAGAAGGAGAGAGACAGAGAGAGACACACATAGAGAGAGAGAGAGAGAGAGAGAGAGAGAGAGAGAGAGAGAGAGAGAGAGAGAGAGAGAGAGAGAGGGGGGGGGGAGGGAGGGAGGGGGAGATAGGAGGTACATTAACGATTTAGGAAATAGAGAGATAGAGAAAGAGAAATGTATCAATATAATATTCGAAAGTAGTAACAGGTACACATCCTTATTAGGGAGATAGATAGATAGAAGATATATATTAATAAATATATGTAAAAGTATACATGTATAGATTGATAAGAAGAAACCATGAATGTATGGAACATAGATGATAATGTATAGAAAGAGTGATTAGAATAGAAAATGCAAATTTGCTTGAGTGAGTGAGAACTGCTAAGAGTTGAGAAAGAACAATTACTTCGAAAAGCTTTTAAAGTGGCATGAGTAAAATGTGAAGAAAGTATTTGAATGTCCATTCGGTTCAGCTTTCTTATGTTATACAACGACTCTCAGAAGTCTCGAATTACTTGCAAAGACTTTAAAATAGGAGAAAAAACACTTTCCTGCACAAACCGTATATGGAAAGAGAAAAGGAACTACACGTAGTATATACAAATAAAAACAAGACAAGGCAATGGAAATCCATACCGAGTTTGAAAAGTCGAAATTCAAGGCGACAATAAGATGAGTGAAGGAGAGAGAAATTCAACGAGATAATAAATGTAAATATCGAGAAAGGTTCAAATTAAAGAGAATTCTTTCATTATCCCTGAACTTTGTCGGTGTACTTTCAGTTTTAGGAGTACTCCTCGAGTTCACCTTTTGTAAATACAACTCTAATGACGTGAAGATGGAGGCAAACGTTGTTAAACAGACCAATTTTATTGAAAGGTTTCGGCTAAATTCGGAAAGCATCCCTGACATGACTCAAATTTTGAGAACTTTTTTCTTCTTCTTCTTCTTCTTTCGTCGCCGTGCCTGCTTGAACACGTGAAAGGTAGTATAGGTACTTTTATTTATTTTCATCAAAACTCTTGCAATTGATTTTGAATCTTTCAATATTAATTTCACGGAGACATTCTTTTTTTGTGGCGTGCAAGGAGTACATGTATGTTGATGTTTAGTAAAGTGAAGAAAACGTTTGTTTTTTAGTTTGTCACATTCAATAGATGCTACTGCTGCCGTTGAACAAAATTATGTAAATGTAATATTATTTTATTTAGATTAAATTCAGATTCGTTTACCCACATATTCTATTTATAATAAATTTGATTATTTAAGATTTTTTTTTCACTTTTTCGTCGAGATGCACGTTTTGGGCCGACATCCGCTTGTGATGACGTCACATATCCAAAAGGTGCATGACTTTTGTTGAAAATTGCCTTCAAAATTTGTTTTCCACCCCTCCCCCCCCCCCCCCCCCCCCCCCCCCCCCTCTGTATATTTTCTTAAATTTTTTCTCTTTATTTGTTGATATCTCACTCCATCTCTCTCTCTCATTCTCTTTTCTCTTTCTCCATGCCCCTTATTTTTCTCACATTCTTTCCACTCTATACAATTATCCATACCCTCTCTCTCTTTCTCTCTCTCTCTCTCTCTCTGTCACTCTTTCGACTCTCAACCGGTCGGTGTTGCAATCGAAAGCGGGCCAAAAAATGTGTCGAAAAACCCACGAGAATTAGCGCGCCACTTTACGTTGCGAGGAAGACCAAAAGGCAAAAAAAAAATAGCCCGATCAATTTCGCGTATTTGAAATAAAAGAAATTGGCGTGTTTTTCTCTAATTTCTCGTTCATGTTGGTCTGATGCATCAACGTCAGGACGAGACGGGAGCCTCTCCCTCCCTCTCCCTTCTCCCCCTCTCATCTTTTTCTCACCTCATTTGCATATGTGATGGATCCCTGTGATTAGGGCATCATCCCCCTTCATTACTTGAGCCATGCATGTTCATCATTATTATCGCGTAATTTTTGCTCTTCGCCTCTCTCGTGTTCTTCTTTCTTCATAATTCATCACCCTTGAAATATTTGCAGATTCGCGCGCGATCCATCACCACTTATACCCCAAGAAAAGACTTTAGAGAAAGGAAAAGAAGATGGTAGAAGAAGGAGGAAGGAAGAGGAAGGAAGATATCATGGCTCCGGTCTTTTATGACAATTGTTATCCCGGTCAAGGAGAGAAGAAGGAAGGCATATATATTATATATCTCATCCGCAAGCAGCTTTTAAAACAAGAGGAACAGAGTAGGCTTGTTCGCTAAAATCGCAAAATAACAAAGGGTTCATTTCTTTAAATAGAAAAGTTTAAAGAAAAACGAAAACAAATCTAAAAATGGAACTTCATTCAACAGTCAGATCTAGACAGATGTTTGACTAAATATGATATTATATTAATAAGTGGAAAATTAACTCTACGTTAAGCGTGTTGCTTAAGTTAAATAATATCTATGAAAATCAAAAGGAAAAATAAATGTAATTTACACAAAACAAAAAAAAAGAATAGACGGGGTTATAATAACGGATAGGAATCAATGAAAAGAAAAAAGGGCGTTTAGAAAAAAAATGATGTTGATAATCTGAAGGAAAACGAATTAAGATTGAAACAATAGAGCCGCTAAAGACAAATTCAACGAGAAAGCATTGTGAAAGAAGGGATAGAGAGAAAGATAAGGAGAATAACGAGAGGGGAGAGGGATTAATAGAAGAAAAATGTTTTAATCGTACAAATAAAGCTGATGACAAATTTACCAATGAAATACTTTGAAAGAAGGGAACAGATGTAAAAAAAAAACAAGAGAAAGAGGAAGAGGAGGATGAGAGATATATTTCAGGAGGGACTATGTATGTTGGTGGGTGGGTGTGTGTGTGTGTGTGTGTGTGTATGAGAGAGTTGAAGAGAGAAGGGAGAGAGAGAGAGCGAGAGAGAGAAAGAGAAAGGGGGAGTGGATGACGGGGAAGGGGAGCGCACTTTACATCATGTTAATTAAGATTCATACCAAAAAAAGGTTATAAACAAATTAACCAAAAAAAGTACTTTGGAGGAAAGTGAACGAGTGTCTACGAAAATTGAGACAGGATGAGATAAAGAGAGTCACAGATAAAGAGAAGGAGAGAGGGGAGAGAAGAGGCCTTCATATCATATATGATTTGAATGCAGCCAAATGAAGGAAAGTAAAATAGGTAAGTAAGACAAGTTTCTCCATTAACGGGCAGCGATGTATCACCGACTGTCAGAGTGATGGACCGATCAAAAAGGTCGGTTTGGCAGGGAATTACTTACCGAATAATCAGAAAAACATTAATGTAAACGATGAATTAACACTCAACTAATATCGCTCCCGTCACAAGTGATTCCAAACGAGAACGCCTTCGTTGTTTTTTGTTTTCTTTTTCTTCCCCTCTCACGAGTTTTTTCTTTCGTTTTTGCTTTCTTAGTTCTTTATTCGGTTTTCTTCCTTTTAAAGCCACAAGCCATCAGTTATTGGCAACTTTTTAGTTTTAATCTGAGTGTTTTAGTTTTAGTATTGCTGATGACCATGTCATTAGACAAATAAGGCGTACAAAACATACGAGATTAAAGGTAAGCGGAAGTAACAAAAGCAAGGTACGAAAAATATTTGTGCTTCTCTTCTTTCGCATCATATTAAACATGTATTTCAAATCATCCCTCAATGTTAAAATGTCTAATGGCAAACTTGTGTTGACATTTTGTTTAATTATTATCTTTTCTTAAAAGAGATGTGTCAAAGGCTGTGCAGAATAGCCACAGCGAGCTCAGTTGGTGAATGGCGCATTTTGATTGGTCAGCTGCTCTGACCACGTGCTCGCCTTTTGCGGCGCCTTTGTAGGACGTAAGGGAGGCGACTGATATCAACGTTGTGTTGTTTAACCTGCTTCCATGTTGATTATGTCGTATTTTAATGGCGGTGGTCTCGGTGAATAATTATAAAAGGTATGATTTTACTCTTTTCCTGTAAATCGAGCATGATGAGCCTCCCCCTCTCTCTCTCTCTCTCTTTCCTCTCCCTCTCTCTCTCTCTCTCTCTCTCTCTCTCTCTCTCTTTCGTTTTCTCAGGCTTCCTAACACCCTTTTGGGTCTCTCATTTAGTCTTTTATCTTGTTCTCCTATCTTGTGTATATCATCTATATAATTGGCTATAGCATATCTCTCCCTCTCCCATCACCACTGCACCCACAAAATCATTTTCGGTTCTCCCAGGAGGCATGCCATTGCTCACCCCATGTCCATAACAAAAAATTATAAAAAACATCCCCTGGTCCTTCCAAAAGATCTTTCCTCATCGTAAACTTCATCCGTTCCATCTTAACATCACTCTTCCTCCTCCCCCTCCTCCTTCTCCTCCTCCTCCAGAGCCCCTCAAGAAACCACCCTCTCCCTTCTACTCTCCTCTCCCCAACCCCTCCTCACCTTTCCCTCATCATTACGTATGTTCGGGGGCAATAAGGCAAACCAGTGCGGACAATATGAAGGATGGGCACTGTCACAACAGCAATTATTTCATCCAACAATAACAGATTGGGTGAATTTCATTACAAGTGTGTTCAATCCATCACTCCCCATGAAAGAAAGAAGAAGAAAAAAGAAGACAGAAACACCTCTCTCTTACAAGTTTAAGTTTTCCTCGCCGCGTCGCGAAAGAAAGAAACGAATGAGTCCACCGTCGTCTCGGTCATGAGATAAGTTTCATTCAAGCTGCTTGAATGGGATTAAAGGAGTATTGATATTTAGGACGCTTGTAGAAGTAAACTCCAATAATCTAGACCATTTTTTTCCTTCTTCTTCAAAGGAGCGTATGTGTAACACGAAAATGCGTGGGCCTCTCATCACGCTCATCATTCTATATGAGATGGTTGTTTGTTAGAGTGGACGGAGACTTGGTTCATTTATTCATTCAATGTTACGCTGTGTGTTGTACCAATCATGTAAATGGCTATTTCTTGAAGTCGAATGTTGTATTCTTATTTTCATGAGGACAAAAATTGTTGTACTAGTCAAACAAATAGATTGTTTATGTTTATGTGAAACAAAGATAATGTGTCACGTCAGTTTTCTTACTTCACATTGTTTTATGTTGTTTTGGTTTATCTGATGTTGCTTGCAGTTTTTTATTCTTCTACGGAAATTATTTCGTGATAGACTGCATAGACCTTTACAGATTTCCAGACGAAGAGTAATGGGTCAGTTTTGTTGGTGTTGTTGTTGTACTTATTTTATTTAAAAATCATTTGTACCTTTTTAAACACCTTTCCATTTCCTTCGACCTCCAACTAATTTCTGTATTGTCTTTCAACGACCCAGTTTATCGTGAACCTGACGTTCTCTTTATTTACTCCTTTTCTACTTCTTACCTTTTTTCGTAACTTATATTCTATGTTTTATTTTCTTTATTTCCCAGCCTAGCTAGCTACCTTTCGTGCCCTCTATACCTTTCCCTGTATTTTGGCTGCCCTGTGCCCTAGCTGCGCGCACCATCAGACGAGTACCGACATCCAACACGCCATGCCTCCCAGCTAAAATAGACAATTTTGGGACGGTAAAACGTCGAATTTAGGTCAGGAGGGTAAAACAAGATCAATTCTAGTGAATAAAACGAATCTACTCTGCGTCTTTCTGCCTTTATTTTTATGAATTAGTGATCTCCTCTGAGTGGGAGTTTCTTTTACAAAGCGAATCGGGCCTGTTCTCATTCTTTCAGAGCTTTTCTAGTTTTGACAAACGAAATTAGTTTAAAGTTTTAAACGATTTAATTTGAAAGAAAAGGAGCTTCCCTCGAGATCGGGTTTGCGATCGATTCAAATCTGGAGGCCCTTTTTAGCCTCTGTAGCTCTTTGCAATCATTGATTAATACCCTTTTCTTTACTTTTCATGCCGTTTTATATCAGAGTTTCTATTCTATCTATAGCAGATTGTTTGTTTGTTTGGTGTTCCTATAATTTCTTTATATTCTACACGTCATACGTCCCTCAAATCCCACAGTATCTCAACCGTATAGGTATTTACTGACGATGCCAACTGTGAGTGAACTCTACATGTATCAGTTGGCATGAATTCTGTTTAGCTACAATCATGATAACGATGCCTTAAAACTGATGAAAGAAATTTTGATAATAAAAGTGTTATTATAATTAATAATAGTAATAATTATTATGGGACTTTTTACATAATGACCACATTTTCATCACTTGAATACTTTGTGTCAGTTTGCAGTGATACTTTATTACTTTATCTGTTTTGTCAAGACGTTTACTTCGTGTATGCCACCCACTCTCTCCGTTCCCCCTCCTCTCCGTCGCCCCTTCTCATGATGACCCCCCCCCCCCCCCTCCTTTTTTCCAATCCTTTTTTGCAATTAATCTTTCCTTTAATGACGAGTAGGGGAAATAAGATATAAGAATGCAGACTTGGGTTCACTATTTCTTTATAAATCATATCATAATGGTGTCATTGATTTTTATTTAGCATTTAAAGGTACTATGTCCCATTTGCCAACCAACAAATTGAAACGTTAAAATTCCAACGGCATTTGAAAGATAATAAAAAATTAAAAATTCCCTTAAAACAAAGGGCTTGTAAATGTCTATTTGAGGGAAAATAACGACCGATAGTTGTCGAATTCATTTCTGGCGAATTCATTTATTTCATTTCTGTTGGAAATGAAATAAATATGAATATGAATATGAATATGAATATGAATAGAATTTAGCGAGCGCGCTCGTTTAATATAGTCTGATTTTCAGACCATTGTACCGAATGGTCGTACGTTTTATGCTACGCAAAGACTAAATCAGTTTATTACAAGAAGTGGGTTATTGACGTAGACAAATGCTCATGCACCTTTTACAGCTCATTTAATTACAGCTCGTTCAATAACATGAAATATTATCAAGTCGAAATGGTAACCCATTTGCCAATTTAACTCATTTCGTCTATGTTTTCTGTTTAAATTCAACATCATCTAGCCTTCTTGTCACTCTGATAACTCCTTTTCATTCTTGCCCATCTCAATCTCAATCAAGCCCGCCCTAACTCCTATCAGCTTCGCTACCGCATTTATAGTTTTTGTTTGATAATCGTGCTATGAAGAGAATTGTTGACTTTTTCTTTTTTCGAACGGAAAGCAGCATTTTCTGCCGATTCGGTCCTTTCGTTTTGCCATGCTTGCGTAAATGCCGGTAATGCTCACGAACTCAGTGCTGCATGTCCATACATAACTGTATCGTTGCGAGTGTGATGAATTCATCGCGTGAAGCACAACCGTGCCTCTGCAATCATTGTCGAAGCATCGGTATAAAACATAACTGAGTACGATATGGATTTTATTCCATTAACGCGGGGCTTATTAATAGAAAGTGGTCAGGAGATGACACGATTATTAGCCATGTCTGCCCGCAATACAATCATTGATGAGTCTATATGCAGCAGCAATCGCTTGGAATCGCATGGACAAAGTGGTACAGTTGACTTTAGTGTTTGTGTGATGAGGGTTTTGTTTGATGTTGGTCAAAATTGGAAGAACTATTTGTCATTTTCCTCTTGATTTAGGATATGACTTCATTATAGTATAGCTCTGATTGATTGATTGATTTAATTTGACCTCTATATTGGTTAGGGACTGACTTATGTGTATATATTGAAGACTTATGTATTGATAATTTCTTGGTAATTATTTTTTTGATGACAATATATTGATATATTAAAAGACGGATTGATATAGTGAAGTAAGAACCCCCCTCCCCATATACCCCCAATATGTGCCACAAAATATCCCCTTATCGAATGAGACAATACGGAAAAGGAGAATAGTTGGGAAAGAACGTGAGGAGAAGACAGTATGTACTAGCCCTCTCACACATTTCCCGCATGGTCGCTTTGCTCCCTCGCAGTTGTCCACTTATTCCCCCCCCCCCCCCCCATCCCATTGATGGAGCCCACACGACTGATTGATTGATTGGTTGGTTGATTGATTGAATTATTGAATTGATTGATTGAGTGATTGATTTATCAGTTGCTTGCTTGTTTGATGGATTAAGTTAATGAATAGGCAGATGATTTTGTTCCTTGGTAGACATGACATGAACCGATAATCATTTGATTAACTATGAATAGGGAAGGGTTAGGGTGAAAAAAGTGAACTTTTTAGGTAGGGTATATTGTTTATTTTTTCATTTTTTGGTCGTTCATTTTTTTCTTTTATACATCTGCTTCAACACGTTTAGTTTAGAAAATATGTCGATATGACTAAAAGGGGTGAGAAAAAAATGCATATCTACTGGTCTTTTGTTCATTATGAAAGTGGAAATTAAAATGACGGCACCTCACATGCTCGCCTCGCCCTTAAAGAGTGGTGCCGGGAGAAAGTGAAGGGGAAATATACACTCGACCGAGTGCATGTCAAAAATTACACATATTAATTCAAAATAGAGGCAAACATGGCTTCTTTTGAAGATAACGATCTTCTACAAACCGCAGTCGGCGTTATGAAAATGCAAGACCGTCGTCTGTTGGGGCACTTGTGATATTTTATGCGTGCCGCCCATCAAATTTGCAGACGAACTTAAACTGTTTGGCTACGACTTTTGCGGTTTGTTTGTATTTTGTATATTAAGAAGACGTCCGGTGGATATTCAAGTTGGGTAAGGTGCAGGTGCAATTGAACGTAATAAGGGATTCTCTGTGATTTGAGTCGATTGGGGGGGGGGGGGTTGGAGGTGGGTATCCTTGTGATGGGTGTCCTTATAAAGTCTGAAATACTAATTAAGATGGTATATGAGTCGAGCAATATTGCTCTTTGTGTTTAATGGATTTCTTTTTTTTAATTGACATATTCTGGCAAAGAGAGGTGTTGAGTCATTATTGAGCCACCCCTCTCCCTCTCTGTCTCTCTCTCTCTCTCTCTCTCTCTGTCTCTCTCTGTCTCTCTCTCTCTCTCTCTCTCTGTCTCTCTCTCTCTCTCTCTCTGTCTCTCTCTTCTCTCTCTCTCTGTCTCTCGCTCTCTCTCTCTCTCTCTCTCTCTCTCTCTCTCTCTCTCTCTGTCTGTGTGTGTCTCTCTCTCTCCATGGACCTACTATCCCTGGTCTCTCCCCCTCCCTCTCTTTCTTTGTCTCTCCTCTAAGGCTGTTCTGCGTCCAAGCTATAAGATGTAATTCCTCAGACCTTAGCATTCTGTAATAACATACTTCAAATGCCTTTTTTTATTTGTGTTCACTTTGTTCATATGATATAGTCTTTTTTTTTTACTGATATGCATTTTCAGTTTTTCAGCAAGACACTAATCTGCATTTGCAACTCTCAACCCAGGTGAAAGTAAATGGATATCTGGTAAGAATAAAGTCTTTGGATGTTCTCAGTGTCATAGGGCAGCTGGGCTAAAGCCAGGGTAGAAGAAGTACTTTCTAACTGGTGCAGTGAGCATCACTTGGGATTAGTATGTGCGCAATATAAGATCATAATTATAGATCTAAAATAAATTAATCATTCGTTTTAAAAAAAAAATTGGTATATTGGATGGAGTCTCAACCCTATGTTCATGTTCATATCACACACACAACAATATCAATCCTACGGTTACTACCCTTGTATCGAACCCCCAACAAGGTATTGTATACACCTGATGTTTACCTGCCACATATCTCGATGACATACCAAGCTCTGTTTCTAAATCAAATATCATTTCATATCGTCTTACCGGCCTATATGCGCTACAGGTAGGCCAATATTTTCACTCGCTCCATCACCCCAGATTGCACTTTGGATAACATAATAGCAATATGACCCATATATTGACACAATCCACCTGTATGTTTGTGGTTCTTGCAACCAAAAATGGGTTTAACATTTCCATAATATTTGAAGGTGAGCGTTCATGTTGTTTCTCATTCCGCCATGATGAAATTAATACGGTGTGAATTCAAACATGAGAGAAAAATGGATCAAGGCGATTGGGTTTCATGTTTGTAACAAAGTTCATGTATAGTGATGAAAATGCCATAGAATCAAAATGCCGTGTGTGTCAGTTTCAGCAGAATAGGGCTAAAAATTGTATCAGTTATAAGTATGTCTAGAGTTTCATATGACCGTAGAGAAAAAGGAACTTTCTTACTCCTGAATTCAGGTAACCCTAAATCAGGGCGCCTCAAACAAAAAGTCATGAAATTTTGTCGGCAAATTTGTTGCAAATTTTGATCAGACACATGTACCCTTTCCCGCCCTTCAAAATGTTTAAGCGACCCCTGCCCGAAATCACTCTCTTGTTTCTGTTTCGAAGCTCATGATGGCGAAAAAAATGATATTCGTCCGAATTCGACATCGATATTACCGTGTATGAGCACAGCACCATCAATGACCACCAATGCTGACGTCAGACATCGTCATCGAAGTTGCATATTAAGCTGTGGGGTGACGAACTATATCATTCTCGATCTCAAGATTATGATTTAAAACAAACGATATGAACCCCCCCCCCCCTCCCCCTTTGATAGTCACCAACCTTATAAATGTCCTGCTCTGCCACCGTATCTAAATTACATCTAGAGAATGACAGCATTTATTTTACATGTATGGAGGCAATTTCAATGTATCTCTCCCTCTCCCTCTCTCTCTCTCCCTCCCTCTATCCCTCTGATAATGTGAAATGTATTTGAGAGAATGCGTTAATTGGTAATTAACATTCATTTTTGCTTGCTTCCCAGCAATGGCTCAACAAACCTTGGAGTATATATATACATTTTCTAGAAATTTTCTGACTTTTCAAAAGTGAAAGGAATTCATCGACACGTAATCCAATTATGATGTCGATTTTTTTTTGTTTTTGTAAACACCCCGAATTTAGTTTTTGAAATTAGATCGAAGTTTTCATAACTTCCATGCAAGAAAAACAATTGTTGTTATCCTGGTTATATCGTAATATTATGTTCTATTTCAGAAACAGTGATTCAGCTCATACAAAAATATAGTGACTTTAATCTTTACATCACATCTTCACTCGGTATGACGTTGTGAACTTGTTTGACTTGACAATAGGCCTACAACTTTTATATCATAAGCTTTTCATTTCACCTCGCTCTGTTTCCACCAATATCGCTGGCATGTAGGCTTATCATGTAAAACCCATATCCATAATTATGTTATGTCTGCCGTGAGCAAGCACTATCTCTGATAAGAAACAACATTTCCCACTCTCCTATTTTTCTGGAGATTATTTTTCTCGTTCTGATTCAATTGCGCGTTTCATATTTCAGCCACAATTTTCATTTCTGTTTGCCAACTTATCAACACCATAGAGACCGTCTGCAATTCCTTTTGCACTCTGCACATTCGCAGGCAGAGTCAAACTACTTTCCCATAACCCCAAACTCTAATACACCTGGAAGGAAAGCAGAAATAAGACGAATATCAAAATCACAAATTGTTCGCCTTTTTCTTCCTCCACTTCCTCTCCTTTTCCTTTTCATCCAACCCTTTTGCCTTTCCTTCAAAGATGGCAAATTTACTCAATGCCGAGGATTTTTTTTTCCTTCATAAAAATCATGCAGTTCATATTTCCGTCCAATTTGTCATTTCTGTTTACACCCGAAATCTCCGGGTGTTTTCACAAAACGCACGTATGTTATTCATCCGATCTCACGTTTCATCGGGGAGAAAATAAAGAGAATTGTTGGAGGAAAATGAGGTTAAAAGAGCGAAGAAATAAAAGATTTTTTCATATACACATAGGCTTACGCTGGATGAAAGTGTCGGCATCATTTTTTTCTTCTTCTCTTTGCCAAGTTGATTGTTCCCGACTAATCCCCCTAGCAATAGACGCATTGATTTTTGTGGAAATTCGTTTGAGGGGGTATGATTATTATATTTTCTCACTCTCTTTCTCAGCCCAGCACTATGCAGCAGAAAGCCATTGGGGTATATTGTGTTTCGAAAAGATTAAACGGGGCATCTGAGAAATGGAATTCTAGACTATGTAAACGGAACAGAATGCATAGTTCGGATTCGATCCACTTTTTTCACACAATATTTTTGATTGGAAATGGGCGAAGAGTGTTTCCAGAGAAACCGATGGATAGTGTTCGTCGAGATGCTTTTTGTCCCAATATTGTGAAATTATTTCAGCTAGTGTTCGTTATGATAACGGATGTGTTGGTTTTGTCATACAGGGAAATTGGTTTTGTCTATTCAACTGATGTAAAAGGCGAAGGCGAAGACGACGATAATGATGAAGAAGAATGGGATACTGACAATGATCGTCAGAATGAGAAGAAAAAGGTCTCTGCTCAATATAGGTCTATTACAATTATTATATCCTACCTCGCATTTGATATCCAATCTTTCTTCAATGTCTGTTAGCTTTTTTAACATCTTGTGTGTGGCACGAAATGGATTCAAAAGTTTTGTGGACCGCAATATCTACGAAGAAAATAGTAAATGAATAGTGATTGTTTCTGAATATATTTATTTTATTTTTAATTATTTTTTTTAAATAAACGTTTTTTGTGATAAACAGAGGTGGGAAACAAAATCTATTTTTTTCTTCAAATTGTTGACGTTGTTCCATACCTTTGCCTATCCTCTTAATGAGGAACGTTCTTCATCTTTCTCATTATAATCTTCCCCTTGTACCCTTCCATATTTGTCTCCTGTACCCCTCATTCCTCTATTACACATTATCCTAAAACCCACCATTTTACTTTCCTACATTCCCCTCAATATATTTTGTCTTTCATTTGGTTGTCGACTATATTTCCTTCCCTCCATCATTCAAAATCTCTCCAACCTCCTATCTCCCTCATTTTGGTTTCAAATCCTCTTTTACACAACTCATGTTTATTAGTCATGAATAAACATGTTAATATTGCTTTGTTTACATGTAAGATGTAGGCAGTGGATACATTCGTGCATTTATTTTATTCATTATTTCCTTGCTCTTCATCCCCATCTCTCTCTCTCTCTCTCTCTCTCTCTCTCTCTCTCTCTATCTCGTTGCTCTTTTCTTCGGATCCATTCTACCACCACCTCCTCCTCCCCATCTCGTTCCACTATCTCCCCCGGCCTTCATCTTCTCTTCCTCCATGCCTCTGGCGGACCCCCAGTTTGATGGAGCACTTCCGCCCCTCGTCCAGCATGGCAAATATCAAAATTTCCACTTCTATATTCCGAATATTTGCCAAACAGTGAATCTTGTCTGGTTAATCATTTTCATCCACCCCTCCTGTATCTCCCCTTCTCCTCTCTCCTCCCCTCCTCCTCCAATCTTTGTTCGAATTGAACATCACGTTCCCTCGTCTCTTCCCCGATCGTCCATCATCAATCAATTAGAGGCAAAAACTGACCACTAAAACCTCCAAACTCGTGTCTTCCCCGATAAACAAGCTTCAGAAAATATCACTCTTATGCATTTTTTTTTGGTGTGGTTTCTGTTTGATATTTTGTCTCCGACATGAAGTGGACACGCGGAGTGGAGGATCGTACATCATGTCAAGATGAAGCATGAAGATGGAATCGGGAGGAGGAGGAGGAGGGGGGTAGAGAGTGGAGAATGAGAAGAGGAAGAGGGGTAATGTTCCGTTTTAGCCTGATATCGGGAGTGTGTGATGGTGGTGAAGTGCAACTTTCATGCAATCGAGCACTTGAAAGACGACATTTATGGCAGTACGATATTAATCTTCAATAACAAGAAACTCGTTACGGTTTGGTATTACTCATTACCTCCTTTATCTTCAATGCGGGTGTTTCCTTTCCTTACAATTAATGATTATTACAAGATGACAGTCAGAGTGCTGGGTGGGGGCTACCATAGATATATCACACTCACAGCATGCATTTTTTTTTCAGTATCGCTTTTCTATAATAATAATAAAAGTGATAATTATATGATATTATATATTCTATAATAATGATATTAATGAAAATGATAACAATAATAACAATAATAATAATAATAATAAGAAGAATGATAATTCAGATTCAGATTAATTATTTTTTATTTCAATTTGTTTTAATTATTTTATTTAATACAAATAATGGATATTGTTATAGTGCATTTATCCTCCACGCTAGGTGCTCAAGGCGCTCTAATATTACCCCCGCTGTACTAGTTAGGCAAGCGTTTTTAGTGCTCATAGCATTCAAGGAAGTCTTTTTTACCGGTTGACCCATTTAACACCTGGGTGGAGAGAGGCAAAATAATGTAGATCAATGCCTTGCCAAATGACATTAGTAATAGTAGCGGGACTTAAACCGCGAATCTTGTGATCCACAGTCCGACGATGTATCCACTAAGACAACGAACCTTAATCATAACCATGTCTTTCATATTATTCTTTTCAATTTTTTACAATATTGTTACGTTATTTATGAATAAGGAAAAACATACATTGTTTATTATTATCTGTGAAATGACTATTCTTTTCGTATTCGAAATTCGAATTTACATACAATATTATCGTTTTTATATCAATAATAGCATTGAAACGGGAATTATCATTTTTTAAGACAAAGAATATAATATGATAAATTATAAATACATGTATAGTGGTAGTATTAATTGATGATAATCAATAAAGCAAAATTATAGTGATGATAAAACAACACGAGGGATAATAATGATATTTATAAACTTTCTGTAAATAATTGATTAATGATTATGATTACACGCAGTAAATGTAGATGGTCTGGTAGCATTATATAAATTATAGAAATTTAAAGAATTGCTTATTAGATTAATTAGACCATTCTTTTCTCTCTTTATTGTCTATGCTCTCTTCATCAGTATTCTTGCTTTAAAAAAAAACCACTATCCATGTGGTTAAAATGAATTATGAAATGAAAAGTACAATTTGAAGAGGAATTAGAGGCTAACGAAGCGGTTAAATAATGTATTTTACTATAATCCCCTCCTCACCCCCTCCCCACTCATCAAAGACACTACCCCGCCTCCTGCAGCCTCAACAATCGGATGCAACAGCGTCTGGCTCAGTCAGCTCGTTCATCGGGCGCGCGCCGTCCATTCATGATATTATATCGAGATGATGATGATCATGGCCTGCCGGAGGCCATTCTAAATGGTATGATTTAATCAGCGCTAGGGAGACTGTAATTCGAGGAATTATGAATGATGGTCGTGTGTGCGCGCGTTGCTGCGTGCGTGTGTGTCTGCGTGCGTGTGTTTGGGTGTGTGTGTGATGCATGTTGGGGAGGCGGTGTTTCAACTTGTGGCGCCGCGAGGGCAATTTCCTTTCTGATCTCCTCCCGTGCGTGCGTGCGTGTGTGTGTGAGTGAGTGCGTGTGGGTTTTTTTATGCAGTGGTTTGTGTATGCTAGCGCGGGGGAAGTCATTTTAACTATAAAGGAGAGACTGGGGTGGGGAGTCATTCAGACACGTGCCTCATTGTAACTCATCCGAACGAAATAATGACTTTTATTAAAAAAAAATTAAAAAAAAGACGATTGACATTTTCAGTGCGACGACGATCTCGTTCC
This sequence comes from Strongylocentrotus purpuratus, assembly GCF_000002235.5. Lineage (NCBI taxonomy): Eukaryota > Metazoa > Echinodermata > Echinoidea > Camarodonta > Strongylocentrotidae > Strongylocentrotus > Strongylocentrotus purpuratus. Next base: position 19,432,213 of record NW_022145614.1, read on the forward strand.
GTGTTCATACTTAAGCGTTGGGTGGTGATTGTGGTCTGTGTGAAAGGGGTGGGGTAAATGAGGGTCGGGTCATGAGAAGAAGTTTTTGTTGTTCGTTGTATCTTTAAAGCAGCAATGTTTGATTTTTAAGGCTTTGTTAGAGGTATTCCAGATATCCCTTGTTTACCATTTCGACGTATCAGACACTGCACTTTGTAACATTACGAACCGCCTCATTCTGAATCAAGTGCACTTAATTTGGACTATTTACATAATATTTCTTTCGTTTACTTCTCGCTTTTGAGAATCGATGGGGATGCGCTGAATCAATTGATGGAGGGCGCTTTTATCGATGAAAAGGACAAAAATCGACAAAGAGATGACAACCAAATAATAAAACTCAAGTCCAGGGAAGCGGTTTTTAAAATATGTCAAGGTAGGAAGCCACAGTAGCGAAGGTTAGTAGGGGGATGATAACAACAAGCTTCATGATGAAACAAAAGAACTTTGGGAGGGAGGAAGGGAGGGTAATAAGAGATGATTAGGGTACGGTGTCTGGAATCACTTGATGGAACGGAGAGAGGAGTAAATATGAGGGGGCAGAGATATGAAATAAATCAGCTAGATTGGTAGGGCGAGCTTGCAGGAGCAGGGCGATGGAATATGGAGGGACATCGGATAAGAACAAAGCATGGTTGCACGAGGAAGCTGATTAAATAGGAAGAGGGGAGAGTTGGTTGGTATAAACAAAAAAAGATGATAAAATGGAATATCATAAAGATGCAATTGATTGAACTGTTCGGATGAAAGGTCATTAGGTATGACCTTGCAATGGAAATAGATTATCGCTTTTTAAACGTTCTTGAGGGGTATAGAAGCACCGCCTTTCACTGTAAGGCCAATATAAATGAAATAATTTGGAATATTATGCCTATATTAAACATCATTTTATAGAAAGAGAGTTGGCAAGACATCCAGAGCTTATGAAAGGAATGGAAAGAGACAGATAGAGAAATTGTAAGATAGAATGCAATAATTGACTCATTGGGGGGATAGAAGCTTTTAAATCTTAAGAATAAAAAATTGAGGTAATAAATTGTAGCGCACTTTGATTCAGGAAAAAATATTTTTGTTCCACAATGATTTACTTTTTTAAACGATTGATAGTTGTTTCAATTTATCCATTCGTTCAATATACACTATCAGAAATGGTATACTTGAATATTAATTCTCTATATATTATTATTAGCTATTCGTTACCCGTCCAACATTCATATAAACCTGGTTGAATATGAGCTCTTGGAGGCGCTCGTAATATTTACCACTATTTTGTTTTCGCTTCTCTTTCTCTCTCTCTCTCTCTCTCTCTCTCCCCCCTAAAATGTCTTAAACGCATGTCCATAAATGTGCAACGTGTATTCTCCCCGAAATATTAAATGTTATCTATTCTATCTCCAAGCAAAGATTAATGCGTAATTTACGAAATACAGATCAAAACAGAATACACAACGTTCAACTCTTGAAAACCAGCCACTGTTAATCTATCCACTCACATGTAAAAACCTATGCTGGGTCTTGCTCATAGAACCCAATATGTTGTTTCATCATACATGTACACCATAGCTTGGCATATATACGGACAGCAAACATTTTCATTGCCAAATATCCGTCTCAAAACTCCTCCCATATTAATTCATCTTGTTTAACCTCCAGATGTATCTCAGTTCCAACACTTAGGGTTAAGTATAGACAATTAGAGATTAAGTATCATTCTGCGTGTAATTGATCCTTCTAATGGGTGATCATTCATGTGGGTATACCTCCCAAAGCTAAAATAAAAAGCTATGCAGTTGCCCCTTTTTCCTTTACAAAACAAAAATCAATTATGAGACGAATAAAGAGTATAGAAATCATGTTTTCAGCTATTCCTCGATCTGCCTGAGATCTTGCCCCTAACGAGAAATAGATACATAAAGACAATACGTATCGGTCGACAGTTTTAAGACGAATTGTTCGCACAAAATAATACGCCTCTCGATTTCACCTCCTCTTTCCTATCCTTTAATGCGATTAGTCTTGAATTTAAAGGTAATATGGGGATTGGTAAGGTTCACATTGGTGCTGGAAATATATCAATTTCATGGAAGTCATAATATTTTTCAGATATAGACTTTTTATAAAAAGGGCACTTGGAAAAATTGCTTTTGCAAAGTTGACCGAGGTTATGAGATTAATTAAAGTTAAACAAAGGATGATTTACATCTGTTTCAAATGATCTAAATGATTTCACCTCCCATTTCTGCATTACAGCATTAGAAGAAATCTGTCTATCTTGCTAGTTATTTATTACATGAAATGACAAAAGGACTTTCATGTTTGTAGAATTAGTATAATTGTGAAGACAAATTTAGGCCTTAAAGCTTATCTGCCGTAGTTTTAAGGAGGGATTAGACTGCCCTGCAAGGTCACTGGACAGGTGGTTATCTCTCAACTCAGCTCTCAGTTAACATAAGAAAAAGAGGATCATGGGGGAGCAATGGTCACCGATTAGGCATTGTTTGTTATATAGAGGGCGCAAGTAGCTGCAAGTAGTGCAGTGGGCCTTTAAAAAATGAGCCAGCGCCATGATGACGTCTCTTCGTCATCATTTCACAACTTCTACGAATTGTTTGATCAAATATTAAATCATCGAAATACACGAGGATACTTATCAATGACACCAAAGTTACTGTGCTGTGTATGATATACACCCCTTATGTAAAACAGGGCCTCAATAGTTCCACGTATACAATAAAATTCATCGCTATTATATGACTTTGCTCGCTTGGAGTGAGTATTTGGGCAAACAATGTACACCAACTCAGCAAACAATTCAAGAAGAAATATAAAAGAAGAAGGAAAAATCGGAGTGTTGAAGCATGTAAATATAAGTAAGTACACATTGGCCCGATTCCATAAGACCCATCGCCCTTTGTAATCACGTTGAAGAATTTGAATATGCGGTGATTACGTAATGAATCTTTATTGATCTCGATGTGCAACAATTACTCCCTAAAAAAAGTTTGTTCTTGGAAGGTACGTATTATATTGTAGGTTTGATATTTGCGCATTGTATGTGTGTATAGATATCGTTGTATAGAATCCGTGTTTAATTGTGCGTATTGTGTTAAAGCGGGGTTGGAGACCTCCGAAATGGCGTTAGTTGAGATTATGAAAAGAGGGGAGAGGGGGCATTAGATATGAAGGATAGAGACATGTTTTATAAGAATTATAATTATGTAGTGTGACTAATTTCATAACATATATATTTATATGAACAATTGATGGGTGCAGGGCTCTTGTATAATTGTTTCAACTTGAAATCAGCACATTATGAGTAAAATGGCGCCTATCGTAAAATATTTATGCAAATCTCTCATCTTTATTTTTCTGCCAAGTGATGAATTATACCGCATAGGCGACAAAAATTATTTGTTTGATGTTGTTGTGGTTTTAGTGTATGTTTTTTGCTTCGTGTATACCTATACATAATAGTCAGAATGAATTTCGATGGTGTATGTTGTTGCTATGTCGGTCAAATCTTTGACTAGCTTTTAAGCCATCTTAGAGAAGGCATACTGAAAAGGGTTATGCACAAATATACGTGTTTAACAGTTTTCATGTTGGCATTAATGCGTTTTATTATCAGGATCCATATACAATGCAATTGTATATTGCATCGTTATGAATGAAGTCCACCCCTCATACATTACATGTTGCTATGTAAGGTAAACCATGGACCTACTAAGAATGGGCAATCATTCTTGCTATAATGAACAATTACATTGTGATTTAGAAGTAAAGTATTACAAAAATATTCAAACATTTCAAGTCCACTTTGGCACTTTTGTGAAGTAGACTGTATTCACTCAATATAATGTAGGCCTAATTTCGTGTGTGCACGTGAACGCGGTATTGTCGTGTATTGATAACCATAGTGATGTATGAACACACACGTTGACTGCTGTATTCGGCGAATCATTCTTGTCACCGTGAGAATCTGCGTAAACGAGGAGTTGATGACTTTTTGGCCCCCTGACGGATTTAAAAAGACAGTCAGGGGGGAATGATGAAAAAATGAAGATGAGTCGAAGAAGAATAACTGGGCTAGACCCGTCGCTCCCGATTTGGCGCGCGTTGTTGGGTGGATATTTTAATCGGGTAGTAAATGAAACGCGGAAAAGCGCAATTTTGACTAAAGCCAATTCTGGTTAAAGATCATTGATCGTAATGAAGCGCCTTGTGTGGTTTGGGGTCTATTCATTTCTCTCCTTTTCTATCCGTATTTATTCTCTCTTTATATCTCTTTTTAGTCTCTTGAATTGTGTTCATCATCCTGGAATTAGTCATTTATGTGGAGAGAAGGATCAGGTATGACTGAGTCTTTGACAGGGGCGGGTTGAATGCCCGGTTCATTGAGGTGTTTATCATAGGGGACATCATGTCCATTATAGGGCACGGTTTATATCTAAAAGCAGGAAAAAATGTAATACCTTAATCACAGAAGTAATTTAAAAACCTCCCCGGTCCCATCAAACAGTTCTGTCAGCATGATGAGAAGATGGTGATTGGGTGAACTTCTTTAGCATAGGAAATGATTATAAATATAGATTCAGAAGGAAAAAATGAAAAATTTGAATTACCGATGACCCTAGTAGAATATACTAAAATGATTCATTTTGGTTGGCATAGATAATATTTGAGGAGTTGCTTCTTTTGTCCAATCATAACAGAAATACTTAATATTTCAAACTTTTGTGTTGTCACTGATAGTGGGAAGAGTATAAAATATTTTAGAAGTGTATTCAGCAAAGGGTTCCTCAACAAAAATGTACTTCTTTTAGTGTGTCTCCGTCATGCGGCATTGTCCTGGTACATTACTCCCCCCTCCTCTTTTTGCGGAGATTCTACCCGATTGTTTTATCAACAATATCCCGATACGACTCTGAGCCCCCCCCCCCCCCCCACCCCTCCTCTTCCCTTACCTTTCTCTCTCACTCTCACTCTGTCTCTCTCCCTCTCTCTCTCAATATTCGAAGCACTCCACAATGTCACCCCTTAATCATTCAATATCTGGATCTTATTTTGAGCAAATGACGGGGCAGATATAAAACGAATCAACCTTAATCGAAATGATGACTCCTCCGTATAGGGAAAACATGAGACGGGTAGACCCTTATACCAGCTGAGCCTTGTAAACGAGGCTGAATGATAATAAATTTGATTTATTTAAGAATTTTATTTTCACTTTATCGACGAGATGCACGTTTTAGGGCCGACATCCGCTTGTGATGACGTCACATATACAAAAGGTGCATGACTTTTCTTGAAAATTGCCTTCAAAGTTTGTTTTCCTCTATCTCTCTCTATCTCTCTGTCCCTCTCCCTCTCTCTCTTTCTTCTCTCTATAGCTCTTTCTCTCATTCTCTGTGTGACACTCTGCTGTATCTCTCTTTCCGAATTTTCATACTTTTTGCCATAACTCCCCCCCCCCCTCTTTTTGTTTAGGGGAGGGGGTAGTATCTAACCAGTTCTAGAACTATTGATTTTTGTTCAAGCTACCTATCATCGTTCAAATATCGTCTTTTTTTCGTTTTCATCGATACACATTTTTCGTCCAACGGCACTCATGCAATTTCCATTATAAACTTGATATAAGTATTTCGTCACGCCATTTTACCTTTGCTATAGAATTAGCGTCTATATACATTATCAGCGGTTTATACCATTGTGGATAAAAACATTTTTTCCACGTGATTTGTCCCCCTTTTAAGTTTCTTTCTTCATTGTCTGATTTCGGTTTTTATTTTATTCTTGCATTTTACTGTGATCAGTACCAGACGAATTATTTTGTCAGCATTTAAAAATGCCTTATGTCTCTTCGATTTTGTATAGTTCTAATCAACTCATTGTATAAACATGTAATAATCCCTTGAATATCAACAATGTAATTACCGTAACCAATGCCTTTAGTAAGGATGTTACCTATGTTACTTAAAAAATAAACATCTTATTGTTAAACTGTATAAATATATCTAGCCAGTATTTAACACTTTGTTCTTATTCCCACAAATCCCAGCCACGGGCTTGTTCTTAATAAAGTAATGTCCCTATCTTATGCTCTTTCACTAGGGAGTCTAGCACAGTATTAAGATATAACATTGTTTTTAAAAATGTGCTCTGAAACACAAAAGGGAATGTCCCGTATTTAGGTATGTCGTATGTGAAATAGACAAAAAAAAATAAAAAAATTTGTACTGCAACCAGACAGCTTCCTCTAGCTGGATAACAATCTGGGAGTGTTTCACAAAGACTAAGATTGAATTTAAGTTGGACTTAACTATGGCGGGCTGTTCATGCCACTAGTTCCTATGACCATTCCTGACATTGGTTTCTCACGTGAAATATAAATTGTGGTCACAAATCTACAGAATTTACATTTTTTGATACTTTATTATTGAAGGGGAAAATATTATCTAAAGATCATAATTGAGAGACCAATGAGAGCAACCAGCGGCGTGAACGGCCTGCCATAGTTAAATCCAACTCAAAGTCGATCTCATCTTTGTGAAACACCCCCCTGAACTGATACTCCTAAGTCTATTGCATTGGAACGACGGAGCTTTACTTTTCTTTGTATTCAACGTGAAGGGATTTGATTTAAAGCTGTGTCTCAGACAATTAGAAGGTGTGAAATGATTGATTAAACTTCCAAATAAATCCAGATTGAATTCCTACAAAAAAGGGTAAATCAAACGTGTATTAGTTGAACGATCGAGAAAGGTGGTTGTAACATATTTTAAAAGATATTTTAGCCTGACGTATGTAATGAAAATGATGATTACACTTGTAGGTTTTGTTTTGTTTAGATAGAATGTGCTCGACAAAACAAACAAAGGAAACTTTGATATAAAATCTATGTGTCTCGAACATTTTTTTCATCTGAAACAGTATTTTACTGTTTAATTTGGCTTTCTTTTTAGTAACTTGATTTAAGTCGTTTATCGACATGCCCATGATTAGTCATTATTTCAAATCTGACTGACATGAGCGCTATACAAGAACCCACTATTATTATTATTATTAGTATTTCAACTTACAACCCGAATTTTCATGAATTAATTAATTGTTGAAGTATAAGTGCGTTTTACATGATAAATCTAAATGTGTGTGCGTTTAGGTTTTTACAGACGTGTATCAATCAGATATGATTATTTACGTCTGGGGACCGACTTTTAACGTTTCCATCCGAAAGACGTGACTCAGTTTCGAACCTGCGTCCTCGGCTGAATCAGTTTGTAACTTCCACTGTTAGCTGGATTACAGGCGCACGCCACAACGCCTTATGATTCTCGGTGTCATTCCAATCATATTTGTTAATAACCAGGATATCGATTAAAAGTTATATTCATATTTCTATACACATTATACGTTCCTTTACATGAAATTCGCAGACCTATTTTATTCAATAGGTTTTCTTATTTTTCTTCGCACGTGCAAATGTACACGTCACTGCATCTTTCATTCAATTCGGTTCAAAAGCTTTTTTATTTATTTTGTAATCTTATAGAAATCTTATTCTATCAATTTTGTTACATCGGCCAATGATTAGTTTGTTATAGGTATGTATTCACTTTCTTCACTTTGTTGGTTGTTTGTTTTTTAATCTGAATTTCATGAATCTCTTTTTATCTAATACATTGTTTTTCATTTATAACAAACTGAGAGTCGTATTATTTTCAAGGGGGTTTTTCCCGAAAGTTTGTATATTTTGTCATATTAAAGAAAGATTATTATTCTGTTAGATAGTCAGTTATATCGGATGATGAAGGAAATAACGTAAGTTTATATTCGCCCATTTCGCTTAATTATTATTTTTTGCGTTTGAATCTCTCAAATCTCGTTTGCCTACTAGACTGCTTTACAACTTTTCCTCGTACGTGTGAGCGTCACTTCATTTCTCTGAAACGCTTACATGAGACAATTGCTATCAGACTAATGGAATCCCATCCCAAAATCGAATTGAGTCAAAAAATGATTCATGCCAAAAACCACAGAATTCTGCAAATGTCTTGAGAATATATACAATTTCCCCCTTTTTTTTTCTCTCTTTCGTCTGCAATAAGTCATCAATTTCTGCACCTGCCACGTCTACCGTTATCCTGGAAGATTCGCAAGGAGGTGTCCTTTTTCGTCACCCAATACAACCCGAGTAAGCTGGGTAGACAAATTTTGAATCTATCGTTGAAATATGCCATGAATTTATCACGGACAAATGGAAGAGCCGCACTGAAATAACAGTGTAAGTTACACCGAGATGAATATTCATGATTTGTCTTTGCCTGTGTTGTTTTAAGCAATGTTTGAGCGATTGCTAGCAGAGCGGATTATGATACAACTCCCTCTTTTCTTATTACATCTCTTTGTTTAGTTCATACTTGATTCGATGACAGATGATTCAAAGATAGATCAATGGGACGGCTCCACTGGTACCGAATATTCATGCTATTTTATATTCCCTTTTTCCGATGAGTTTTAAATTTCACAAGGCTAAAATACACATCTTCACACCCGGGTATACTATCACCAAAGAGACTGTGTTTGTAGGAAAGGGGGTTTGTTCTTCATGAAATACAAGAATGGCGAAAGAACTAGACAGTTGGACGAAGCAAAATTGAAGAAAAAAAAGTATATTACGAGATGGGAGGCTCTATTTCTTAATTCTTCTGAGAAAAAATTTGTTTTAGGTTTACATTAATAAGAGCAGTATATTTTGCATTTTTAACCATTTTACATTTGTCTTGAAATAAAACGCCTTTTTTAATAATGAACTCGTTTCATTAACTCGTCGTAAGTCGTCACTATCCATCCATTTGGTGTATTGTATTCATTTATCATTATCAAATAAAATCTAAGTACTTGACGATGTGTAATGTCGAAATACTTTCCAACAAAGCTCGAAGTTTAGAAGTGTTAAACCTATATGACAAAAGTTGAGTTCCTAACTGTCACGTGATCACACCTTTTTGTGATGTCACACGCATTGCTCCCGTTACCAACGTCTGAGTGCCTCGTAACTTAGACGTCGAGGGCGGACGTGTATTTAGCATCGACAGTAGGTATAAAATGAATAGACGCCACGATGGGACAAATATATACGGTAGACTTTAACCGCCGGACAATTATCCCCTAGGAACCACTAACTTTACATCTACGCCAGACGACTACGTCCTGGACATTTACCCACACCGGACAACTACACCCAGAAATGTTTTGGTCTAAGCAAGTAAGTTATCACTGACCTAGTTTTCTTCGGAGGGTTAAAGGTTAGATATCCGTGAGGCAATTTTTCCATAGGGTAGTTGTCCGTGAGGTTATTATCAAACATGGTAGATGTCTGTACGATAATTGCCCCACATGGTAGTTGTCCGTAAGGTAATTGCCCCAATATTTGGTTGTCCGTAAGGTAATTGTCCTAGAGGGTAGTTGTCCGGGATCCATATTATGTCCGTTCATACGAGCTTATAGCAATCTCTTTAGACATGTTAGAAATTGCCAGTGTTCAACTAGCTTCCCTGACGTCATACTCCTATCTTAGCTGCAAGTAGAAAAAAAAAATTCAAATTCTAAAACATAATTCTTTTGGTCAACATAATGACGAAACCTGTCGGAAGACTTGAAATGGAATCCCCTGAAAATTACATAAAACGTCATAATTTCGTATTTCACAGATATTATTCATCACACTGTATATGGTATCCATGTCTATGGATTGTTACTCTATCGCTCACATAGCATATTACCGGCGAAGGTTGAATGACCGAGCGAAATTTCAGACCAACAGGTAGCAAGCAGGCCAATATCACTCTCGTCATGTGACACAGTGGAGAGAGTGAGAGGGAAGGGGCAAGGAAGATGGACTGAGAGAGAGAGAGAGAGAGAGAGGGAGAGAGGGGGAGAGGGGGAGAGAGAGAGAGAGAGAGAGAGAGAGAGAAGAGAGGGGGAAGAAAGAAAGGAAGAAAGAGAGTGGTTGGGGAATGTGTGTGTGTGTGAGAAAGAGAGAGAGAGAGAGAGAGATGTGATGTTAGCCATCAAGGGAATGAGACAAAGAATGTTGAGGGAGAGAGATGGGGAGATATGCAAAGAGAGGGATAGATACACAGAAAATATGGATAAAAAGAGGAAGATGAAATAAAGAATAGATAGAAATAGAAGGAGGGAGGAAAGATGGATCAAAATAAATTATAGTAGGGAGGAAGAGAGGGAGAAGGGTTATATAAAATATGAGTATAGAATACATAATTATGTGGGTGAGGGTGTGCGTGTTTATGTGTGTGTGGGTAAGAAAGAGAGAGAGGGGAAGAGGGGGAGGGCAGAACTTGACATATTCGGGGGGCAATTTGAGAGGGGATGAATCATGGAAGAAGGAAAGAGAATGAAGTCAAATAATTGTATTAGAGAGAGAGAGAGAGAGAGAGAGAGAGAGGGGAGAGTGGAAGGGAGAAAGAGAGAATGCGATAGAGTTAGAGATGGGTGAGATTGAGTTAATGGGGATAAAGACGAGGGGCAAACGAGATGGAGAGAGTACGAGAGAGAGAGAGAGAGTACGAGAGAGAGAGAGAGAGAGAGAGAGAGAGAGAGAGAGAGAGAGAGAGAGAGAGAAGTAAGGGACGAACAGGACTCCATCATTGCGTCTCATTTACACCCATGGCTTTAAGGCATTATTATAGACCGAATTATGATCAATATCATATTGCCACAGTGTGAGACGTGAGAAAATCGAGGCTTTATTATTCCGAATCGCCCTATTTTTTCTTTTTCTTTTTTTCTGTTTCTCTTCTTTAAATGGTTGAATTGTGCAGTGGAATGCAAAAAAAAAACCTTTTATGAGTTCATGGAAAACGAAGTGGATGGTAATATACATGGGAGCATTAGGAGTTAATTTGGCGAGCCCTATGTTATGGCAACTAGTCTTCATCCAGAAGTTTGAGTAGTTTTAAATTTTAGATCACCATCTTCAGGCCAATTTTAAAGTAAAAAATCGGGGGGGGGGGGGGGGAGTTATTTCTGAGACTCCGATTGCTCATAACATGACAAAGGATTCGTAACAGTTTATAGGTTTTTGTTACAATTTTTTGTTGTTGGCTGAAATGTGTTTTTCTTGGTATCACTTCTTAAACAATTACTCTTAACAATGGCTTATAATGTGACCGTTATAAAATCAGAATCAATTGATATAAAACCGTATTACAATAAGATTATTAACAGCTCTTTCATTAAAAATAATGGAATGTGTCTGGTTGAAGGGCCTATATAGAAATAAAGAGGGTCATCCAATTTTTGTGTTAAAAAAAGAAATCGTCTCAGGTCGTTATTTTTTTTTTCTATAGCTGCCTATTTATATTACTCTACTAACAATCTAAATTCAAATCGTATATCAATTTCTACAAAAATATCTTACCAGTGTGTATTCAGTGATGAGATTATGTATAACAATTATTTAAAAAACGGGAAGATTTACCAAAATTCGTTCATATCAAATTATTTGCTATTGATGATGACGATATTGATATAGATTTTGTTTTAATCAAACAGATTTTGAAATGAATAGGGAAGAACAGATAGCTGAAAGGAAAATAGAAATGGCTGTTGAGTCTTGTTGGAGACTAGAGCTCGCTGGGCTTGGCGGTGTATCGATGACAGTGTGAAAGTAAAAGTTATGAAAAGGAGAAATTAATCCCCACGAATAGCTCGCTACTCGTCCACTGTCACTAATCCCCCTGGTTTCAAAACCCACGTGTTATCCGAGACCCATTCCATGGCGGATAAGAGATCCCCAAGACTTCATAAAATTATATTGGATAAGGAGTCAGTTCACACGCCCATCCTGTGATGATGTTTTAGGTCGAGAATGTAATATTTTTTCTTTCTTTTTGTTGAATCCGTCGGTACTTGTTCGCTAGTCCCCATGGTAGAAAATTATAATCAAATGTGTCTTTCAGGACATAACATTATACATGAACATAGCTTTTCATCTGTTTGTAAAAGTGTCAATGTAAATTGTAGTATCGTTTGCTGAGAGCCAGGAGGGCGTTATTTACATAGTTTACCCAGATCAACGCCCTTCTAACTCTAAGCAGACGCTATAGGTAAAACAAAAATTAGTAAATCGGCCGATGGTTTCAATACTTATCTAGAATTTTCGCAACAATTATGTCATCTTGACTGGTACTTCTATCATTAACAATCTATACCTATTTCCAAATTTAACTTGCTTTCAAATATTTTCAAATGACACGTTTTACACTTTATTCATTATAATTAGTTTTCATTTATCTGTTTATTTGTATATTCTTGAATTCATTTATTTATTTTTATTTTAGCTGCAGTACTTATTTGTTTTGAAAAAAATTGAATGACACTTTATAAATGTTTGTTTTTTGCAACCTTGAACCATGCTTGAACGATGTTATCGGGACGGTAATCAAGACAGGTTTTATCTTTCGAAAAAGTAAAAACACAAATAATTGAGTGAACATCAATCTTATAAAGCAGATAGATAAAACCACAAATTGAAGTTATGACAGAAGAATGAAAGAGAAGCTTGTCTTATCGATTATCATTTTAACAATTAGACCTGATAATTTCTTTGTCGTTTTGTGAAAGCGGTTAACACGCCTAAGAGAAAAGGAAAATTCAATCTCTCCCATCGCTTTTTGGCAAAACATTTACAGACCGATTAAGTGTTTTAATTGAAATGGAATCAATGGGATGAGCTACGTAAAATATGGGATGATGAAATAAAGCCCCAGTTAACTTAAGAATGATGATAGTAGAGGCGGAGAGTTTGATTTGGTCTTGAAGTTTTTATTTTGTTGAAACATGGTGATCGTGGACGTGTGAATGCCGTGGAATGGAGACGATGGTAGGATAGGAGGAAGATCAAGACGTGTAACTCATCCTAACTTTCCTCTCATCATCAGCCCGCAATTTGATGGCCAAAATATTCATAACGTGTAATGAACATTTTCTCAGGGGGGTTCCCTCGTAGTACGCGGCAAATTCCCCAAATGGCTTTTTTTTTCGTCTTCTTCATACAACTTGTGGATATCGAACCAAATTGCAGTAAATGCTTGAAATTGAGAGCAGAAACCACGTCGAGAAAGGAAATAAAGTCATACTTTGAGAAGGAAAAGAAGGATTTTTACATACTCAATCTGGCTGCGGTTATCGTTTTACTAAGCTCAAAGTAGTGTTATGGCTCATTTTCAAGATTTCTTTACCTTTTTTTCCCCTCTTATACTTCCAGAATAACACGCCATTCCAACGACCTGTTTTGAACTGGATGCAGGTATGGAAATACCTCTACACGAGAGAGCATTACGTCAGTTTGATTGCATCATTGCCATTACTTCAAGAAAAGTGGACACTGCATGCACAAAGGTGCCTGTAGTTTCCCTAAGAATTAAGTAATAAACGATGAAAGATGGAGAAAAGAAAAACAATTGAAACTAGCTTCTCACCATAATTTTACCGAAAACATGCTGTTATGAAAATATTAATTTTTGGCGTTATAATTTCGATTAATTAACGTTTGAAAATCAGTCTGTATTAAATATGGATGGCTCCATGTGATATCGATGTATTATTGTATGTATTTTCTAGTAATGATTATAATCTCGGTAAGCAAGGTCTCTTCATAAGCCCCTTAAGTGAATTCCTCGTAATGTCTTCATCGTCATCCATATTCTACTGAGTGGTCACAATATAATTATCCACCAAAAGAGATGCAACCCCACCACATTAATACCGTAATTCTTTTACATGGATTTCATTTTAAGACAAAATGAAGTACAATACTCAGTAACTGATATTTAAATACGAGATGACTGTTTACTGAAGGCGTAATTCACAGTAATTGTATACAAATAACATTATGATTATTTGGGAAGCTCATCTTTACTTATTAAAAATGTAGTTAGGCCTGATAATCAGTAATTTGTATTAAACATCTCCATAACTATTTAGACAGCGCATATATACTTGTTGAGTGCATTCGTTTACTTTAGTCCTAATATTCAGTAATTATTATTTTCGTATCGACCTATAGTTTCTAATGTGTGAATCATTTCAGGCTTTGATATATTTCCTTTTAATCAGGCTGGGTTAATGTCAGAAATTCAAACATGAGGCTCTTTCTATCAACAGATGAGTGATAATTACTCTATGACACCACTAATTACTGTCCTCTCTAGCTATCGCCGTTTTACGAGCAATAAACATATACTCTTCCCTTCGGCTTTGAAAGCGCCGGGGTTTTTCTCGCCGGAAATAAGATAATGAATTTCTCAGGAAGCGCTCTTATCGGCGCTGGTCTCTTCATAAAAACCAGCGAAACGAATAGAAATATTGTTCATTGCTTTCAGGCTCCCTTTCTTCAATTTGTATCTCGAAATTGGTGAAGATTTAAAAGCAAAAATGAAAACAAAACAAAGCGCAATGCTCGAATCGAAAGTTCCATCATGTTCTATTTTGGTTGTTGTAGTTATTTTACGTTTGCGTTCCAGCCCAATTGGTCAGTTTCCGCTTCTCGTTCATAGATCCTTGTTTCTATGGTAAACGTTAGGCTTTCCTCTATTGTTCTTTAATAACCCACTAGCATCCTTCTCTTGTGAGGAGGGGGACAAACATGAAATAGAAGAACTTATAATAAAAACAAAAACCAACACGGCAATGCTCGATCAACCCGGAAGATCCACCATTTTGCGTTCTCTTTGTACTTCTATATACGTCCGGTATGAGTGGTCAATTATCCAGATTCTAATTCATCATTTCTTTGTTTCCCGTTAGTTAGATTAAAATTGACCTGGGTTTTCCTCTCTTCTTCTAATATACCCCCTTCCCATCCCCATCGTGCCCAGAGGGGAGGGGGACAAACGTAAAGAATAGGATATGTCATTTCTGTCACGAGATCTTTATATCAAGTTTTGCTGCAGTGGTCCGAGCAGAAACGGAACGTGCAAATGATTTGTGCTTGAAGCATTTTTTGTTTCAAATGCGTTTAAGATGTGATGAGGGAGGAGATAGAGATAATTGTACAGTGAGATGAGAAACGAATCTGCCGAAAGTAATTTCTCTTAATGAATTATCCCTAACGATCGGGGACGCACAAATTAAGGAATTGTATGAAGCGCGTAAAAGGGTCTCCTTCCGATTAAATGACATTCTTCATCTGTATGGTTTTATTTGTTCACTTTTTATTGCAATGGTCTGTAAGGTTTTCCTTTTTTTCTTCTTAGTTATCGGATGTCATGGGCTCCAATCTTTTAATGAAAATGCAGAATTAACTTTCTTTTAATCTAAGATATTTATAGTACATTTTAGTGCAATCCGACTGACTCATTCAATCGCAACGAAATCAATGTCAAATTGAACATTATAAAAATGCAATTCATTGATTTATTTAATTGCTTTCCCTGCTCTTTTCTTCTCCCACTACTCTATCTATCTCTCTCTCTCTCTCTCTCTCCCTCTTTCTCTCTCCATCTCTATCTCAACTCTCTGTTTCTCTCGTTCTTCCCTCGTTCTCCCCCTCTCACTGCGGTGTATTTGTGTGTACGTGTGTGTACAAATATATAAATATATATAAATATATATACGTCACAATTACGATATCCAATTGTACGAAAAGATCGGATGAAGTTTGGCGTGTGCAAAGACATTGTACGGATGCACTTTGCCGAATACCACCTTAAATTTGGCGCCCCGCTAACAAACGCGGGCGATCGCAAGAAAATGAATACCGTGTATGCGTGCGAGCATAAGAGGGGCTTGCTAGAATTGATTTCATAAATCAAGCATAAACACATTGCAAAAGAGATATAAAAGGAGCGAAAAGAAGATGACGTCTGAACAATTTGATATTTATAGGCCAGTGTGTCGTTCGGGCATAATTTTCCCTTTTTTTTAAATCCCGATCTATCATCGTTGTTTGGGATCGGAAGGGTTATTTCTTGTCCAAACGGCAGCATACATGAGATACGTTGTTCAATACGCACGCTCGACTGCGCGTATTCAAACCCCACACCTGCCTCGCGTTCCATATCATTGGGCATCGCACGTCGCAGTAAAAGTCTCTTTTTTTTGTACCGTCATCGCTTAAAGGATACTTTTTTTTATCTCTTTTCTAAAAGATTGTAGAGTGTACGCATTGAAAAAGTCCATATTTCTTTCTTGGTAATCACACATCTACAGGGGTTTACTTATTGATTAAAGCACATTTGGGTATTTTACTTTTTCTTGTATAACGCCATCGCTTAAAGGATACCATAAATTACTCAATTTCTTATTCGTTCAGTTTAATTCGATACGTTTTTATCTCTTTTCTAAAAGATTTTAGAATGTACGCATTGAAAAAGACTATATTTCTTTCTTGGTAATCACACAGCTACAAGGGTGTACTCATTGATTAAAGCACATTTGGGTATTTTTACTTTTTCTTTTTGACTATGACGATAACCATCAGAAGTGTCCAAGACCGTGAAGACATAGCTAATAAAAACAGAATTAGGTCAATATAAAGTGAACATTATCATAAATGAAGCTCTCATGTAATTTGAGTAACTATCCTCAAAAGCCCTCGCAAATCCGCTCAGTAATCACAAAACTGCAAAACATTTTCCAAAACGCTGTATAAGTCATAAGTTCCCAAAATGTGCTTCATTTATTGTATTTATGCACAAAACATCCACTTTCAATTTCTGCCGTGTACAGGTATAATGGTTATCCCTTTTCTCCCCTTTTTCTCTTCATGTGCCCTGTGCCCCGAAAAAGAAGAAAAACAAAACAGTTATTTTATTCTTCAAAACATCTCCACTGGATAATGTTTCTATTTAGTTGTTATGAAAATATTATTTGATATTCATTCCATGTACTCATTTTCTTCCGGTTTTGATTGAGTTATCAAAATGAAATTATTTTAATTGAATAGAATAGATGAAACATTTAAAACTAACTTTTCAATGGCATTTTCTATCACCTCAAGATAAATGAGTTGACAAGTATTGTAACAAATCAATTAAACCAGATTTCTCTTAGCTTAAGGCCGCCGGAATCGTACCTCTTATTTCATTATTTGTCCTTTCTTTTGTTTTTGCCTGTGTTTCAAACATTTGTAAACATCACAATTAATAATCTTCAGGAAGAAAGACAAAAACAAATCGTATCTAAAGTTGTCAAGGTTTCGCATTGTGAACTCATATTACAAAGATTTTAACTCCACCGTCTCCCCTGTATCGCCGGCGAGATTAAGTCATTTACACTTAACATGAAACCGCAAAGATAGTTAACTTCAGGCCTCTTATTTGTAATCCTTTCTGGTGTCAAGTATTGTTATCAAATGTCAGATTTCCTTTTCAATTCTTCGAAATCGTGACCCTGACATGGAGCACCCAATACACCTGTCATTCGGTGTATTTATCTTTTTGGTGTCGTTGCTGTGTGCGCTTGAGGAAAAGCGATTGCTTGTTGCCGCTGTATGAAACAGAATCCCTTCTGCAATAAATCATTAAAAGCAGCATCTTTTTATCTGATCGATATGAGGAAAGAAAAATGGGATTCATTACTGTTTCGATAGCTCGCGTGTTAAACGCCAATTTTTAAATAGGTCTTCTTGACATGCAATAATTAAAATAAAATTAATGATGGTCTGTGCTTTGCATGATATTTCCCTCAGATAGGACGCAAAGCCATAGGTCCCTTGCATATTATATTGCGTTTGAGTATTAACTTTGATATTAGTGATCGTGTCATAAAAAACGTCGGATGTCCTTTAATCTCGGAGCGCATGAAACGAGCGGGATACTGTGAGCATACATACGGCAGCCCACAGGCAAGCCCGGTATACGATACGCAACTCAATACCAACAATCATCGAATCCACCAAAAACAATTCGCCGTCTTCGCTCCCTTTTTCCCGCCAAATTTTGCTAACCTTTCTAGCCCCGACCGTCTGGCTTTTTCTTTACTGTTGCGAGCTTTTTTCTCGCGGCGCGCGGCGTTCCACTGATGCCGCGTGTCGACACCCGCACTATTAAATCGGAACTATGTTGATGTGGGATGCGGATAATTGCTTTCATCATATTTTACTATCAGCCGAAATATATGTTTTTGGTGAATGAACGTTCATGTATTCAAACGTTTCCAAAAGTTTCCAAAAAAATCCTTTTGACAATATTATATCGCATTTACAGGTCCTTGTTTCAAACTAGAATGCTAAATGTTCATATTAACTGTTGCAAGGTTGAGCAACCTAACGACAATTTTAGAGGTTCTTAAGAGTGGCTTATGTAGGAAAGCTTATATTGACTTCAAACAACTTACCTTAAGGAAATCAACACATAAATGCACATTTTCTTATATAAAATGATTCATGAAAACAAAAGCTTTAAAATTGTTAAAAAAATGAAAGGAGAATATGTTTATAAATTGATTCTAAACTTTGGTTCTATTTACTTTCCGCCGATAATCTGACAATTTGTTTGGTAGAAATTCTCCTGATAACTTCTATCACAGTGTTTGCACTTCTATGGGGGTGTTTAACAAAGATCCTAAGTTAAACTTATTTCTAAGTTGGACTTAACAATTATGGAAAGCCGTTAGCATCTATGAAAATATTTTGTAAAGTTATATAAAATGTGATTCAAATCATTCACATTTTCTATTATCAAGGAGCTTTTATGTTCTTGATGTGGAATTTATAAAAAGTCTTTAAATTTGTTTTTGAATTTTCGCTTTTGATATATTTTATTTTAAGGCTACAAATGGCTCTCCATAGTTTTAAAGTTGAACTTACAGTTAAGTCCGACTTAGGATCTTTGTGAAACACCCCCTGCTGTGGTACATATAGGCCTTGTAGGTTTAAACAGCGTATATTTGCACCTGTCTCGACTCTCATGTAGGTTGTTCTGATCCATAAGAAGTAGCTTTGGTTGGCGGTGATTGGCGAGGGCGGATTGAATCTCGATGCGAAGTTTGTAAAATGTGGATTAATATGCCCAGTGTTTCTACGAAATGTAGACGGCTTGAATGAGGCCAAATAATCATGTCGTCATTCATAGTACTGTGGTTAAAACTAAGACTCTATTCCCCATCTCTCTCTCTTTATCTAACTATCTCGCACTCTCTGTCTCAATCTTTTATTTCAACCCGACTCTCTCTCTCTCTCTCTCTCTCTCTCTCTCTCTTCACTATCATTCTTTCTCCATTGCTTGTGCCATCCAATCACCCCCACCCTCTCTCTCTCTCTCTCTCTCTCTCCATCTCCACAATTATGTCATGCGTGTGTGCGTGCGTGCGTGTGTGGATGTGTATTAGTGTTGATATTACTCTTTCCCTTTTATCTCACCTTCGATATATTTTTGCATTTTTTAAAAATACATTTTGCGTTTAAAACTTACGCTTGAAGTGAGTCCCCATCCTTCTTTATAATATTATACCACCTACATTGTTTTGTATGATAATTAACGTAATTATATATTCACTTCTATCTCTTTCTCCCCACCCCCCCCCCCCCACCCCCCCCCACCCTCTTTTTCTCTGTCTCTCTTTTTTGTTGGTCTTTTATTCTACCTTGCCCTGCTTTGTTCCAAATTTTGTCAATGTATCGTTTGTATAATAATGTCTTTGTACGTTGGTCTGCTCTTATAAATATTACATGCCCCTTCCTCTTTTACTATCTCTCTCTCCCTCTCTCGCTGTCTCTCTCTCTTGCCATCTTTTAAGTCTCTTGTATCAGTCAGAGTACTAAAACATGCATTTTGTCCAGACAAGTGTTCTTTCCTGAACTTGCACTGATATCTCATGAATTTCATTAGATTTTTCATGAAAGAATGTATGTTTTACGTGTTTAATGTTCTAGATAATGATCCCTCTTTCTATCGGTGTTGTCACAGCTTTTCCTTCTATAAGATGAACTCGAATAACACAGTCGTTCGCACTGAAGACTGGACAAGTATCCTCTCTTGGAAGTTCCACATGCAGTGCATGAACCGCGACTGAAAGGCGAGAAAGGGTAACACGCTGCGTAAAACCATACGATGAATAGCGCGGGAATTGGGTTAACTTGAACAGAAATCTAGGAGCAGGCGTTTAGGCATTCCATGAAAGAATCTCAGCCACCCTTGGCACTCTCCCGTGTGAGATGGGCCTCTCTCAAGCATCCTCTTTACAAACTCTCAATGAAGACATTCATTGTCTTTATTTCACTTGGCTTGGAACTCTAGATAACATGGATTTAGGTTGTGGCAATGGCCTGTTTTTACTCGGTTTCATGAGATGTAGTCTACATTATCGAGGTACATGTTGTATAATGCGTTAGAAAACATGCTGGGAGAATGGAAACATGCATTGTTGATTATTAATCATTAAAACGTTTATCCCCACGGTGGGATTTTTAAATACTTTTTTCTGTTAGATTGTAATAAATAATTATTATGTTTACGCCTTATCCATTTGCCTTTGCCTAAATAAATGTCAGACAACACAAAGAAAAACGTGAAAGACGGAGAAAAAAAAGAAGCAAAGACAAATTAAGAGAAAAGAGGGAGGTGCGGACCCTATGTCCCGAATGGCACCAATGGCGTATTACGCGTAGGATGTCGACATCCCCCTCCTTTGAAGATCCCAAAAGTAAAGAAAAGAAACCCTTGCAGTGGGTCTTTGGCAAAAACGAGACGGCACAGGTTCCTCTTTCTTCACCTACACTGTTATCTATCCCTCGCTGTGACATAGCTTTCGTCTTGTTCTTTAAAATTGAATTACGGTTGTTGTTTTTGTTTGTTCGTACATCCGACATCTGTTCCTACCTAATTTCATCATAAAAATTACTCAGACCTCAAAATTTTAGGGACTAAACCTCCTTCGTGTATTCAGTACATCTACATCTAACTACGATAGCAACATCAGAAATTGTCTCATACAAATACATATTGAACTTGATGAAAACTTAAGGGGTGACAGAATGAGTGACGTATCCAAAAGTTATAAACAGATGAAGGGGTCCTCCCCAGACGAAAAATGAGTGGAGAATGGTCTTCCTCATACTGGAAAGAAGGTCGAGAGGTTGTTTTTTTTAATGGTTGAATCTGATTATTGTAATAGGATAACTTGTAAATCTTTTGGCAGGGCTGTATAGATGTAGCATTTAGAAATCAGTTCATTCGACCCTTTTTGTGTGTATGTGTTTCATGGCGTCCTGACCTCATCGCGTAATTGCGTTTTGTGTCAAGAAAATAAATAACTATTACTCCTTTCTTCTTCAGAAAAACCTGATCCATCACTTCCTATGACACATGTATGACTTAAATGAAAAACCCCGCACTTCTGACTCCATCGCCTTCCTACCAGTGTCCCCATCCGCTAGGGATGGCGAACATGCTCGCGCATTACTGGTAAGCTTCACGAGGTCTCCCAATAGCCGGCCTTTACGTCAATTGTTTATCTAATACCTAATATCTAGAGACACGTGGAGCTTACTGGTAAAACTCACCCATCCAAATCGTACTCCTTCTAATTCCCCTGCTAATATTCGATAATCGTTCCGTACTCATTTTCTGATAAACTTATTCCGTCACACTTCTCCGATGTCGTTCCTCCTTTTTATTTCATCTGATCCCGATTCGATTTCTTGCGCAGTTATCGGATTCGTTCGAGTGGCCGACCGGAAGTGCTGACATGTCATATCCGGTTTAGGCCATTTCTCTGGTGACCCCGTACATGCCCACTGCAGCCCTAGAGTGACCCGTGTGAGGTGTCGTGTCTCTGTAAAGGAGACGTTACGATTGATTGAGTGACGGTTGGTCCTCAGCAATGGGAATATCACAGATCAATGACTAGGTGTCAATCTTATTTCATTCTACTTAAATAATTTATCGTCTGCTGCCGGCAAGAAGGCCCTTACTGCCATAGATAATATACAAAGCTCTCATGGCTTTCTTGCAGACAGACGACGATATACTGTGCTTCCAGTCAAATGGACGTTGGCGCTATTGGATTAAGAAGAAGAAGCCCCTTTTTCGCTCTTAGCAGAAGATACTCGATGGCCTGAAGATAGGAAGTTGTGGGCTTGGAGGGGCTGTGATGAGAATCACGTAAGCAAGGATTTGCAGAGGATTTAAGGATTGTGTTTACCGCTGGTAGCCATCCTGATGCCTTTGTATCTTAATGATGTAACAAGTTGTTCCACCTAACCTTTTTTCTTACTATAATGTACGTATGTTTATAAAAAGGTCGAAGCGGATTCATTTCTTTGAAACATTTGGTATTTTTTTCCGAACTAGTGTCCATGATTGTATCGGACTTTACTGATATTTTTTGATAGAATTTATGATAGCCGTTTTCAGTCTGTTGCATTTTGGTACACTTTGTAATGTCGAAAACAGAAAGCCTCTTTATTCACCTATCTAGATATCACGTCCCGAGTACATGTACACTTTGACAATCGTCAACAATAGGTATGATATACTCTGCGAGACAGATCTTTTGTTAAATGAAAATATAGATATACATACATCAATGGTTAGATACGACTGTACAGTGAACTTTAGTTAGAGCGAGACATCGATTTCAGCAGTGGCCCTTCCTGTACTTTCTGAACCCCATGATGTAATCGCCCCCTCCCACACACCCTACCCCACCCCTAGCTCACCGCTTATCCATTGAACTCAATCCGTGCATGCCTCGGAGCTTTTAACAACATGAATCTGTCACCCTTAACCTCATAACATGGCGTGTCCCCTCTCCAGAAACAAGACATAAAACAAATTTTTACCAGAGTTTCTTGTCCATCTGTGACCTTTTCTCGGCTTTCAACCTCGTTTACGACACCGATCCTTTGCCGAAATGCGCAAAAGTAGGGCAAGCTGAGATAGCAAGTTGTTACAAAACCCAGATCTGGGCCAGTTAGGTTTTGACTGTCACTCTCAATAAGAGGAGCTCATTCTTTTCTCTGTAAAAAAGGAGACGACTGTATCAATAAAAGATGTGTTCCTCTTCCCCTCATCCTTATTATTTAATCATCTTCGATCCATTTCATGCTTAAAGCAAATGCTCAATATACGTATAATCCCCGAAATTCCATTACAGTTGCGATTTCTAAGGCATTTTCTGCAGTTCCATGTAGCTTCAATACTATTCTCAAATGAGATGACAAATGATGAATATCATTAAACTGTGAACAGTTTTTAAATCACCTTATCTTTTACATTTTTCACTTACTTGAATTTTGTTGGGTCTTTGCATCGCTTGTCAGAATCGTAGTAAATTTCAAGTAATTTGCAGGAAATAAAGGGCTTGATAAAACGTTTTCCATCTCAATAAATTATCATTAATATAAAACTTATTTTACTGAACACACAGGCATATAAGCTTTAAAAATCACATGAAGTTATCCACCGACTAAAAATGGGAACGTGGCTTAGATTCACATGACGTCTAGGTATAATCAGTTCACTTCTTTTTCAGAGGTCTTCATTTCTCAAATTCTAAGGGTCATTGAAAATATTTAATATTCGAATAAGAATTGAGAAATGACTTAAGTTGATTCAGGTTACGAACGTTTTCCACTCTTACATCAATTTATTTCGATTATGACATAAATGGATAGTGATTCTTCTTTTGACGATAAAAGTGGAAGTAACATTGTCCTTTTTATTAAAGTGTAATATTGTCAGACTTAATGTTTTCAATAAATTGGAGGTGACGGGGTATAGTGGTTCATTCACTTGACTCTCCATCCAAGGGTTGAGGGTTCGATCCCAGCCCCGCACTAACGTCTTTTGGCAAGACACTAATCCACATTTTTCCACTCTCCACTCAGGTGTAAATAGGTACCTGGCAATTGCTTTGGTAAGTTTAACTGCAGGGACCTCAGGAAGAACGGTGATAATACTGATGAATGGTAAAAACAACATTACAGTTATCATCATTATTATTACTATAAATGGTAAGCAAAAAATGAGCGAAATGCCTTCCATAAATTTACTTAGAATTCGCTATGGTATATTTGCTTTAGTGTAGTCAACTATGTTTGATAGAAAAGCAACTGACAAATAGTAAGAGTGGATTATAGAAGATTTCGGCTGCACGTGAAGCAGTAGATCAATTTCACAACACCAGATTATGTTGATTTTATTCTCATTGTTTCTACAGACGGAAATTAGATTAGTCATTGTATGCGAGATGCGAAAAGAAAACGCAAGAGAAAATTGCAGTAATACTTTAGTCTAAGCACATTAATCTCCACTTAGTATGGTTTTAAACCATGTTGCGTCATATAGTTTTATTTGAGCTTCCGGAAATTGGCGAATTAGTTGAAGGTATTTCTTTGAAAGATATAGTTTTGTTCACACTAGAATATGTCGGTCAAACTTCACATGTAGAGAGTGGGAGGGGGACTGAGAGTGGTGAAATCGAACAAGAGAGAGAGAGAGGGGGGGGGGGACACGCAAAGAACAAAAAAGAGAAGGGGATGAAAGAAATGGAGACGGGAACATGGCAACAGACACGTTCTTTTGTACACCGTAATCAGGGAGAGAAGAGGTTTGAAAGGAGAGTAAGTAAGAGGGAAAATAGGTCTAAAAGAGACTTTAAAAAAAACAGGTATAGGATGTGAGAGAAAAAAAAATTGAAAAAACGAAGAAAAAACGACAGACAGAGAGAGACACACAGAGATAGATATCAAGAGAGAGAGAGGGGGAGAGAAGAGAGGGAGAGAGAGAGAGAGAGAGAGGGGGGGGGGGAGATAGAGAGAGAGAGAGAGAGAGAGAGAGAGAGAGAGAGAGATGACGAAGACCTTTATCTAACAATGAAGAGCTCCGTAATCAGTTATACACAGAAGCAATCCGGATGTTATCTTACGTAGATGTAAACGTATTAACACCATTGTCGTCTTTCGCTCGTCGCGTTATACAACTGTGATGTAGTGTAACATCAGATGACGGAGAATGTTAAGAGACAGGATTGTAATTTCTAAATTATATTTTCGATAGGCATTGTGGATATATCTGGCTAATTAGGTAAATGGTGTCGAATTGCTATTTAAGTACAAATTCGAGATTGTTTTGCAGTTTAGATTCATGGGTTCCTTGCCTTCGTGTGTGCGTGTCTCCCTCTCCCCTTTCTCCCTGCCTCTGACTTTCTGTTTGTATATCCCTCCCTCTCTCCCTCTCTCTCCTTCTCTCTATCTTTCTCTCTCTCCCTCTCTCTCCATCTCCATCTCTCTTTCTCTGTCAAAATGTGCAGTCTGCATACACTCGGAGCAAAAATACTACACACATCAAAGAATTGCGAAAACACCACGCCAAACCGAACGAATGCATTTTGTGTTGTTCGACATTTCCTTAAGAAAAACATTATGTAAATCTTTGACCTCGCGAATCGGGTCAATGACAATCAACTAAGCCGTCGTCGACGCCATTTTACTCAAAAGGAAACTCAACACACCGTATCAGTCCCACATGCATTTGCCTTTTTATTTCTCCATTAGATTCAAAAAGCCATGAGGGAGAGTGTTCCTCAATATAAACATCATCACGACCTTAAAGTTAAAAACGCAGACAGGGGTGAAAGAGATAAATGAGTTGGTTAAAAGGGGAAAAGGGGAAAATGGACGAGAGTGGGGAGAAAAAAAAATGAAGAATAGGGAAAAGCGCGGGAAAATAAAATGCTGCCACACTCGCGCGTCGGCCATCTAATCTGGTCCGATGCAGCATGTTTTATTGATTGTGGATACACTTTCAGTAACGCGTTTTTAACGCGAATTGAAGCGTCATTCAGTAGTGCCCGTTCGGCCTGTCTACAACGTAGGTCCGACTCCGTGTTCACACTCATATTTTTGTTTAGCTTAGCAAGTAGATCTTTCAAACGTACGATAAAAATGATTTTAAATAAAGTTTCGACTTTCGAGGCATCACAATGTCAGATGTTTAATATCAAAGTGCCTTTCCATGCATGGGTAATATTTTATTTCAATTATTAATGAAATATAGTTATGTCGTAAAATGTACTAAATGAGATGTAGATTTGGAAGGACACGTTCGCTCCCCGAATTCGGGGCAACGATTACCCTATAAGGTATTGTTTGCCCGAATATCTGTAATTCAGTATTTCTTGGGGGCTGCAGGGGCTGCAGCTCACCCCATACCCATCCCATCGTATACGCCTTGGTGAAAACGTAGATAATTACCACCCTCCCCTACGTCCTTCATTGGAGCACTGTTTCTCGGTATATCAGAAAGCGTATATCAAACTGAGCGTCAATGGGAGCGGGTTACTTCATAATCGCAGAAATTATTTAGAAATAATTAATTTAGCGCCAATGCTTTTCTGAATTCATTGAATTTGTCGGCATAAAAATAAGATAAAAGTGACACTTTTAGTTGACGAACCCCAAACATTTCGCACTATTGAGCTAAGCTAGACAACACCGGGTGTCGAACACAGAACGAAAACCTCAATGTGAACACGGCACAGTCATGGTATATTCACTCCATTAGACCAATATTGAAGGTAGAGAAATAACACTATTCGCGCTCATTTTCACCTCTTGTCCCCTCTTCGTCTCTCTGCCTGTCTCGCAGATTCTTTGATTTCATCCCAATGTAATGCGTTTCTTAACCGCATCTACCCCGCCAAGGCAGGACATAAAAGAGGAAAATACATCGACCCTTTCCCCAATTTGATTCTGGACATGCACATATCGATGCTCCAGCGGTCACAGGAGGATAAATCTATTCCAAATTTTCTTTCGTCGGGCCCTTTTTTGTGGGTATTGGGTGTCGTTTGGAAAGAAAATGGCGGGTCGTCACAGAATGGCGCACAGCGGCGGCGGCGGACGGACGGTCGTTATTGTCGCGCGCGCTTTTCGGCGTTTTGAGGTTCTGTCACATTATCGATAAGACGGAATAAATGAGTTGAGGGTTGGGTCTTTGGTTTCATGGATGAGGGGAGCGTTTGAAGGCGTGATGAATAGAAGGGTTTTTATCAGGTTTGGGGATGGAATCGGGTGATTAAGTGATGGGAATGATTATCAAATCACGACTTCTCCATCTCCGATGGCAAGCTATTGATTGTTTCTGGTCGTCTGAGTGACAACAATATTTAAATTCAATTATCTGTAACCTAACGAACATCGTTACTAAGAATTACGGCCTCCTTACCCATGACCTCTAGTAGAATCCTTCACCTGTGTCATCAGCTGGGTTACTTTGTTATACAGTTATACAAACTTTAGTCATGTCCTTATAGGGGAAATAAACAATATATAGTTGCTGACTCGGGCCTGTTATTATTGTTGTCTATTGCCTGTTGCGCAATAGACATCATTTGCTTGACTACAGCAGTCTAAAATGTGACATATGAGAATGATTTTGAAAAAGAATTAAATTAAAAATGGATAATCTGCAATTATTTTTAATTAAGGATGTATCCACTAATTAACTTCAAAGAAATGATTAAGCGCAGACAATAACGACGCAATCGAAATCACACTTCGTATGCAGGCATTAGAGTCGTAGAATTTTGCAAATTGTTGATTCAGATAATAATTATGCTTTCGTAAATTAGTTTCATTATTATTTTTACTCTTCCGTTTTTATCTTTCTAATATTCAATGCAGCACCATAATTCAGTATAAAATTTGAGGACGAGGCATGGAACATGAAATAAGGATACAGGCCTATGTCGAGCAACATCCTGTACCCATTAAGTCGAATTTTTCCAATGGTTTTAATGAAGTTAAGGTTTTATGATAAAGTAATTTGATAGAACATTGAAAGATCAGTGTAATCCATCTTTCTTCCTACAAGTTTAGAAAGAGTGTGAGCCTGTAGCTAGAGAGAGAGAGAGAGAGAGAGAGAGAGAGATAGAGCAGGGGAGAGAGAGGGGGAGGAGAGAGAGAAGAGAGAGAGAGAGAGAGAGCTAGGGAGAGTTAGAGAGAGAGAGCGAGAGAGAGAGAGAGAGAGAGAGAGATGGAGAGAGAGGGGGAAAGGAGGAGAGAAAAATCGTGAGAGGGAATATGTTACCATTTACTTTGTTTAGTGGTTTTTAGATGGATATTATCTACAGCATATCAGAACCATACGAATGAATGAATGGTTGGGGCTATTGAGCAAATTTGCAGCGGCAATAAAGTTTGTGGGACATCGGCACAAATTAGGGAGCTCTCCTTCTGTAATGGACTGAGCGATTGGCGGACCCACGCAGCGGCAAAGACCCGTCAATCGCCCGGAGCGATGCCGCCTCGTTTCAATACCGAGAAGGGGGTGTGAGTGCCGAACGACACCACAAATTGGTGGACATCAGCGATATCAAAAGAAGAAAGATTGGGAAAATAAAGTTGTGAGCAAGTTGGTAAGACGTTGATGCAGTGAAGAGAAATGGATTTGGAAGGGTAAAGTTAATGAGGATCTTATGAAACCATTTTGTTTTGTAAAGGTGGTGGCGTGGTGATTTGAAAGAGATACATCTGTTTTCCGGCTTTGATTGGAGGGTTAACATGACGAATCCTGGCTTGACGTTGGTTATGGGGTGATACAAGGTAATGAATGGCAGAGGTGGCATTTTGTTTAGGCCGAGATGAATAGGTTTATCTTGTCTTTATTTGAGGTAGATGAAGGAGGTATGGAGAATAATAAAGGCGACTGAAATGAGTGAAAAGAAAAGAGGAAATCAACAGTGATAACGAGTATTGGCTACCAAACCAAGTACATCTGAGACAGCATAAAATATACACCTGTAGGAATACCTGTGTCACAGAAAGTGTATCCAGGGGCGTAGCAAGAACCATTTTGAATCAGGGGTTGAGGTCCGACCATATTTACAGAAAATTTTCCAACAAGAGAGCAAGAATAAAGACTTCATCAGAGATTTTCAAATATAATAGCAAGGAAAGGAAAAAACTTTCTCAGATTTACAAACTTGCAATCAGGAGTTATGAAAGAAAAAAATACCATTAAGAAAAGTTAACGCAACTTTGTTTGTCATTAACCAATACACGTTTGCGACACAAATTTGGTTAAGGGTGTCACACCTACCCCCTTCTATCCCCACATAGCCTTTAGAAACAGCCCTGTGGTCAGTGGACAGAGCAGTGGTCTCGAATATTCTACACCCTGGTTTGAGACCAGGGGGGTATTTCACAAAGATCCTAAGTTGAACTTAACTCTAGAGTTGGACTTAAACATTATGGAGAGCAATTTGTAGCCTTAAAATAAATATATTCAAAAACAAAAATTCAAGTATTTTAGACTTTTCATAAATTCCACATCAAGAACATGAAATCTCCTTGATAATAGAAACTATGAATGATTTAAATCAACATTTTACGCCTTTTGAATTAACTTTTACATAATATTGTAATAATATTTTCAAAGATGCAAACGGCTCTCCATAATGTTTAAGTCCAACTTACAGATAATTCATTTGATAGGACGGAAAGTCGTAGTCCTGTTTAGCATATTTACAAACATTGCACTTTATGTTTTTAAAACAACCACGGTTGGTGTAAGCTACGTGAATAATTAAATTTCCCTCATGTCTTGAATGAAATGCGATAAATTTGTGTAATTCTAGAGGAAAATATAAAAAGTGTAGATAAACAGCCAAGGAATTGCTTTTTTAAAGTGATTTTAAACAATAATAATAATAAAAACTTGGATTCAGTGCTTAATACGAAATACCGACTGTAAGAGCTTTACAGATATCATTACCCCGGGTTCACAATGTGCACCATCTCCACTCTTAACATAATTATGGTCATTGTGAGGCCATATGGCAATTAATTATACAATTACTTATAAGGCTTTCCCCACCCTACCAGGTCTCCATTTACCTCCTGGGTATAGATTTGTAAATGTGAATGCCTTGTCAAAGGACATTAGAGCCGTGTCGGGAATCGAACCCACGGCCTTTGCATTTCAAGCCAAGTGCTTAAACCAAGCGACTTCGACACGTTTCAATATTATTGAGCTATATCAGAACAAACCGACTACTTTCAGTGTTCTTGAACTTTAAAAGAGTGAAATTAGAATAAGTGGATTAATGGCTTATTCATTATCTCTTCTTGGCTCCTGAATGACTTGAAGAAAACAACAAATATAGAAAGAAATTCTCTAGATTTCAAATCCTACTTCCCCAGCAAGTTTTTTATCAAATGAGCGGAGTTATATGCAGCAGGGCCTGGGGTAGTAATAATAGCCAGCGAAGGCCTGGTATAAGGGAAGGGCCTTCAAATGAGGAATATTTCTATTAGTCATGACAGTCCGACCGGGCATCAAAGCGACCTATTCGACTACCGCTACGGATGCTCATAATGTCTACCTATTAACCAATAACTCGACAGGGAGATTTTCTACATCCGTAATACTCCGATTCCCGACTCGCTTGTCTTATTTCTCTCTATCTTTACTCTATATGGATATAAAACCTTCCCAACCACATCGCGCTTTATTGAGATTAAACGTAATTTCATGCATTTAGTATATCCCGGCATGCACCCCGCGACCCACTTTCACGTAAACCGCCAAAGGATTTGAAGCCCAAGTGCAGTTTGGGGGTAACTCCTCCCCACCACCCCCCCCCCCCCCAAATAAAAAAGGAGAAGAATAATAATATTAATAAACTAAACTAACTACCTAACTAAATAACTAAGTAATTTACTTTCATTTTATCAAGGGGCGGATCCAGGATTTTGTCCAAAGGAGGGTGGCACAATTTAGACACATATCTTACAAGTAAAGAAACACGAGGTTCCCACATTTGCAGGTGTCCTTTCTACGATCAGCAACTACCTAGGCTCATATCTTTGCCCTGGAAAATGTTGCCTACATAGAGAGGGGCATGGGAGGGGGCACCCCTTTGCGTTCCACCTTGTCTATAATTACCTCTCGTTACCTGAGATACGATATAGGTCACCGTAACTATCCAAGGTTTCTCACCTGCATGCGTTCATTCTGATGCTGTGAAAACGGGGGTAGCATGCAAGCACGACGAATGCATCAGCATTTTGACCACCACGATTTGCTCTCTCTCGCGAACCCTAAACACATTCAAAGTGAAGGCCCAGATTATATTTCTAGCATCAGCTTGGTTATATTGTCGTGGGAGAGCCAGTTATTACTGAATTACGCGGAGGAAATTATAACCACGAGGGCCAACTAATTTTCTTGGGACCCGCACTAATAGACGCATCGCAAGGAATTGAGATGTCACTCCGTTTCAATTATCCCGCCAATTTTTGTCTTCTTTTCGCTCCTCTTTCTAGATGATGATCGCGCAAAAGAATTCCGCTGCGAACTTGAAAGGCTTATTTTCTTTTACCGTTCTCCTTGTTTATTCTCCTTCTCCTTCTTTTTTTTCTCCAGTTATGCTTATTAAGTTTTTGCCTTAACGTCGAGATACCTCGCCCCCTAAGCGTCCTATTTGCGCTAGAATTGCATCCGTTAATTGGCTTAACTAGGTGAAGGGTTAGAGAGACGTTAGAAATAAATGACTTCTGATCGTCAAACGTGCCATAGGGATAGGCCTATATAAAGAGGATCGTTGAACTTAACACGACTTGATACGTTGACACTCTAAGGTCCTCATAATGAATAGCTTGATATGATCAAAACAAACCAATAGACTGGTGTGATGTTAAGTGTGGAAGAACGCTAAATTAGAAGCTTATTTAGGAATTGAAAGTAGTTTACTTCTCGTCTGACACGTCTCTTTCCCTTAAAATACTTATTTAATATTCTTGTTCGTTTTTATTTGTCATTGTTGTTAGCTGTTTATTTCAGGAGTGCTTTAAAACCAAGACGCAATAATCTTTGAATTATATCTTTACAACTAATGGCGTATCCAGGGGTGTATAAACGGGGGGGGGGGGGGGGGGGGGGGGACCTTCTACATACGTGGGGGCAACCTACTTCCGGTCATTCCATTAATACAAGGACAGCTATCCAAGGACAAATTTTACACCTTGTGTACTGATTTTCTATAAGGTAGTTTCTATAACCTAGTGGGTAATTGATTCGAGTTACATATTATCTTACGGGTACTTTCCAGGACGGGATGTGTGGAGGTGTCGTGGTATAGTGGTTCACTCACTTTACTCTCAATCCAAAGGTTGATGATTCGAAACCAAGCGCGGCACTGAGTAACGGCCTTTGGAAAGACATTAATCCACATTTGTCACTCTGCACCCAGGTGTATGTGGCAATTGCTGGGGTAACAATAATTGTTGGGTCCTCAGGGAGAACAGCGTTGAAGCTTAGGAGGCTTCCCTAGGGAATTTATTAGTATTGTTGTTATTAATATTATTATTATTACTGTTTTCATTATTATTGTTATTCTTATTATCATTTTTATTATTACTGTTATTGTTATTATTATCATTATTTATTCTTATTATAATAATAATTATGATTACGATTTATCAATATTATCATCATCTTCATCATCATCATCATTATTATTAGTATTATTCATTGGAATAGTTACCATTAGAGGTACAGTTGTCAAAAGTGTATGTCAGTCAGCTCAGGTGGTTTACAGAATACGAAATACCGATATTCATACCTTTGTTTATTCCGGCAAAGCATATTGTCGAGGTTTTGCAATTGTGTTTTAGCAGACAGTATGAAGTTAATTTCAAGAAGTAATGCATATCCACACTTCATGATAAAACAATTGAAAACCGGTCAGCGTCCAATGTTCCGCTATCAGCACAACATGGAACAAGAGAAATTATGTCGGGTCCAGACGTAGGCCCCATATTTTTAATAACCCTGAACTCGCTTGTAAACATATGAAATTGAGCTGTCTGAACAGTGTCAAATTTTTTTTTTTTACTCGAATTTTCTCAATTTAAACCACACGTAGATGGAATAGCTGGAAAATGTACGTCTAGTTGCCTTTTAATATCTATTTCTAATATGGGACAATGTGTCTCTGTTCTAATCTTGTAACCATGGTTACCAGTATTTGCGTTGAGACAGTTTAAGGTCTTTCGAATGAATTGATGACTTCGTTAGATTCATCAGGTGCGCATAACGGAACCGCAAATGATCTGTTTACATTGTTGTTGCAAGATTAACCTTGAATGAGTCATTTATCATTCTGAAAGATATCCTCCTGATTTCCTAATTGAAAAAGAACAAACTGGAATTTAATGACATGGCTATTGGTGTAACATGTCTCTTTCTCATTTAATATAAATAACTAATGACACAGAGAGAGAGAGAGAGAGAAAAAAAAGATAAAGAAGTGGAAAGGGGGAAGGTAAAATGATGGGACGACCCCTCCCTCCTTTCCTACCCCCCCCCCCCTTCTGCTTGATCGCTTTGGTCACTCGCATTTAATCTACCTAATATGACTTGTGTCTCCTGCGATGTACCCTCTCGTTAGATGGACACACGCTACGCCATCTATTGTAGTGGAAATTTTCTTTATTCACAAAATTGATTTATTTTGTCTTTAATAACGATTTCAGACGTTTTCCCCCATTAACTTCATGCCTACAACACGTTTAATCGAAGCGTTATAAGCGTTATAAGGTTGAACTCTTCGTTTAATCAATTTTAAGGAGTTTTGTAGCGAGGATCCAGCCTGGCATTATGGGGGCACCTGAGATATAAAAAGGACACCCCACCCCCCCCCCCCCCACACACACACCAATCTTACCTTTTCATTCATTTTTCGCCATACGTTTGGATGGCAAGTGCACGTGCATAAAATTATTATCACCGTCACGTGACGGCCGCAGCCGAGATGGAGTGCACGTTTATACCCCTTTTGTTTTGATTATCAGGAAAAAAAATCAATTTAATTCAAACATATATGTTTGTGTGTGTGTGTATGTATATTTCCTCAATATATCTTTATATAAACCCCCTTTTTTTTTTAGATAAACTCTGCTTTCCTCTTAATTATATGGTTCATGTACTCTGTATTGCAATTTAAATGTATTCATAGTAGGCCTATATGTTTTGCATCTATTCTATCAGTGCTTTGAGAATGTTTGGAAATGGGTATGGGGCTTTACAAATATTCATTATTATTATTTAATAGATAGAACCCAAGTACCATTTTGGTGCTGGCGCTGCGAAGTGATTTTATTTTTAGAATTCGAAATTTCGCAGTGCTCAGCAATGTATGAAGGGGTACAATTTTTTTTTAATTGGGGGTGCTCGAATTCCCAGAGCCCCTTTCTTGAGTAGCTCGAGCTCGGAGTAGCTCGAAGTTCGCGGCCGAATCTTGCCTTATTTCTGCCAAGTGACCGACTCACCTGCAAGGTTCCAGATGGCATGATATTTAATGAGTGGGACTGAGCAGACATTGGGTCATATCACTCATTTCACATGGTCATAAATCATCTTATCTAACGGCTCTTGTTTGCCTATGATTATGAAGAGGAAAGAGCCTTCAAATTTCCTTCCTTTCAAAAATGTGGGAAAGGATTAGAAGAAGAAGTTGACCACTTTATTATCTCTCAATCCATGTTTATTCATTGTAGACGGACAGGAAGTAAACAAAAAAAGTTGGACTTCACATCACTCTCGAAACCAGAAATGGAGTAAATTGACCGGAAGGGTCATTTTGTTTTCCTGTTGATTTCATTTTGAAATGCTGATTACATGATAATGACCGAACAAGTCCAAAGTGGGGTTTTGCTTGGTAAGCTTAAAGGAAGTTAAGCGACAGGCTTGAGCCCACGATGAAATTGCGTCGACCCTCTAGTACTTTTTACAACATAAAGGGAATATTTGAATGATTCGATATGATTTTTCTTTCATTACTTGATCATTTACAAACATACCAGATGTCAGAGAAACAGTAGAGGGAAGAAGGGGAGCGAGGGAGGGATGGGGGGGGGGGGGGGGGGGGGGTGGTGGCCAAAACCAACCACTCCCTAAATAGACCTAATAGATATTGCATTTAATTTTGCGTGTAATTTTACTTTCTCTCTTACTCTTCTCCCTCTCTCTCTCTCTCTCTCTCTCTCTCTTTCTCCCTCTTCCTTTTCTTTCTTACACTCTATCTCTCGCTATTGTGTTATCGTTTAATAACGATATCTTTATACAGTGTATGATCTGGAGTATACTCTATTCGCCACAAATTACAGGTCTAAGTATAGTGTCAGCTCATATAAAGGAAAGTCCTAACGCATTATGGCACTAAAATCAAATTTATATCACGTCTAGTTAGTATACGAAGCGTAACAAAAACTTAGCATAATATACATGTACTTCAAATCATTGACCCGTAAAAAAAGGAAAACTAGTAATCCTCTCATCTTTTTTCACAACCACAATTCTAGAAAGAGCTGATTTGAGACAATAATCCCCACTTCCTTTCAGCAGATAAATTAAGGCCGAAATAAGGAGATGGAAATAGTTGTTTTGAGAGCGATTCATCTACGGTTCGTGCTTCTTCCCCCTCGCTGACGACAATACCTTTAATACACACGTCATCCCATAATTTTGATATGTATCTACTGCACGGATCTATCAAACTCTTCATTTCATTTTGTGTGGCATACGCGCACGCACGCACACACACACAGCAGAGAGGACGAGCATCACGCATGACAACTTTGCGCAATTCGGTAACATCTTAATTCACGTTCGCGAAGTATCAGGCCGTCTCATTTCAACTTCGTCATGAAAATTATCTTGTTTTCTTAAATCTATTTCTTTCTTCTTCCGTGTGTGATATGCTCATTGGGGTTGAAAGTTATTTATGTCCCCCCTGCCCAGCAGCCCGATAAGCATCGGAAAGCTGTCTCTCAACGCGCCGGGATGGTCGGCTTGGAGAGCCAGGAGTTTCTCGTGCATATGAAACAGTTCATATCATACAGTAAACCTAGTCGATGATTTTAAATCCCTTGTGTCAATTCTTTTCTGGGCTATACATCGCCTTCACACAACTCGAAATCGATAAAAACTCTATTTTGCGTTTTAAGAAAAAGGAGAAGTATCTTTCAGAGCGGTAAGGTATTGATGGAATATACCCTTGACTCTTCAAAAAAGCCAATGTGACCTTCAATCAATCAAAACCAAACTACTTATATTGCTTGTTTAATGCCTTCAACTGATTTTACTTGTACATTGACTTCAAACTTTTTTGTAAAAAAAAATGCACAAATCAAAACAAACAAACAAACAGGATTGACTTTAATATCATGATTTAATCAAATTACTTTATGGGCTCTTCGAGTATTTCTAAAAACTATGTGCGTTTCATCTTCAAAAAGAAAATGAGAATTATCATTAACATTATCGAACACTATCTCCAGCTGTCTGTCCCCCCCCCCCCAATCTTCTCTATTTCTGGTCGTGTCTTTCTCTTCTCTTTGTCTGTTTGTCTGTCTGCTTGTCTTTCTCTCTCACTCACTCTTTCTTTGTCTCTTCTCCTGTCCCCCTTCTCCATCCTCTCTCTCCCTCCCCCTCTTTCTCTCTCTATCTCTCCCTCTCTCTCTCTCTATTTCTCTCTCCCTCCCTCCCTCTCTCTCCCACCCCCACTCTCGCCATCCGATGTTGAATTATATTCCTTTCACATTCTCCCCCTTTTAAACAGGCCCTCCGATTATCATTCTCACTCTCTACTGAAACAAACACACAAAAAAGGGGCAGAGAAAATGGAAAACAGAGAGGCCAGGAAAGAAAGAGAGAAGATTTTTCGATCGAAGTTGTCAATCAATGGCGCCATTTTGTAAGAATTATTATTGAGTTATGTAGAAGAGTTAGCTTGCTACACCGGGGACCCTCTCTCCAAGGTCATCTTGTATCTGATCCGCTTCATCTTCAGCGACAACATGCTAATTTTTCCTCTCCACTTTCCTCCCCTTCTCTCTCTCTCTCCATCTTTTTTAAAACACTCAATCCACTCTCCGTTTTTTCTCTGTTGCTGCGTTCTCTCCCTTTCCCCGAGTTTTCTATTTTTTATTTCTCCCCGGATTTCTCCTCCATTTCTCCACTTTATTCTCTTTTAACCGCCTTCACCCCTTTTTTCATCTAACTACCCCCCCCCCCCCCCCTCCCCATCTCCCGCTCTCTCTGTCTCTGTCTCTTTCTCTCTCCTTCTCCCTCACCCCCTTCTCTCTCTCTCTCTCCCTCTCTTCTCTCTCTCTCTCATTC
Source organism: Strongylocentrotus purpuratus (assembly GCF_000002235.5). Taxonomy (NCBI): domain Eukaryota; kingdom Metazoa; phylum Echinodermata; class Echinoidea; order Camarodonta; family Strongylocentrotidae; genus Strongylocentrotus; species Strongylocentrotus purpuratus. The sequence goes on from NW_022145614.1 coordinate 19,469,406, forward strand.
ACTCACTCTCGTTCTCTTTTTCCACTCTTCCCCCTTCTCTCCCTCTCTCCCCTCCTTTCTCGATCTCTACCTTTCTATTTTTTATTATACCCTACTATCTGCTCATCAATGTCCGTCTAAATCTTCTTAAGCTCGTTATATTATCTACCGTTTCTTATCCAACCAAACTTTCTCCCTCACCCATTCTCTCTCTCTCTCTCTCTCTCTCTCTCTCTCTCTCTCTCTCTCATTCACTCCCTCTCGTTCTCTTTTTCCACTCTTCCCCCTTCTCTCCCTCTCTCCTATCCTCTCTCGATCTCTATATTTCTCTTTTTAATTATATCCCTACTATCTGCTCATGAATGTCCGTCTAAACCTTCTCAAGCTCATTATAATTATCTACCATTTCTTATCCAACCAAACTTTCATCAAACAAATGGAGCGCCACACTCTCAAATATGCTACAATTTTCTCTTTCTGACCTTCTTTCTTCGCATGCGAAATCATTGAACTCTTCAGACTGTGACGTCACTCAACACGTCACCGGCATCCATTATCACATCGAGATGACCGTCACCATGGCAATTACATTCTGTAAGTAGGTATACCTCATAAGATAAGCACCATTTCAAGAGAATTTCGTTTTCTTTACCTACCTTGAAGAGTAAAAAGATAATTGGCGTATTCCGTTCGATAAAACGCAATCTGAATAAGTCTACAATTGTTTAATTCAATCGGGGGAATAACATCATTTCGCTTCAGGAGACCGCACTAATCAAATAGCCTTTTATGTGTAGAAAGAAGATCATTAAATATGTTTGTAAGTATTTATATATTATAAATATCGTTAGTTGATTGCGGTAAAAATAAATCATTAGACAAAAAAAAGAGAGAAATATCTTTTTAACTATCATTGTTCGTGTACTGTGAAGATCACAATTGTGGAATTCCTTCTGACAACTTTTTTTTTATTTTATAGAAAAAGTATATTGAGGTTCTGATAAACAACATTTGTGCTGATGAGGGTGTTCCATCCCACAGAAGAGATATAAATAAATAAATGAATAAATAGACAAATAAATAAATTAATAAACTTCATGCAGTAGTCGAGTACTCTAGCCCTCGGTGTTGTTTACTGAGTTATTGAATATGTGAATTATATATGTTGATGATAAAATAATGCTAGAATGCTTTGAATACGATTTATTTACCTTATTAATTAAAAGAAAAAAACCTTATCGAGTCTTTCAAATGCGGAATAAAGCCAATAATTGAAATGAAGAGGAAAATTGCCTTTGACTGTTATTGTATATGCAGGTGAATAACAGAAAGGATAAACTGTAAAAAGAAGAGTGCAAAAAATTGCACTGCCCGGGAATCGAACCCGGGTCGCAAGAATGGGAATCTTGCATGATACCACTACACCAGCAGTGCTTCGTGACGACTGAAAAGCTGTGTGGAGGTCTCACTTCCAAGTGGGTATTTCACCGGACTGTGGATCACATGGTTCACAGTTCGAGTCCTGCCGCGGAGACATGAGCACTTGTATTATTATTATCATCACCAAGTTGGTCCGTGGTTTATAAATAATACAAAATAATAATTCCATTTCATTTTTCCAACACAGATGGATGTACAAATGAAATGGATCATGTTTATTTCGTTGGGAGGTATCTGTGCTCGAACCTAGAGCTCTCTGATGTTCTGCTATGTGATTTATCATTGTGACGTGCTGTTCGTTCGAAAGATATTTATATCAATCAACGTCGTTTCAGCGTTATTACTCAATAATTCTGGAAAACTTGTCTTCACAAATTCGATTAATTCTTATATCGTTACGCATCAAAAATAGCGTCAATCAAATACTATATCATTCCATGTCGCAACAGCAATGATGAATATCATTTGCCTGCCGGCGTTTCAATAAAAACTACATGATTTCATTTATTAAGATCCCCAAACCACAAACTTGCCTCCTAGTCTAATAACTACTCTATGAATCATACCGATTTGTTTCCTACTCATTCCCAAATTTAGAGGATCCCCAATAAATATATCGAATCAGTACAAAACTTTAACCTAATTTCTGCCAATTTCGCAAATAAACCGAGCAGTTACGAGCCCCTAAACTAAATTCCAACACACCGCGATTTTTGTCTTTCCTTCATAATTGTTGTAGTCTATCTTTCGTTGGTGCTCCTAGCATTACACAAATAACACTTGATGGGACTGGTCGCCTCACTCATGATATTAAATTCGATGCGGGCAATTTCGCTATTGGAAATCAATGGGCGAGGCGATATATGTTACAGAGGATAAATGCCCTGGAGGGGCGCAGCGAAAATCGTTTTAACACGATACCATAACGATGCGTTATTTACTTCAAAGAAATATATATCGCTGGCCCCAGAAGAAGGGTTGGATTAATATTAGCTCTCTACATTTCGATCCTTTTATCTTGTTTCTCATAATCCAGAGAGAGAATTCAGGGGATAAATATCGTTGTCATGCACTGCAAAATATCTGGTCATGATATAAGAACTGCCAACACAATTCAGGTTATTGATTATGTGGTGATATTTTGCATTCGGTCTATTTTAAAGTTATGACTAAAACAGTATTAATGCTAAATATATTACTCATTGCGGATGTAGTATCGAACAAAATATCGCTAGTGATATTATTGCATTATTGCTTCTTCAAAGAAGTAATTTTTTCGTATTGATCTGACGTCGGTGTTAATTTGCATTTGTGTATTCTAGTTTAATCACATGCTTTGTCAGGTATTACTTTACAATAAATGGCATCCAACTTGTCATATCTTTATAACTTTAAGACGTAATAGTTTAAAGAAATATATACATGTCGTATACATCTTTGTTTTGCCCGGCGCTAAATGAATTTCCTGAAACCGGTACTTTTTACATCGTGTTAAGGTCATACTAGCCTTTGGTTTAAATACCAAAAAAAGATAGACATCGAAAATTTTCCATGGCATACAATCATGGAAGGATAATTTGAAAAGAAAAGAATACAGAGAAAAGATGGACAGATATAAAATAAACAGATAGAAAGTGAAAGAGAGAGAGAGAGAGAGAGAGAGAGAAAAAAGGGAAGGGGGTAGATATAGAGAGAGGGGAGAGAGAGAGGGGGACGGTAGAGAAAGAAGGCTACATACAGTTTAACTTTAATAATGTATTTTATCGATGCTTGTCGAAATTGGATAAAGTTATATTTTCCAATGAAAATTCTTAACCACAAGGTGGATTTATGTCAGAAAATCCAAAATGTCAGTGCAGAGACATGCACAGAGATTAATGTTAACTAAAATATAATACTGTTGATTTACCAGGGATTCTAATTGCACATGGATTCAAGATAGTATGTAAGTATTGGTCTTTGCCATCAAATTTGTGCTAGGAGACAAGCTACAATAAACTAATTATCTAACTCTAATCGTAACAAGCAACAAAAGCATTAATGAAAACCATAAATACCTGAATTTGGGTAGTAGATTATAATACATTCTAGAAAATCAAGCATTTTCCAAGGCAACAAAATATGAATAAAATAACTGAAGTTTGGCGCATTCTTTAAAGTAGGGGTACCACAACCCGCTCCTCCTACACACACACGCACACACGCACACACGCACACAGATTAAACATACATCCGCGCCAAATTTAGCATCATTGCATTCTATCTTCTTTTGTGTACTACCTATGTCAACACACAATATTGTTAAGTTGTCAATGTTAACTAAAGCTGTGTATACTTTAGAGAAACAAGTGTGCTTTCTTCCGTAGATGGCGACATAGCGGTGGATATAATACAGGTCATGGGGAATTCTATAAACCTTTGAAAAACTAAGTGCGATCAACATGAACACTGGGTATGAGGAATGAAACGTCGTGGGGTGATATAATTGTTGTTGTTTCTATTGCAGTCTTTGCTGCTGATGTTGCTGTAGTTGTTATTGTTGTTGTTGCTGTTGGCATGATTGTTGGTATCTTTCATGATTACATTGTTATTCAATACAATACTGTAGAAGAAGTTGATTCAGTCATCAAACTCGCAATATTTGAGGCATTTTGATATCAAATGGACCTCATAATGATGAAGAGGTGATGATTCATTCTGAAATTTTTAATGAAAATGTTAAACATTTTAAATCCAATGTCTTGCATGAATATCCTTTAATTAGAAGAAAGAGAAATTTTGTCCCAGATCCAAAACGTAATAATAGTTCCATCGTTTTAAGCTGATGAGAGTCTCATGAGACACTATATCATATACTGCTATATACATGTCGGGAGCACAGTAAAAGCTCCTTACTCTCTTAGAAGTCAATTTGTTCAATTTGTTTCGCTGTAAGCGTGTATGATTGATGTTCCAAGGCTTTCGGACGAGTGAGTCGCCATTGCCAATGAAGGATGTATAACGTCGTATTAAAGCTCAAGGCGGTTCTCTGATTTGCCCCTAATCAAACCTTGGTGGACAGTCGCGGAGAAAAATATCTACAAAATGCTTTATTCTTTATGTATCTATATGTATATGTCTCAAACAAATAGCTTATGGGCCTCAGAAAGCGATGTGAATTGAATGAAAGAAAGATTAGCATAATGAGCGCGACGCCAGACCATGTCCCCTTTGCGTATTGGTTTTGACGTTCGGGATTAACTTATTTGTGCCTTTTTTGAAAGTTTTCTTTTAGTATTTGGAATGTTCCATGGTCAGGGAAGTGAACATTGTTCTTTTTACGACATGATGCTCTTCACTCTTCACTTTTTCTTTTAAAGAGTACAAATGCTCTGAATACTTGTATACTTTTCAGAGCCATGTGTTGCATGATGATGATTAAAAGAGGTAACGTTCCAATTTGTATTCATGACTCTGCAATCTATAATCTGTAATATAACTGGAGAAGGGATATCTTGTTTACAGCCTCGCTCTGTACTTTCGAGTTTTTATCCCTGTTTTTATCTTGTAATGAAGTATGACAGAAGATGGCTTCGATGATTTTCGAACGCCATCGATATCTGGCTGGATTTTCGTCGTCAGAATTTTGGCGGGAGCAAGGGGAAAGGTAAAAGGTCTCTGTTCATTCACAGTTTTGCGGCGATTCACCATGTGCAGTGAGTGAGTAAAGACGAGATGATTGTGATGAATTCGGATTATAACATGGTCGTTAATGTGATATGCCGAGATGGTTATCAGCTCTGACCCCAATATCGCATGTTGGATGCCTGTAATATCACGGGCGCGACGGCATCCAAAATGGAGATGGATGCTCGCTAGTCATCCCGCATGGCTCGTGTAAGTGAACAACTGAGGATGTTCAGGCAAAACCCAGAAAACACGAGTCAGAGACACGAAGAGAGGCGAGAGAAGGAGAAGAAGAGAGAGGGAGAGGGAGAGAGGGAGGAGGGATGAAATTCATGCAAAGGGCATGTTTATCTTTTCATCTTTATCAATTTTCAGGGAGGTAGTGGAGGAATGCGATTGAATTATGGGAAGGAATATCGATGGGATGTCAATCACGTAAAGTGCGTCTAACTTTCTCCGCAGTCTGGGGTTACAAAGAATAGAAAATGCGGAAAAAATCAGCAGGCATACTTTTCGAGGGTTAGTTACTTTCGTTCGATCGCTGCAGGGGGCATGCAGTGAGGTAACACGCATGCGTGAGGCTGGAGAGAAAAAAAAAGTAGGGGTGAAATGGTGCGGGGAGAAAGAATTAGAAATCGGCCAAATCATCGCGGCATGATGAGCAGGCAGCGGCAGAGCAGCGTACGCCCGCGAGCGACGCAGCAGCGATGGGCAACCGCTGGCAACGACATATCATATCTCGGCCGTGCTGTCAATACAGAAACAATATTTTGGCAAGAGCGGTAGTCCAAAGCGCTACAGTTACAGATGCGACCTGAGTCGAAATACACCCCCTATCAACGCTAGTTTCTATCGCCAGGCCTCACCGTTGAAATCCATAGCGCTCTCGCAAAGCGTTGCTGGGCATGGCGCGACTCGGCTTTCAAAAATTTTCAATTTTCGCGTGCACCAGGGTATAATTGTATCCGGTAGGCTCATCGATCGCCCTGGATTTGGCGGCTGTTCACCGTTATGGAAATTGCGCCATGAAATGTAGGTCAGCAAAGGTATTTTGGAACAGAAAAAACGCTCACCCCTCAAAGGAAACAAGAGGGGGAGCAGAGGGTAAAACCTCAGGTACCAAAAGGTCAAATTGTTGGGACGAAGGCGCCATTTTATTCGACTGTGCTTACGTTACACATGGTGTGATTCTCGTGACACCACCGAAGCACTGATTGCAGTATAATCACTGGAGCTAAACGCTCAGTGTAATTGAAACCGAGTCAGTTGATGGCCAATTATTTAAGTATTCATTACATATTCTTGGGAAATTAATCTCTTACCTAGTATCCCATGCCCCATACCCTATTCATGAACCTGCATGGAGAATTGTCTCTAATTACATTAAGTTTGAATATGGAAACGATAATGTTTTGATAAAGAATTCAGAGAAGACAATGAGGATATTAACGTCAACATAATGATTAAACATGATGCATCTAAAACTAAACAAACAAAATGTACGAACAAATATCTTTAGAAATACAATATTTTTTGTGTCAATATACTTAAAGTTAGTTTAATGTCATATCTTCTTTCAATATTTTGGTCATACGGCATAAGTTTGGATATGGGGTAGGGGAGGAGCGTATCTATAGGCACAATTTCGCCAGGTGATGACGACTTTTCAACCATTCTAACTTTTCCATTAAATCATATCATTGTCTCGAGTGACTTAACGAGCAGAAATTGATTCTTTGTCATAATGTCTATTGATAAGATATCAAATATTACAAAAAAGCCACGCATTTCCCGAAAGAAGTAATAGTTGGATAAACAAATAAGGCGTCGAAGGTAAAGAAGAAAAAAAAAAGATTTATTCTATATCGGAAGGTTGGAGGTTCAAACCTCCATTTGACAAATTAAAAAGGGTTGAATGTAGGTTTGCCTAACACATACTCGTTCTGATTGAGAAAAAGAGTTTGTATCTCCTTCCTCGGATAGGACGTAAAACGGCGGTTCCCTGTGTATGATAATGAAACTCTACGCACTCTCGTTGAGAGACACACACATGTGCACACGCACAATCACATTCACAGAGAGAGAGAGAGAGAGAAAAAAAAATACTCCTTGCAGTGATTCACTATCATCACTAGTAAGCCTTTTTTATTGGCGTCGTTTTGGGGAATAGAATCTTATTCACTTGAATGTTTCATTGCACTTACAACAAATACACTCAATTTTATTCCAATTTGAGCCATAGACTTACACTTAGGACAAACCAATCAATGTTTTAAATTCAGTTGAAAACAAGAGAGAAATATTTGATTAATTCGTATATACCTAAATAAGCACTATTCCTGTTTTCTTAACCCGGATTAACGATTTGTGCATATTGATACTATACTTTAGAATTATATATATATATTCAGAATAAGGGATGATATTAGAGAATTAAATTTCATCTTTAACACAATTCTGTCTTGAGAATTTTTGTGATATATGCTATAAAATACAAAAAGATTAGTAAATGCAAACGTCTTTGTAAATGCCGGACGCACTGTTCAATGAGACGTGGAATGGGCTCCCTCCGTTTTTGAAAACTCTTGATGTTTTTTTCTTTTAAAGGTTTATTCATTCTTTACTCAGAATTTACAAAAAATCACTCTCACCATCTCGTGACAGAATCAGCATTTGGTGTTATATCATTCTAGAACCTTGTTAAATTACACCTTTTTTTGTATTCTTCAAGAGCAAATCCGTAGTGAAACAGAGCGCGGGTCTTTTTTTCTTCTTCTTTTTTCTCTTTTTTTTTAAATATCCACCTCTGATTTCGTCACAATGCGGAGCTAGCTTGCCTCAGCTAATATCCCCCACTTGAAGCTGTGCGACGCACGAGGGGTCTGGATAACGTTGCAGCCTTACGAGCGGTCCGGCGTGCTATCCCAGTCAGTATCTGATGGTGAGGAATATAATATTACGATATTTACTCGACCCAACACTGATTGATATGCATTACATGCAAGTGCTGTTCATTAATTGGAAGCAATGTAAGTTTTCGAGGGCCATATCGGCCGGACGCGGATTGTGAGTACAGGGTATAGAAGTGTGGGATGACCAAAAAAGAAGGAAGGAATGTCGAATGGAAAGAGGTATTGTAATTTATAGAGAGCGAATGAGTACATGTAAGAGAGTGAGAAGAAGAGAGATGAGGGGAAGGAAACAGTGTGAGTGATATATATATAGAGAGAGAGAAAGAGTGAGTAAGAGAGAGAGAGATAGAAAGAGAGAGAGAGAGGGGAGGGGATGGAATGGAAGAGAGAGAGAGAGGGGGTGTCGTGTGAAGGACGGAGGGGGCAGATGGAGAGAGAGAGAATAAGCGCAGGTGTGAGACAGGGAGAGAGTGTGAGAGATAGGATTGGAGAGGGTTGGAGAGATAGGAGAAGTAGCAAAGAAGAAGAAAACAATACGAGAGGGAAAAAAAGCGGAAGGAGCGTCGGAAAACAGACATTTACGAGGATGATACAGATGAGCGCGAAATCGGAGGGTGTCCTTCTCGCTTGTTGTATTAAGGCGTCCATCTTAAATGCAAATTTGATCACAAACTGGAATTAATCCCGCTTGCGTCCACAAGCCCAAAATGTAAGAAAAGCATGAAGCCACGGTCTAACACCCGATCCATATTCAAATATAATATTTCCCGCAACGCTGCATACCTGCACGCTGGCAATGAGGTAAAACATGGGTATTTTCATATTCCTGTTTTTGCACCTTGCCGTGCGGCCTATACCCGCTTGCTTACCTCCTTTATCACTCTCCTGATCCTCATTAAGTTCTCGACAATCTAATTTTGCCCACCTTTAAATTTAATAAGCTCTTCGCTTCGCCATCTACCTTTCCCCCTCTTTTCCCCTCTTAATCTCATCCTCAAACGAGTGAGTTTATCTTGGTGTAATCTTGAGATTTTGCCAACCTCCTTCTCATGTTGTAGCAGAAGGGTCTGAAATTGGTGATGTCCTACTTGTGGTGCAAAGTGTATAACGAACGCGATACCATATGCGTGCGCGAGTATCTGCTTTCATACCAAGAGGAAGATCATCGGTAGAGATTGTACGGGGAAGGGGGCTCATGGATGAGGGAAGGGGGGTTTAGCACGGAAAACTAGTATCAACAGGATGGAGTAAAATAGATGTCTCTCTTTTCTTTCTTTTGACCTTTTACTTTTGTATTTGAATGCCGTGAAGTGGTGCTGCTGCTCAAGTCGACTTCAGACGAAACTATATCAAGTGATGATTGACACTAGCTTTGCGCATACGATGAATAAAGAAGAAAAAACGCGCGCGTGGGATATTGAGGTGCACGACTCGTCGGCATGCACGCACACGGGTTGAGTTTTAAGGGGTTAGCTTATCGATACACTCACACAGCGTCGCAATAAAGCTCCTCCTAAATTCGGACACTTTCATCTGTCTCTTAAAACCAAACACATCTTATTACCAAACCGTTATAAGGTCGCCTGTGTGCGTAAATGCATGCCTTCTTGATAAAATCTCAAAATCGGGGCTGATTATCATATATAATGGAGATTTTATTGGGGAAAGTATCTCTTTTTTCCCCCTCTCTCCATGCACTATTATGTCGATCTATCGAAGCGCCGGACAGGCGTCTTTAGGCGATGCTTGTTTGTGACAATTTCAGCTCGGTTTGGGAATGCAAGAATTTGGCAGGATTGGGGGTTCTGGTTAAGGGGGGAAGTATTTCTTCTACATCCAACATCGGAAAAACCTAATAATGCATTTCCTAACAAATACCTTCCTCAGTCAAGACTACTTCATAAATACATTAATCCTGTTGGCGGATGCTCATCTGTGTCTATTTTGCAAGATATAAATCTGATGTGGCTAGCGTGCAGTGCGCCAATGTACGAAGTAAGTGAAGCGATAAGATCGGCGAGACATTTTGAGGAATAATTATCGCGATATAGCATTTCCATATCTTACAAAGTAACTTCAAAGAAGGAAATGAATTATTCCCGAGGCGCGGACCGCAATGTGAGACAATTAAAATGCCTCCGCGTTTATCGTCCGGCTTTGCTTCAATTTCCGCCGATAAAAATCAAAAGGTTTCATCGGGAATACGCAATCAAACAGTGAAAACTATACACTGCAATTTCTTGATTATGTTCTTCGTTTCGGCGCTAAAATGAATGCTTTTATTTCGAGAGCTATATACGGAGTGTTTTTCTCTTAAATTGCAAGCTTGGTGCACTTCTGTCTCATCTACAATAACATAAAGTGCTATCACTATTCTTGTAAGAACACATCAATTCTGTACAAAATTTCCATCATGAAAAGATATATGTTTACGTCATTTTCTGTAGAATTCACTAAAGACAACTAACTGAGAAAATGAGTGTTAGGAGATAATCGTGAATCGGGAAAGAATTGCTGTTACAACATAGTGCGCACTCTGCACTACAAAACACGCACACTCAAAAACCATGAATAAATATATGTAGGGGCCTATATTGAATTAAATAAAAAGAAAGATACGCCGAACAGCCACTTTCTATGTCATGCTTTCTAACATTATCTCTCAAGTATTTGCTATTTTCACATTCTAAATGTATTTTTACGCATTTCCCTCATTGAAAAAAAAACCATTATGTAAATGCTCCTAAAGGATTTGTTTATCTAAATTGGAATATTTTCAAAATTAGTTTTCGGAAACCTCATCTCACGAGTCACAAACAGAAAAAAGTTAACCTAGGAATTATAAATTAAATTTGTTCCGAAATGAAACTGTTGGGTGGGGGTGGGGGAGGGGCACAACCAGCCTCCCCCCCCCCCCCCATTGGAAACCCATGGAAAATACCCATTGAATGTATTGGATTGTATATTCAACAAAATCCTGGATTCGCTCCTGATTATAGAAGCATTTTAGAAGAAGGGAGAATTGCAGATCAGCAGTAGATGTCGAAGTAGCGCTAGGAATTCAGATTATTCGCCAAACTTTTTCGTGGATGGTATTAAGGCAAAAAAGAGTTTTTTTAAAGGTGATATAATGACGATAATATTGATTAGTGTAAATAATGAAAATAACAATAAAATATAAAATCACTGATGATGATGACGATATTGATAGTATTAATAATGATGATGATGATGATGATGATGATGATATTGATAGTATTAATAATGATGATGATGATGATAGTATTAATAATGATGATGATGATGATGATGATGATGATAATAATAATTATGATAGTGATCATAATGATAATGATGATTATAATTATTTGTATTATCATTATCATTATCATAATTATTATACAAAAACCACATCGACTACAATAATGACGACGATGATAATGCAAATACCGATGATTATTAATGATAATCAATAATGTGATAATCATCAGAAAAAACATCATATAAACAATTGTCATAAGTAGTAGTTTTGATAATGTTCATAGTGCTTTCGTTCTTATTGAGCAATATGTGTAATGTTTTGCCATTGTTATAGCGATAATGATTAAAAAAGAAGCAGAAATAGAAATATTAGAATAGTTAAATATATCATAGCAGTAAGTATTCAACCGTTTAGACATTTTAAACGATGGAGAGACTGTTTAGCCTGATATAAAACATTGAGTTAATAGACTAGATAAAGGTATCGAGAAAATACAATGAGAAGACTAAAAACAACAGAGCATGGCGCAAGAGGTATGCTGATATCATCTGAAAAATTAGATGGAGCTAAAGAATTTGGAGTGAATTTTCCTCTCGAAAAGATAAAGGGATCTACCTATTTCAGTCGACAAAGTCGTGACTAGCACAGATGTGTAGGCGATAGTAGGGAGGCCCCTTAGCAAGCAAGCAAGCTAAGAAAGATGTCTATGCCTTCAATCTGAGGTACACGAGTTGATCACCACTTCGCAATGTCATTCAGCGTAAACCTTTCTTAGAGGATGGAACAAGAAGGGGGAAAGAGTGGAGAGAGAGAGAGAAGAGAGAAGGAGTCGGAAAGGGGACAAGATAAAGTGAATTGTGAGCGAGGTATAAGGGTGATAATCTCGAAGTATACAACAGCGGAAAAAATCTCGCCAAGTAAACACTTGAAGTGATCGGCACTGGAAGCACCGCTGCACAGTTCATATTTCAAGATATATGCGCATTCATAAACGGTCTTCGCGGCCGGCCGAGGGGTTCCCGTATGTAGGCTCTTTGCTCGCTGGCTGGCTGATCATGCAGCGGGCGATTCGCTTCGTTCGAGCAAGTCGGTCGAATTATACAGACATCGTGGTAAATATCTTTGTTTTGCCCAACCATCTTGACTTAGCTGTCGATATCCCATTCTCATTAGCTGACAAAAGCCGCTGATATGACTTGGAAAAGAGCATTAGCAATGTCAAGACATACAATACAGCATCGGGAAGGCAGAAAATCTGTTATACTATAGGATTGCTTATACAAAGGGATTGAATTGCACCTAAAGTTCAAGAGGGTTGCTCAGGAAATGTTACTTAAATTTCATTTAATCACACTTTTAGTTAAATCACACTGAATGAAAGAAAGAAAAAACCTTTCTGGCATTATGCTGACTTACAGTACTCATTGGGTATAATTACAATTAGCTTTTTCCCCCTGATTCATATTCAATTTCATGTTAGCTTTTAGTATTTGGGGTGTTAATGACACGTGGGGTAAAGGGGGGGGGGGGTGGTAATACACAGATGCGTGTTTTCTGTTTTTTTTTTTTTTTTTGGGGGGGGGGGGCTTGCCATTACTGACGGTGTAAATGTGATTGTGATTTCAATCCGAAAATAACATTAAAACCAAGAATAGATAATTGGAGAAAAAATAGAAAGGAACAAGAAGGAGGGATGAGAGAAGAAGAAGACGAGGAGGATGGAAAGGGAAAGATAACGGGTATAGATGGAAAGAAGAAAGGATTGAGAGACAGTGAGTGTGAGAGAGAGAGAGAGAGAGTGTGTGTGTGCGTGGTATGTGAGAAAGACAGAGAGAGAGAGGGAGAGAGAGAGAGAGAGAGAGAGAGTGAGAAAGAATGAGATAGAGGGTGTGTGTGTGCGTGTTTCTGTGTGGTGTGTGAGAAAGAGAGAGATATGGGGAGAAAGAGAGAGAGAGGGAGAGGAGGGGTTGTGAGAAACGGGGGCGCTCCTTGCCCTCCCCATCATATGGCTCTGCAAATGGTTTCAGAATGAACAAGGTGATAGGTATACGAACCAAGCATTCCCCCAAAATGATGAACCAATCACCTGTTGGGGGTAATAAGACACGACCCTTTCTCCACCCTCAATCATGTCTATGCCCATTGATTAATGACATGATAAGGGGTGTATGGGATGCGTGTAAGATGGAAATGGAGGTGTGAAAAAGGAGGAAACAGGTGATGAGGAAAAGTGATGCGATCTTTAATAGTAGTGTCCGACAATGATGTGACTGTCCTCTTCTCCAAAGAGACCAACGAGAGGAGAAGGATAATGAGGATAGGGCGATAGAGATTCGTGTACTGGTTCGTAGAAGAAAGAAATGGAAGGTGTGAAGGAGGAAATGGATGATGAAGACAAAAAGATAAGTGATGCGATCTTAGTGGTATCGAACAATAATGTGACTGTCCACTCCTCTAAAGAGACCAACGAGAGGAGAAAGATAATGAGGATAGGGCAATAGAGATTCGTGTAATGTTTCATGGAAGAAGGAAATGGAAGGTGTGAAGAAGGAGGAAATGGATGATGAAGACAAAAAGATAAGTGATGCGATCTTAGTGGTATCGAACAATAATGTGACTGTCCACTCCTCTAAAGAGACCAACGAGAGGAGAAGGATAATGAGGACAGGGCGATAGAGATTCGTGTACTGGTTCGTGAAAAATGGAAATGGAAGGTGTGAAGAAGGAGGAAGCAGGTGATGAGGAAAAGTGATGCAATCTTAGTGGCATCCGACAAATTTGTTCTACAATCCTTTCGACCCTCCAAAAAGGAATAAAGGATGAGGAAAAGGATGAGGGTACGATGATAAATATTCGTTTGGGAGCCATGGAAGATGTAAATGAAATGTGTGAACGAGGGTGAAACAGGTGATAAGTACACGTGATGGGAACGTAGTGGTTATCCACCAATAATGTTACAGCATCTCTCCCTATAAAAGAAGAAAGGATGAGGAAAAGGGGTAGGGTGATAATGATGAGTGATGCGATCATTGTGGTATTCGAACTGTTGCAAGTTATCCAAAATATTGTTCTCTTCCCCAAGTAAGATTAAAGGAGGAGGAACGGATGACGAGGTTGGTTATATAGAGATTAGTGATGCTATCCTGCAAACTATGGCGTGACCATCTCCTCCTTGAAATAAGTACAGATGAGGAAAAGATGATGAGGGTATAGGGTGATACAGATTTATGTGGGTGTTCATAGAAGATGTAAATGGAAGGTGTCAAGAAGGAGGAAATGGGTGATGAAGACAAAAATGATAAAGATAAGCGATGTGATCTTGGCGCAACGATCCGCTCCTCCATAAAGTGTACAGGAGGAAAATGGATGACGAGGGTAAAGTTCAGTGATGCAATCCAAGTCCATTGATATCAAACTATGGGTGTAAGATCTTCTTCTAAAAAAGAATAAAGGAAAAGGGATGATGAGGGTAGGGTGATAATGAGAAGTGATTCGATCATGTTAGTATCCAAATATGCTTTTCCCAAGTAAGATTAAAGGCGAGGAAAGGGATGATAAGGATGACGCGGTAACGAATGTTGATGTCACAATAACCCCCCCCCCCCAAAAAAAAGCGACGCCTTATGAAATAGAGCCTACGTTACCAAATATTTGTTGTTTCGCCTAAATACCACTTGACAATGCTATTTTTTCTTATTAATAAATGTTTTAACATTTGGTAAGCCCCTATTTTATTTATATACTATTTTTAATTTAAATAAATTTAACTATGATAACTATATTTTCACTATATCTTATCATATAATATCATATTTCAGCATATTTTATTATATTTATGCCATGGTCATAACCCTTTGATATTTCTTTACATTATGTTTTTAAAACCAACTTATAACAAACTTTTTATTTACGTATACATGCATACGAATTTCATATAATTTATCTCTACTCGATGTGTCATCAGTAATTCTACTATTTCATTATTTTTTTGATATGATATATGGTTATGTTCTTATGATTACTTTGTATTTTTATTGTATATGCACGGCCCCATTGTAAAACAGCCAAACAGCTGAACTGGGCTTTTACCGTGAATAAATGAATAAATCAAATCAAATCAAATCGAATGGGAAGAGATAATAACTTGCAACTATATTTTGTTTTCAGATGATTAGGGGTACTCATATATATCCTACTCATTTGAGAATAGTCTTTCCCTGATTTGGTAAGCATGGCAAGAGCTAATATTTTACGCCACAAATCAAACTCATACGTAGAATCTGGGAGTATCGCTAAAGTTTTTTGATCTGGAGAGAGAGAGAGAGAGAGAGAGAGAGAGGGGGGGGGGGAATGATAACTCCATATCAGAAAACTATCAAGAATGTATATAGAAAGTGATACATGAGAAATAATGTGGTGTTAGAGGTAACATGAAAGGCATTGTTTAACAAGATTTCCATTTTTTGAAGTTCATGTAGTGCTAAAAAAAGAGTAAAAATCTTTGAGTGACTGGTTTTACCATACTTATTTCCCCCAATAGACGCAAGTGTTGTAAAAACCGTTGAGAAAACTGGTTTGACATTTCGAATTCCAATCATAAATATCTTGATAATCTAACATGTGTTCGGCTTGTAAAAGTCACTGGGATTCATTTCTGACCTCAAGGTTTATAATTATGATTGCAGCATGAGCCAAATCCAGGATTTTTTTAAGAATCAGAGGCAAAGTTACCTAATACCTTTAAAGAAGGAGATGAGCAAAACATTAAAAAAAAAAGACGGGATGATGCGTAAGATACATACTATAAGCAGGGAGATGGGTCCCTGGGCTGGAATTGGAAGATGAAAGCAGATGAGAAGGAGAAGAAAATAATGATGATATGACAGACTATAACACAAAGAAAGAGAAGGGCAGAAATGAGAGAAAGGTGATTCGATGACCCGGCTATCATTTTCCACTCCAGGACGCCTGTCCGCTATACATGCCACTGATCAAATTTGATATGACCACGCTTGATTAGACGAGGGATAGACAATTTCGATGTTACCATCCTTTTGCTTTCCACCTGTCTTGTTTTCTGAATTTCTATATTTTCTTTCTTTTTCTTTCTGTCTTTTAATCGAACCTCATCAAAATGCACCTCGATCGTTAATCCCGCCTTTTTCCCCCTTCTCATCACTCTCTTTAGGCGCGCTCGGCTGCGCACGCGGGATATGAGATGGATGGGGAAGAAGAAGAATGTATTTCTGCGTGCATCCTCTCTCCCGGTGGTTACGATGATGATTAATATACCTTACTCACGTGGTTAGTTCTTTTTCATCTTTAAAGGTGGATTTTCAGTTTTGGTGATGATGGGAAATAAATTGTCACAGAATCACATTGGAACTTGCTCTGAATGTTCAATCATGCCAATACTACAACTGTACATGCGAACCAATTTTTAAAAGAAATTCTGTGGTAGTTACGTAATTTATGATCGTCCCCTTTCATGTACACACCAAACAGGGATTCTATATAATTGCCGATGTGCTTAAATGAACGTCATTTCTGCGAGTTATCTTCAGTTTTTATGTTATTGTGCAAGGCAAATAATCAATTTAGGCCTATTTGCAGAATAAACAATTCAGACTCAATTTAAGTCAGTTTCTCTCTTTATACAATTCCGTTACCACAGCGTAATATTCACTTATATGTAAAATAGTAAAATGTTCACTTGGTCAATAAATTGTAACGTTTGATGGTAAATGTTGCTTGTTCGGCTTTAATTACATCTCGAGCATCCACTTTTGTTTTCCATGTTGATATATTCTTCCAAACACTTCCATCTGAAAAGCGTGAATATATCTACAAAAATAGATTCCTAAGTTCGCATAAGATCGCGCTAAGCCCCATCGCGCTCTAAGATCTAGAGGAGATATGGAATTCGAATCCCTCTCGGCTTGCAGCTCAGAGGAAAGTCATCGCTTTCGGGATCGAATATAAGATGATAGAGTCAACTGGACCGTAATGATTTAACACGGGCTTAATGGTGTTACTTTAGTCATTCATGTGTCATTGGATGCAATGGTTGTAGTGATGATCGTGATGTTGGTAGTGGTAATGGTGGTAGCGATAATAGTGATAGTGGTGATGGTGATGGTGATGATGATGATGTGATGATGGTGATGGTGGTGGTGACATTGGTGGTGGTATTAATGGTAGTAGTGATGATGGTGGAAGTGTTGTTGTTGTTGTTGGTGGTGGTGGTGAAAATGGTAGTGGTGGGGCGTGGTGGTGGCTGTGTTGTTGGTGGTGATGATGATGGTGGTGGTGTTGGGGGCGGTGATGATGATGGTTGTGGTAGTGTTGGCGGTGTTGTTGTTGGTGGTGATGATGATGATGGTGGCGGTGTTGTTAGTGGTGATGATGTAGGTGGTGGTGGTGGCGGTGTTGTTGGTGGTGATGATGATGGTAATAGTGGTGATGACAGTGAGATGATGGAGATGACAGTGATGATTTTGTTCATAGTGATAATGATGATGATGGTGGTTGTGGTGGTAATGATGATGATGATGGTGGTGATGGTTATGTTAGTGGTGGTAGTGATGATGATGATGATGGTGGTGATGGTTATGTTAGTGGTGGTAGTGATGATGATGTTGATGATAATGGTGATGGTGCTGGTGGTGTTGGGGGGGGGGGTGATGGTGATGTTGGTGTTGGGTGTGTTGATGATGGTGGTGACGTTTTTGTTACGGTGGTGATGATGGTGGTGGTGGTGATATCGAGATGATGGTGTTGTATATGGTCAGATGGTGGTGATGAATAATGTGATGTTGGTGATAAGGATCGTGAGGTGGTACTAGTGTTTGTGTTGGTGGCAGGCGAATGTTTCCTATTAAAAGCTCCCCCCCCCCCCAAAAAAAAAAAAAAAAAAAAAAATATATATATATATATATATATATATATATAATTATATATATAGGCCTATTTAAAAAAAAAGAATTAAACAAAATATTCATTAAAAAAAAGGAAAACAAATAAATAAATAAAACAATTTACATGAAAGTTGTATCTTATTTTTTTTTTTAATTCAATTAAGAAAATTTATAGAGTATAATGTATCAATTAATGAAGAATGGTACCATTGATAATTATGTCGATTAACAAAAATACGTTTTCATTGTTGTGATCCTCACAGTGTTGCATTTTGTTTGAGCGGCTTATATCATCATTCGTTTCAAGTTTTGGGTTTGACTACACATCATCCCAAGCATGAAATGGACAATAATATCATAATGAACTCTTTCCTTTCATCAGAGAAAGAAAAACTAGCTTGAAATGATGATAAAGGTTTCTTAATTTTTAAATTAAAATACTCGTTAGGCGCGAAATGATGACCCGGCTTAAGTTATTTATCACTTAACAATGACAGGCTGCGCATCACCAGCGGATCCGCAAACTTTTTTTTTGTTATTTAGGAGCTCTTTTGATTAATTCATCCTCATCAATCTTAATCAATGATGTAGCCTATTGTATTTCTAATCATGAGATTTAAAAGGCCCGGCTTGGCTGCTTCAACTCCATCAATACCAACCATTTACTCATCAGTTTTCAAAAATCCATTTATAATATCCAGCATGGATGGTCGTTATTCATAAGCTCATCCTGCGCGCATCGGCACTTAACAAGTTACACGAACGCATCGCCATCACTTAACTGCGATCTCCACATATATTGATAATTTTTTAGCCGAAGAGCCCAATTATTTTTGATAATAGCATTCTCTTATGAGGTCTATACCATACAAACCCTGCCAGTCGGCAACGCGACCGCTATTAATGCTACTTGTCAACGTCTCCCCGAGCCAGATGAAAAATATGGCCAACAGTATTTATGAGTGAGAAAGACAAAAAGAGAGAGAACTTTCAAACTACGATATATGGATTTTTTTTTTCTTCTTCTCTCCAGCTTTTAGTTCAAATTCGGAGCATTTTACGGAGATTCCGTTAATTGACCCCCGGGCTTTAGGGGCGAGCACAAGCCACCGATTGTGCCCAAGTCCACCGCGCTTCTCTCCTGTATATATATTTTTTACGACGGTAACAATTAAATCAGAGAGGTAGAGTGCAATTGGAAGGGAATATCTGGATATTTTTGTGATTCATGGTAGCCATTATCTCGGTTGCTTCATTGTCGCCTGTTCATATGCATCATAATTGCGCCAATTTTTGAGTGATGGTGAGGATAAATGAGCGGGAAAGGTGGCATGGTTGGCCGTGGGAGAGAAAAATAAACTTTTTGCCAATTTAGGAGCCAAAGAGAAGAGCGATAGATAGAGAGAGATAGAGAGCGAGAAGTGGGTTTTATAACTGACCTTAGTGTCGAGGTTTAGTTCTTGGAAAGGTGAAAATAATTTGTGAGCTTTCTTCTTTTTACGCCAATATGATAAAAGTACCACAGTAGAATTATATGCCCTGAAAGGATTGCTCCCCAATCGCCCCTATATTTAAAATATGACGAGAAACAGGTTAAAAGTTCGGAGCCTAACATTATTATGCCACAAGTTTGTGTAGTCCCTTATACCCATTTTTGTGTCCGTGTAACTTTCAGCAAGATTGAATCGATTCCTTATCCTTTTGACGATGCCAAAACTTCACAGGGGGACTATACATTAATTTCTGTGTACTAGATAATCAAACTTTCCTGTTCAGAGCCGCAAGGTCGTTAACTCATATTATATATTAATGACTTAACCAGCAATACAACACCGTTATCATAATTGTTGTTATTTGCACTAGCATCGTCTGTTCATATCGTAATATATTTACACTTTAGTAAATACACTTAGTAACGAGTGTTTTGAAAATAACAATTGTCATATATATTTGCCTATTTATGATTCATTGTCAGAAAAATGCTTATTGTATTTTATATCATTATTGTTATCGAAAAACTGTGTACTTATATGAATGCAAAGGAAAATCAAATCAAAATCGAAATCAAAACAAAGCTCTATGTTAAGGTATATATGAGTTAACGCCCTTCTGTTTACTTTGTTTGATTAAACTGAACGTTATTGTTAAAGATAAAGACCAGTTATGGTCATGCGATTGTATTGTGAAAGAAACGTTGTGGAATCGATCAGAAAAGGTTGATCATCTAGCATATAAGTATTGGTGTGTACTGCAAGGTTCTGGAATCATCAAAATGATAAGAATTTTGGCCCATGCAGTCTTCATAAAGTTACAAGCGCTGTACACAGAAAGATGTATATGGGACTACGCACACGTGCGCGACACATGCGTTTATCTCTCACACACCAATAGATAAACTAATTTACCAAATATATCAATTAGTAGGCGGTTTCCGGCAAAATTTTTATCATCAGGTATTAGTCAAAACATATTATTTCACATGATTGGTAATAAGAGCTTCCATTTCATTTTTTGAAATTGGGGCGTTTCCAATACTGGTCTTTACCTTTAAACATTTAGCTTGCTTCACTACACAACATGTTGCTTAAGTAAACGGATGTACAGTTAACAACTAAATTATTCATCCCATCACCAAGTCTTGTAATTTGTTTAAGTACGTGAAAATTGATTTATCCCGATTTATGTTTCTCGAGACTGTGACCTATTACAGCTTACATCTATCAGTATTCAACAAAGGCCCTAATTCGACTAGTCCACCTTTAATTCTTGAGTTACGAAAAACACACCAAAAACATAACATTTACAAGGAATGTGAATAATTAAGTTGTTAACTGCATATGTACATCCGGGTAGCGTTATTTTTTCTGCGGCACAGATTGGGGTAAGGTGCGTGTTGAGCCAATGGGAAAGTTTAGGGTTAGGGTTAGGGTTAGGGTTAATTTAAGACCTCTTCAACAAAAAAGCCCCAATCTGTGCCGCGGAAAAAATGACGCATCCGGGTACGTCAGTTTGATGACGATGACAATATTCGGCAAAACAGTACGGAAGACTTGCCTTTGAACTTCTCTGTGTATAATCCGTTAATATACGTTATACACAAATGAGTACGCTGATAATAATAGTAAAATGAATATTACAAAAGGGGATAAAAAGTGATGAGGGGTACGTAATTTTAATGTGTTTTTATGTGAATTTAAAAGACATAATGAAGCTTTCTTTACATTCGTGCGTGTGCTAATTACTCTGATGAGTGCGAGGCAACAAGCTTTAGTAGGCCAATTAATAATACTACTAATAATACGAACAATTTATATAGCGCTTGTGACATAAAAGTTTCAAAGCGCTGTACACAAATCAAGATTACTTCAAGAAAAAATTAATATTACTAATGGAATTAACATTACTCAATTAACATCAAACATTACTAAAATTACTAAAGAAATTAACATATCATGTAAATTCCTGGGAAAGTTAACATATTAATAATATCTGACTGACATGAGCGCTATACAAGAACCCCCTATTATTATTATTGTTATGGTAACAATTTAAAAAAGACATAATGTAATACAAATTCAAACTTATTTTATAGTTATTTGGGTCGTTTTGGGAATAGATGAGTTTTAAGATCCTTTTTTTAAAATGTCAGTGGTGGGTGAGTTCTTGATATGGGCGGGGAGATATAATTTTTTTTTCTGGTTGTTCTTTCATAAATTTCTTGTTATTTTGTGTGCGTGATGTTTTGTTCAATCTTGAATTCTATTAACATGATTGTGATAGTGTTA
The DNA here is from genome assembly GCF_000002235.5 of Strongylocentrotus purpuratus. NCBI lineage: Eukaryota > Metazoa > Echinodermata > Echinoidea > Camarodonta > Strongylocentrotidae > Strongylocentrotus > Strongylocentrotus purpuratus. The sequence continues at coordinate 19,491,367 of NW_022145614.1, forward strand.
ACGTGGACGAGACTGTCTGAAGTATTTTCCCGCATCACGTTGTACATGTTCTACACTCGAGGCAAACTTTGTGACCCTTCATACGCGCTACCCCCACTCCCTACGCAGGGTGAGAGAGGTGAGTGAAAATAATAAGTGAGAAAACTTTGGTTGCGTGAGAAAATGGAGAGATAATTCAAAGTGTGCCGGAGTGTAAGACAATCAATGGAAAATATCCGAACAAAAAAGTGAGGAGAGAGTAAAACAAAAAAGAAAAGCACCCAATTGCACTTTTGGTATGCCTCGCGCTCGATAGGTTCTTAATACAGCGCGTCTTTCGCCCGTCGGCAAGGGAAAGTATGTGAAGGAAAAGAAAAACAGTTTAGACAAAAATTTTGACAATAATCGTTGGAAAGGATTCTGTTTCAAAATGTCATGGAGTGTTTATAGATGAGGAGGATAGACGTGCGGATGAAGACAAAAATTGTGCCAGAGGGGGAAAAAGAAACGAAGGGAGAAGAAGAATTTCTTCAGGCGTATTCAAGTGTCTCTTCCCTCCTATGCCATCTCTATTTTGTGTTCTCCCTAGTCACCCTTCCATATCTCTCTCTCTTTCTCTCTCTCTCTCTCTCTCTCTCTCTCTTTCTCTCTATCTCTTTATATATCTCTCCCTTTCTCTCCATCTCTCTTTCTATCTATCTCTTTATATATATATATCTCTCTCTCTCTTTCTCTCTATCTCTATATATATCTTTTTATATCTTTCTCCCTTTATATACCTCTCTCACTATTCTGATAGTTCAAACTATACCTCTTTAAAAAAGTTCATAATAATACCCTAGCCCCCTCCCCCATCTCTCTCTCTCTCTCTCTCTCTTTCCCTCTCTCTCTCTCTCTCTCTCTCTCTCTCTTCTTCGCCTCCTCCTCCTCCTCCTCCCTCAATGCATTTTCTCTCCTATTCATTTCCATTATTCAAATATCACTTTAATTTTCTTTGTTACACACACACACACACACACACACACTATATATATATATCTCTCTCTATTCTTCTTCTTATAATTCTTCTTCCTCTTCTCTCTCGACCATTCCCCCTTTTTCCGTCACTCATCTCTCTCATCGTCTTGCACCCATCATCTCTCCACACAGTTTGATGCAAAACAAGAAATATGCAAATGATGTACAATCACGTGTGACTGAGCAAATTTATATGATTCTAGTTGATTAGCCCGAGGATAGACATACCTTCATGATACCGTCATCCTTACTCATCTATTTCATCATTTTCTCCTCTTTTCTCCCTTTTTTATAATGTTTTATTCCCAAACGAAACGTTACTAATCGCGTGTCATTTCTACATCTCCACACGATGATGGACGCGAAAAATCCGGCGTGTACAAACTCCCCATCATGCCTAATACAGCGTGAATGCATGAATTTAACTTTTATGCTTTCTTTCCATATGATTTGAAGCATCTCAATTCTATAACAGTCATGCCATCCCTCTGTTTCAAATCTGGCGTGAATGCATAATTTTGTTTCGTTTTTCCCCCTTTCTTTTGTATATGATCGGAAGCGTCTCATGTCTTACAGACACATACTATCTCTGGGTCTAATACGGCGTGAAAGTGATGAATGCATTTAATTTATTGTATTTTTTTCTTCTTTTCTTTTTCATTTGATATATTTTCGAAGCATCTTTTGTCCCAGTGGCGTAGCGTGCGCTTTTGCACATAGGGGGCGTCAATATAATGGGAGGGGGCACCTATCTTTCATATAGGAGATGAATGAAATGCGAATTAACAAGACCACCGATTAGCATTATTTTCTTTCGGTATATGTCTTTCAGTATATATATACCACTCTTTTTTCCCAGAGAGAGAGAGAGGGGGGGGGGGGGGGGGGAGGGGGCCGAGGAGGGAGAGGGTGCGTTCCACTGTGCCCCTCGTATCTTCACCATTGTATCACCTAACAGTCATATAAGATCTTTCTGTTTTTACCTTATTAGATACCTAATAGCAAATCAAATTTGAGTTACAGTATCGTCAAATCTAAGTTAGTTTACACGGTGACTGGCCCACGCGATTATGCTTCGTAATCTCTGAGAGAGAGAGAGAGAAAAGAGTTTCATCACAAATATGCTTGAAATCATCTGAAGGAGAAAAATTAAACCTCTATTAGCATAAATCTATCTTCCATGTCTTCAGATTAATTCATGAATTCGCAGCTCACATCGACATGTTTTCTAAACCATTTCCAGGTGATTTGTCAAACCTGCGGTAGGGAAACATTACAAATTTACGGGCAAATTTATCGGAAAATCATGGATGCGCAAACATGTAATTTCGTTTCATCGGTTTAATTATGCATAATAACGAACCGCAATGGAAAGATGAAAAATGCGGTGATATCATCTCTCTCTCTCTCTCTCTCTCTGTCCTTCTTTTTTCTCTCTCTGTCTCTGTTTCTGTCTCTGTATCTGTCTCTGTTTCTGTTTCTGTAATAGTCTCTGTCTCTGTATCTATCTTTATGTCTCTGTCTCTGTCTATCTCTTTCTATATCTCTCTCTATCTCTCTTAAGTATACATGCTATAGCACATGTTTATTATACAAATAGATGGCTACATGTGATGGAATGGGAAAAAGAAGAAGTTCATGTGAACTTTTTCTATCTGCTAAGACGCAGCATTAATTGGCGCTTGGCTAATTCTTTCCAATACGCCGGGGGCGCGATTAGCCTCTTCAGTCAAGCAGCCATTTTGTTGCATGTAATCGCCAAGTATGTCGCGATACTGGTTCACGTCATTTCATCAAAGTCGATGGCCAAGTCTTCCTTACAATGTTTCACGATTTCTTCCCGCCCCAGCGCATCGCCTCCGACACCTTTTAAAAATACGGTTATAATTAACGTTGCCTGGAAAGTGACGTAGGGAAACTGGATTTTATTTAGTCCTAAAACCGGTGTTTGTTTAAAAGTTGGGTTTCGTGCCCTTTTTTTAAACACATTTTCGTTTTTTGTTTTCGCGCTCGAAACAATCGTGTACACATGACATCGGTTTACGTACTTTAGCTCTGTCCTTTATACAAGGGTAGATTTAGATGCGACCTCCTTGTGAGAAATGAGCCATGATTTGAAGATAGCAATGGAGTAATATAAGGGGGCATGTGGAGACGGAGGTGGAGAGAGAGAGAGAGAGAGAGAGAGAGAGAGAGCGAGAGAGAGAGAGAGAGAGAGAGAGAGAAAGGGGAGAGAGAAAGGGTGAGGAAGAGAGAGAGAGAGGGGGGGAGGAAAGATAGAGAGAGAGAGAGAGAGAGAGAGAGAGAGAGGGGGGGTGAGATGGAGAGGGGACACACAGAAAGAACAGAGTATGACAACTAAATAAAAGTTGACACAAGTTCATACAAAGATCGCGCATGCAAATGATGACAAGGAGACGAAGCTGAAAATTAGGAATAAGTGAAGTCAATAACAAAATTAAAGTACATTAATTTTCCAGATAATCTGATCGGAAAATTTGCAAAGAACATATGCGTTTCGAATGGTCGGACAGAAGGAAATTAATAACACAAAAACGACGAAAAGAGAGAAGACGGGTGCATTACGTGTACGTACGTGTACGATGTAAAGGAGTCTTGTGATTGGCTGAAAGTTTTGGTTGCTAGGCATCGTAAGGTATCGATTATATCGAACTGATTATCGATAACAGATATACCGGCGTTTATTCGGGTGCTTTGCTCATCCAAATATTGTTGGAACTTTTCGTGTCACAACTTTTAATTTTTAGCTCACAATGTTCTTTTACCTTTAACGACTGAAATCCTTGGAGGCGCTAATTTTTTTCTCGGTAGAATAAGTTATTGTCACATTCATATTTAGGCTCGTATATTAGTAGCACTTTTAGACAGTTCGACTAAAGAAAATTGATATGAGTGTGTCAGCATAAGCGTATTAAAGCCATAATGATTACACAATATATTATTTCGGACACTTAATTGTATTTGTTTGAGTATTAACTCTGGATCATCCTATGTATTCACATACTATTGTTACTTTTCACTTGGTTAAAAGCAAGTAGCCTAGACATAGTGCTAATATTCACAGGGCTAAGAGAGACACCATGATAACGGGAAAGAGAGAGGGAGAGAGAGAGAGGGAGAGGGAGAGAGATAGATTGGAATAGCCTACAAAGAAAATATGGTAAGAGAAGATGGCAAATAAGAGAGAGAGAGAGACAGAGAGAGAGAGAGAGGGGAAGGGAGAGGGGGTGGGAAAAGGGGGGGGGGGGTTGGGAGGTTGTCTTACAACTACCGATGTCAAGATTATTGACACACCTAATTCATCACAAGAATGTTTTAATTATGCCGTGCATGATTGAGCGAGAGTGTGCGAGCGAGCAAGCGCACTAACGCGGTCCAATATCCATACTCTCTCAAAACATTCATAAATACATCGCCGGCATTCGGCGTGTTTGCCCAAAATGTATATCCATACAGGACAATCCCCAAATTCTGTTTATTCAAATATGATGGAAGAGAATTATGGCTTTCTTCTTAATCAGCTCTGGTCGAGCGGGCCCGCTTTCTCCCAACAAGTATGACGGATGGCTGTATTCACGATGACAGTCTCAAAAACTAGATTTAATTCGCCCTCGCAGAATGGAAGCACGCACTCACCACACGCGTGCGTCACGCGCACGTCCGAAATAATTAGCACGGAGCGCAGGTCGAGAGGCATTGGTGGCAGTACGTCGTAAGTGTCATTTTAAGGAGGAACGGGATGCAGGAATATGAGGATGTGAGAAAGATTGTCATTATGGGTGTCATTTTACTATTTCTTTCCCTTAGGGGAAACTTAAAGACTTTTCAAAACTTAAAGACATTGAAAAACCGAAAGGAAAATATGGATCAAAATTTTGAACAAAATCTATGTTATACAATTTGAAACGAAAAGGTAAATTTAGAGGGTGAAAAATAGTCCTGGATGTAGCAAATGATGTTGGAAGTGTAAGCTAAATTGACATGCAATATGCCAAAAGAGTTGCTCCTGACATTTCACGAAGGGATATCTAGCGAAAGCCAATGAGAATATCCTGAACGATTGTGATAAAGATTGCTATGGTGACACAACAGTCTCACATGGCATCACAAAAGGAACATCCATCCCGTTTTCCACTTGACAATAATGATAAAGATGATGCTTTACATGATGAGGATTTAGATGATAATGATGATGATGATAATGATGATTGTGAAGTTGCTGCTAATGATGATGATGATGATGATGATGAAAATGATGCTGATGGTTATGAGGATGATGATGAAGAGGAGGATGACGAGGACGACGATGTTGATGATAATGCTGAAATTGATGATGATGATGAGGATAAAGATGATGATGGGGATGAGAATGATGATGCTGAAGTTGATGATGAAGAGGATGATGATGATGATGTTGATGATGACGATGATGTTGAAGATGATGATGAAGATGATGATGATGATGATGATGATGATGATGATGATGTTGATGATGATGATGGTGATGATGTTGGTATCAAACACTGAACTCCCCTCGGATGATGGATAGTCGCTTTAGACGAGGCGATGCGAGCATGCCATGAAACCCGAAACAAACTGGCTCTGCATTAATATCCCCGCCTAGATGATGCATGGGCGCATCGTTAATGTCTTCAGCCCCATACATCATCATCCGTGTCCTTCTCCTAAACCCCCTTCTTCCCATCTCTCGCTCCCCTCCTCCTTGGCTTCTCTCTCCTTTTCATGGCTTCATATTATACAAATAACAACCTGTCATTGCATCGCACAAATAAAGACATAAGAAGATACATCTCTGTTTTGTTTATGCGTTACTTATTGGGTAAATGCATGATGAGTCGTGTTTCACATCTTGCCCTATACTTTGATGATGACGTGGGAATATACACTCTCCTCAGCCAACCGATTTCTGAGGAAAATGGTAAATGGCAGTCATTTATTTTCATAAGTGTTATTTTTCTTTATCCAGTGCTCCAGCTAAAATATGTATGGAAAAAGTAGTTCAAAATGCTTTCTAAAATAATTCCAAGTGAAGATGTTTATCTCTTTGGAATATTTCAAGAGTTCATTTTATTTCAAGATGATCGACTAAGATCAAAGCCGAAAATCCTTATAAGGATCCCAATATCTTAAAAAAGACTTTCAAGAGTTAAAGGTAAAGACCAGTATTGGAAACGCCCCAATTTCAAAAAATGAAAAGGAAGCTCTCATTACCAATCATGTGAAAGAATATGATTTGACTAATACATGATGATAAAAAATTTGCCGGGAAACCGCCTACTAATTCATATATTTGGTAAATTTGTTTCTCTCATGGTCTGTGAGAGATATAGGGTAGTCCCATATACATCTTTCTGTGTATAGTGCTTGTAACTTTACGAAGAATGGGCCAAAATTCTTATCATTTTGATGATTCCAGAACCTTGCAGATGCTAGATGCTAGATGATCAACCTTTTCTGATCGATTCCACAACGTTTCTTTCACAATGCAATCGCATGACCATAACTGGTCTTTACCTTTAAAAAAGACTTTCAAGAGTTAATTGAAAGGCAAGGTGTAATGAATCGTGTGAAGATTTCTGCACTTTAAGATTTTTCTATTCTATTTTTCTATACGATGTTCTTAACTTAGATGTTGAAAATCACTTTACAATGTGTCAAGATTGTGAACTGGGTCGATCTCCTGGAAATTACTCAGCTTTTGAGATTAGTTCCAAGTTTATTCGTTTAAAGTACAATGTTTTATTTGAAAAACAACATTTTATTCTCATTTTATTACCACCAAAAAAAATCACAGTATATTGTAAACCACAGTGTTTGAGAATATGATGATGACTATGGATGGAGGGGGGGGGGGGGGGGGGGGCTCTTAAAGATGTAAACAAAATTATAAAAGACGTTGGTCGTTATGAACAACACTAAAAGTAAACAAAAGATTTTCACAAACATCCCTTTCATGCTTTCAATTTTGTCCTCACTTTTCTCAACGTTTCAAATATTGTTCACTTCAAGAATGAATGTGTAATTTAGACAGTCTGCAACATGTCCAAAATGCTATCTGATCAATTTCAGATGATGAAATACTTCAAGATCCCGTTGTAATTTTGTTTGAACACATTAATCAACCCGACGTGTATACT
>NW_022145614.1:19503541-19553541 GCF_000002235.5 Strongylocentrotus purpuratus
GTTTGGTCTTATTATATGGGGACATTGGATACAGGATAAGGGTGTGTTTTCAATTAGCACGTTAATCTCGGGCCGGTTATGTATATCATAAAGGAGAAATAGATTGTCCAAAGAATCGTGAATATTGAGAATTCATGAAAATGTCCCATCGAAATGTATGCCGTTTTCTTCTTCTTCATGTTTAAGGTAATGTTGCATATGCAGAACGTGAATGTTAAACTCCCAGATGGAGCAGACAGTATCTGAAAGACATGGGAAAATATCTAAACGGATATCTATTATTTCATCTCTGGTTTTATTTCTTTTTCTTGTTATTTTCATGAAATAGAAATAGGTACAAAATGAATGATTGTTCTGTCCGCGTTGTAGAGACATTGAATATGATTGCATTTGCATTCATGTACTTGATACTTGACCGAAAATGACCCAGGCGTTATAAACAATAATTACTAAAAGAACAATCTTGGAAAACAATGGATAACATTTGCCCAACGCGAGGGCAGTTAAGAACTTGTGTCATGCCAAATTTGGGCAAGGTTGTATATTCTGTATATTCTTTAGCCACAATATATTTTGGCAAATTATCATTGAGTACAGATTTTGCATAACCTGTCGTTAAAGACAGAGATTGTTATATCTGCCATGCTCAATATACTTTCTGACAAGATAATACTACAGCCAAGATCACGTTTGCGTTGCTATGTAGGGCAAGTGACATGTACACACTAGTGGCAGGTGTTTCGTGATTGGGATTTCGTAATTGCACGACACTAATAATTCAGAATCGTTTAATAAATCATATGCTTTGCATTTATGGTAAGATGATTATCTAAAAGCTATTCCATAACCCATGGGACATGCATAACTTGTTGTACAAGGCTATATAAACACGTGTTGCATACTCATTCTAAAAGCAAGTGCCTGCTTGGTTTTGGACTTGCATTTGCATGTGAAAGTACCCAGCATTTCCCAGTAGTACCATTCACATATGTCTGAGGTTATTCGTAGGTCAAGATATTTTCTATATGGGTATGAATGATGTATCGTATGACAAAGTTTTGCGTAATAACTTTATGATTCATATGGTTCACCCGCGTAAATTCATAGGCTTATAGTATGATACGTATTGAACAACAAACGTTTGTACTGTGGCCATGTAATATACAGTACCGGTGTGATATCGACCCAGCGTATTATATTACACACACAATATATGCATCGGTGAATGCAGATATGCATGTATACTTTTGTTACGTAACGCCGAATATACCTATTTGTTGAGTCTTATTGAAGATCAGATTATAGTAGGTCAAAAGAAATCATTAGACGAATTTCAATGTGCTTCTCCGGTCAATAAAAAAAACCTTAATTCTCGAGGACAAAAGGTCTTGTTTCTAACCCGAAGATACTGCTTCGCGGGAAGAAAAAAAAAAGAGGCATAACAAACAATAGATGTAGAAATAACACGCCATAACCAAAAGAAGACAATACAGGCCTATGTATGACTCGTTTGGTTGCTGGGAGAGGGGAAGGGGGTATGTTTGATAAGGCGAAACGGATGGGTAATTTCAGACGTGCATTTATAATGGTTATTGTTCGTTACATACTAATATTGAAAGGGGTCAACTTAAAAGATTTTTCTCGGTGTATAGTGATGACACCATCTTCAATTAAACTGGCTGAACATGCGGATTTATATAATGTGTGGGCGTATGACGACCATACCTTTTAGTTTTAGATAAAAGCAAGTTTACGGACATAGGTTTATCAATACTGGGTGACTAGTAAAATTTCTTTCATTGTGACGTCATTCGTATTCGATATGCATTTCGTTCGGAGTATGAGTTGAATACTAAGTAAAAGAAAGTAACAAAAAGGGCGAGTATGAAGGGGAGGGGGGGGGGGGGGGCGGGTCGATCATAGATGTAGCACTTTGCAGCTTATTTCCTTCCGGACATTACATATTCGATTAGGTGCCCCTCCCCTCTTCCTATTTTCCCACTTACTCCTATCATAACTCCTATCATAATCAGTAATATGATATTATGACTAAAGAAAACACAAATAGTGAAACGTCATCACTCGTCGAAAAAAAAAACAATAGAAAAAATGATGGCATAAAACATAAACTACATGTACATTTGTAATTTGTGTCCGAATCATACTCTATTGGTATATGTATGCCCTTGAAAATTGTTGTCGCTTGAATAATATAATTTGATCATAGAAGCAATTAGGAGGATATTTCCATGTAAAATGCGTTTGTAGCTTCCACTGATTGCCAACAATGCATAATTGAATAGATAATGACGGCGGTTGAACAATTAGTGGATTGCGCGTTTTTACAGATGACGGGCTCTAATTCTCTTAAAAGATTAATCACTTGAGAGGAAAAGCTAAAGCATGCTTTTGTGTCATCAAATATTTCAATTAACAATTTAATAATTTAAGTTTATATACGAATTATGCGCTAAACCTACAATGACTGAATAACTAATATATATTAACTTCATCTGTTTAATATATACAGTTTACCAGTTTACAAAATGTTAGGCCTCATCATAGATTTGATGAAAATATGTCATATCAAAGGGATTTTTATGCATCCTGATTTTTCATTTCTGCTTTGACTTTCAGCATACCAAAAAACAACTCTTTGTTATCTCGTTCTACCCTCAAAACTGATGTCTAAATCTTCTTCCTGTCGGGACTACAAAACAGCATTTTCTTATCTCGAGAAGATAATAAAAATTGCAAATTGTGATTGATGGTTAAAGGTTAAACTCGCTTATCATTTATAAGCGCACTGTTACGTAACACATCAAAATTTTAATATGCCTGTATGTCGTTAGGTTTAATCAGGCGTATCTGCAGCGAAGGATCGCGATAGAAAATTGGATTGGTCAGAAATTGTTTCTCGACCAAGCGACGTCAGGCACAAAGCAACCATGACATACCACACGTTGTATCTGATTTTGGTTTGTTAATTCGGACAGCAGGCGAAAATAATGGAATACATTCCCCGAAAAAATGAAGTGTCCGCAATGCGAGTGGTCACTAGAGCATGTTTGTCCCTGAAAATGACAGATAATGGCACTTGGGTGAGAGAACCCGCGCGAAAGGAGTTTTGTTAAACTTTTCGACACCTAATTAGTATATCGACCAATCAGAAAGGACCATTCATAGCGGAGCAACAAGCTCTATTGCATAAATCATAAATTGGTGTACATGCGCACACATGTAGGCGGATCTCCCAACACCGTGTGTGTACACATTCACCATTCACCGCATACACACACACCATTCCTGTATGTATGTGTATGAATATGCGGAATACCCCACTATATGAGATTTTACGTTTAGTATGTGATTGAATGCACCTAAGTAATCGAGCGCATTTAGGATACGAGGATCCCCAGATCGGACTTTTTTCACCTCGAAAAGATCGCGGATTTTTGACAGAAAAACCTGGTTTCACCTTGGACGCCGCTTTTTCCCGTCCATGATGTCGCGGCGAAAGCAGGCGAAACCTCAGCACATCGGGAGCGAGAGGAACCCCTTAACTTCCATTGAGAACGGTAGGTAGACTAACTTTTATCTTCTATGTCAGGTAGTCGGTAGTAGCAGCCACTTGGTGGAAACGTGGTATCTGTTTTTATTCCTCAGCGGAATTTCGAGGAACATCCGTGCCGCATCCTCAGGCGAGGGAAATAGCTTGAGCCTGATCGCTCATCCCATCCCGCATCATTTCTTCGATTTTTCTATCTCGTCATTTCTTCGTTTCAATTGTTCATCTCGACTCGATTCTCTTTTATCTCACAAACGGTTAAGGACGTGGTTATAGTTCTGTTCAATTTTCAAAGACTGAGTTTTAATTGTGATGGGAGCAAACGAATTGATGACTTCGACCATTTTTCCCGTGGTCGTGACAGTTGGCTGTCGGATGAGATCTCTAGCCCGCTCACTCGGCATTAGCTCAACAGGAAACTCCGCTTCCGAGCAGTAGCGCTCGCGTCCCGACTCATATTTTCATTTTTCTCTGATACGGACTATTGCTCCTTTAAAAATATCTTTTATAATTCCCCTAATCTTACCCCAAGTACTAGAAGAGAAGATAGAGAAGAAAGACAATACAGATACTGAGAGAGAATCTTAAAACCTGAGATCAAGTGATTGAAAACAGTGAGAGAAACTTGGAAGGCACAGCTAGCACTAAACAGTTTGGCTTTTGACAGCTACCAGTTGTTTCTTTTAGTTTTTTGTTACCCACCCGCCAGAAGTATTTGTTGACGTTATGTTAGTTTCGTGTCAATTCTGCATCCGGAGGCCTGTGCTCCATAAGAGAATTCACCCAGCGCTAACATGTAAGGAAACCGCTCTAAGCTTTATATTTCCCTCCTGCATGACAAAAATTATGCCACAAATGAATTTTGCAGATGTTGGTTCAACTATTGTTTTGTCAGATTTTGCCAATATTTGCTGAGGAAGTTACTTTCTTTTTGTCCCGATCATTTGATTGTCATCTTTCGGAAGTGCACTCTCTTATGTGAAAATGAGTGGTTTCAATGTGATTTTGATTTAGAATAGTGACCTTTTGATCTCTGTATGAAATGTGATAGGTGATCTATAGGATAAGTTTTATTTGCATTGTTCTTGAAAAATAACCAGAATTTTACTACTATAGTTCTTAAAAATATATGAGTTTTTCATGATCAACTGTTAAGCTCCAATATATTGATACATGATGCATAAACCATGCTACAGTATATTGTTAGGTAATATTTCTTCTAATTTTAGAAGTGAATTTCATTCAATCATGTGAAATCTCTTTTGTACATGATCATGAATCTGATTTGTAAAAAAAAAAAAAAGGCTGGAAGTTAAAAACAAAAAAGGTGAAAATGGGCTTGTAAGAAGGGATTTGATTCGTAAATTAAAAACGAGAGAGAAGACAAAACCATAAAAAAGACAAAAAAGGGTTTGTTCATTGTAGGTGGGAGAGTGTATGATTTGGAAGTGCAGATTTTGAGTTGATTTCAATCAATTTCACACAGATGTTTGGCTTCACCTGTTAAGATCCTCTTGTCCAACTTATTATGTTGTTTTGTAGAAAGGGGTGACACATGGTCGAACACACATGTATCGAAAGGAAAAGTTCATGCAAGACTTGTTCTAGTATCATGTACACAAATATAGAAGAAGGGAGAAATCTTTCATATCAGATATTTTGATCACCTGTGTGATTGTTTTTAATACATTTCAACATTATTTTCCTTTATCTGTTTAAAACCTGACACTTGTTTTTCTAGGCATGAAGTAAAAAAAAAGTGACATATGCTGTTCCTTTGTAAGCTTTATTATTATTCCATTTCAAGATAAAAGTTATTATAACCATTTCTACATGTAGATAAGTTATATTCCTCATCTAGATTTGGGCTTTGTTATGTCTTTGAACTGAGGCAAAAAAAGTAAACATACAGGTGTACCACATATAAAAATAGGAATGTGTTTCAGATGTGGTATGAATTTGTGCTATTTTGTTATTGTGAGGAGCTAGAACTGTAACTTTAATGGCTTTAATTTGTGGTTTTGAACTTTGTGGTATCGTTACATTTACCTGAATATACTATAGAATCTTTCAAAGATGCTTCTGATGGCATTGTTAAAAGTATGTAGATGTAGGTACTTGGAAATGTGAGTTTTCTTTACATCACATATTTTAAATTAATTTGTGAAAGTAAGTGTTCAAAGTTGAGTAAATATGTTTAGAAAAAGATATTCTCAATTTTCTCATTTTCTTCTTCAAAACTGTTTTTGGGGGTCAGGAAGTATTTTTTTAATTTGAAAAGTTAAGCAATGAACATAAAAAATGAAGCTTCAAGGAAATCATAAATCGAGGATTGAAAAAAAGTTGTCCTTTCCAGATCTGAATTAATGTAAAGTTGTAAACTGTGCAAATTGGAAATGCCTTTTTTTGAATAGGCTTGTAAGTTTAGTTAATAACAATTGAGTGAAATTGAAAATATTTGTGCCCATGTTTAGATATGAAAATTGATTTTACTGCAGAATTAAAGGTAACATTCATCCGGTCCATAATCTGAAGATTTCCATTTTATTTAAGTATTATTCATGCTCTGAGTAGGAAGCAATTGGATATCATGAATTAAAATTTTCATTTCAAAATTATAAAGTTGAATTATAATGGATTATGAAATGGCATAGAGAAATGAATTTGTGTAATTCAAAATGTATTTTTTAAAATAATTTTGCATGGAGCAAATGGCAATTTTGTGGGAGAAATATCATAATTGTTGGATAATGTAATAATGAGAGATATGCTTTGTTGCTGACTGTTAATGACAAAAATATAAATATTGCTATTACATTTTTCAAAGTTTATTACTACCTGTATAACACATTTGCCTAGGAAAATTTGACCCAATAAATATTAAATTAGATTTATTTGATATATGAATTTTTAGGAGTTAGCTACTTTGAGAAATAAATATGAGAATTGATGGGAATATTGGTCAGGGAAATGTGACAGTGCAAGAGAAAATGTATGATATCAAGGATGAATTTTAGTGTCTCTCTCCTTTCTATAAGAGTCATCTATTGAGCCCCAACAGAATGTGAATAATTAATCGTTTGCATTCATATTTCAGCTGCACCTATCTTTATGTACTCTCCCATAAAAAGAAACTAAATTGAAAAAAAGAAATTGATGATATATTGTGCTTCTCAAGGATAGGCATTACGTTTTGACTTTATATAGTTACAGGGTAGATGTATAGCACGGCGGCGTGTGAAAAGAGCAGGCTCCGGGAATTTCTTTTCTAATTGAAAGAGGCAGCATGCAGACACTGTGAATAATTGATAAATGTTAGAAATTAATATTTTAATTTCAGATGTATGAAACCATTTTGGTAAATTGACAGAATGGATGCGGGGAAGCTTGCGTCAAGGCTAAGGTTCAATTAACCACCAAAAATTAATATCGAGAGATAGGATAGACATTGAGGGATGGGTTCGTTTGGACGGGAATGCAGCGGTGAATTTGTAAAATCCATTTTCTTTCGACCCTCGCAAATGATAAATCTTTCCGTCTGGGACAGGTGTGGAAACCTAATTCATCGTTGACACCTTCTAAATTCATTTCGATTCATTTCTTTTGATTTTCGTGTGGATCCTGCGGTGAGCTTTTCAACGCATCTTCTGTTATCGGTGGGCCCGGCCGTGTGTTAACGATGGTACAGGTGTTGGATATGCTTCTGTTTCGTTAAAGTAATCCACACTCGCATGCAATATCTTTCTGTCAAAAAATGTCATTGGCGCTTCATTTCCATGATAGGAATTTATTTGGCTGTCATCCTTCAGTCAGGAGAGTATGAGTAGGAGGGAGGCTGGTCGGGATGAAGGGCACACTCAGGCCTGGTCGGCCGCTACTCCGCTCCCTTAGTTATTCCAGCAGACCTAATTTAGATCATACCTCGTTCCCGATGAATGGAGAAGAGTAAACTGTGGAAATGCTATATGGCCATTGTTTGTGATACGAGTATCATATTCATAATCAAATATCTACAAGCCATCTTACCGCTTCACTTGGCCTGCTCTGATCTTGTAACACAAATCATGCATCCATACTTCTACTTAGAAATAAAGAAAAAAAACTGAGAAAAAAATTTATGGGTGGTGTAGTTGTTCCTTTTTGTAATCGTGTTACATGAGCACAGCTGCCGTGGTGGCTATTTACTTTGGATGTGGAGTTCTCCCGGTCCAGGCCCGGGTCGCATTCCCATACTCGATAAACAGCCAGATTGTAGTTTGATCCGAATTCATAATCATTGCGCCAAGTTTGTATTGTGTGGGTCCTTTGTGTCTGCAAAGTCAAAAGGTCCACCGAGCTGAAATATGAGATAACGGTAATGTAACTTAAGTCCTTTTTCACCTCAAAACCATTTTCAGGACCGAGACTTTTGAATAAACAGTAATTTTACCTGTGGAGTTGGTGACATAGAATTTCACTTGTAAATATTATTTTTAGAAGTGTATTTTTGTTTTTCAACAGACCTGCATAGTTCAATTTTTCCCAAATGACAACATTTCTAAGACTCTGAATTTTACTTGAGTTTTGAGTTCTTGTCTGTAGGTGTGGTAATGAAATATCATGATGGAGAAAATGCCTCGAAGGTTTGTTGAGGCTTGTACGAGAAATATGACCCATTCATCTAAATTCATAACCTCTTTCTGGCTTTGTTACATATTTCCTTGTTTGAAAACTTACTCTTGCCACACGTACATGGCTAAATGTCGGTCATTAATTCAGCTGACATTAATTGACCCGCACTTGGCGTGGTTGCCTAGATATGACACAAAACCCCAAATACCATTTATCAATGATCGGGCCATAAAATTATAGAGCTCTTTCCCCCTTTTTTTGTTGTTGTCTTAAGTTTGGGTATCTTTCATCTTGGTGCAGGCAGGCGAGGTGGTGCCATAAAACTCATCTTGTGTCTATTTCCAAACAGAGATGATGCATTGATGGCCATTTGTTGCAAGCAAGAAGTAAACAGCAGAGATATTCCCATACAGAAGAGAGAGACACTAGCCGATGAGGGGAGCACTTAAGAAATTTAAGCAGAAATCTTGAGACTCATAAAAGGGGGGCATACTCCTTCCAGTGTGTCTGGGCATCCATCAATGACAACCTCAAATAAAAATATCAAACAAGTGCATTTCTTTTTCGATTTTGATGAGAACAAGCATGATTTTTTTGTGGGTTAGTGTGGGGACCCCCCTCTCTCTCTCCATCTCTCTCTCTTGTATCTGTGTTCAGTTCTGATTCAATCTTCGTTTTTACGACACGATCCATCCCGCTCAGCGCTAGTGGCATTACCACTGATTGCCACGCGCATGTCCTGTGCTCATGAATGCCCATTAAAAGTGGAGAGCTAGGGCGAATATTCGCCAGCATACATCTTGTCTTATCGGCTGCATGTTTGTTCAGATTTGAGGGGCTGTATCGGCAAACTAAGAGCCCTGATTGATAAGATATGCCTTAAAACCTTCTGCACAATTACCGTTTGATCCTTCTTCTACTTGTCTATGGCCATGATCATCCCCCTCTCAGTGTCAGGAGAAAAAAAAATCAAATCCTGGCATTTTTCAACTCTCAAGCTGACTTTGTCTCCTTTAATTTCCAGAAAATAGCTGTCAGTTGAGGGGAGTAGTGGGGAGGTGTTGAAGTTAACTAGAAGATTTTCTGACTCTCCTGAAATATGTCGGGCATTGCGTCGGTTAGAATCCTGCGAGATTGGCAGCACTGTTGCTGAGCAAATCTTTCATAACAACCAACGATTACTGCACGGGCCTATCACTACAAGTTCAGAATTCCAAAGAAAAATAAAACCTACTCTCCCTGGATCAGCGAAGTGTATCTGCCAAATGAAAATTGCCCTCGAGGGTTTCATATTCAATATTTTCCCTAGAATTTAAGTTTAATTTGGGGGAGATATTTCAACACAAAAAGGAAAACAAACATGGCTATTGTGAGAACAAATCGTGAAACTTGTTTCTCCCCCAAAGTGCAACAAGCATGTGCTAAAAACAAAAGGCTGACCCCTTTTTCCCTCTCAACTGATAATCAAAATACCTTGTAAATCCTCCATTGATGGTAAATTGCTGAAGATATACTCTAAGATCAAGAACTCGTTTCTTTCAACATGTAATTGTCTGTCTGTCACTCTGGTGAAAATTAACTTTTGTAATACATTGTGTTTTGAAGAGAAAAAAGGTCATTCAGTATTACTTCACAGTACCTTTCATTCTATATTTCCACCTATCACCACTGTCTATCATCAGTCATGTAGAAACTGTCAAACTGGCAGTAGACTTTTATCATTCTAGATTGCATCTCATACTTATAACTGTCAGTTTTTCAAGGATTTATGTCTACAATATAGTAATTTGGTCCCCTTTTTACAGCAATTGATTTTTTTGTATTTTGATTCCAACCAATCATGAATGTTATCCTACTTTTATCAAATGCAAATGACCTTCTTTAGCTTTTTGATGCCTTTGTTGATAACGTAAGACAACTCATGAAAAAACTGCAACTGACCAGAATGATGCAATTTGAGTGCTGTTGCAGAACTTTTAAGCAATTTTTAAATGAAAAAAAGCTAATATAAAAACAGGCTGATTGATGATCTAATATATCATCCTACCCAGTCTTGGTTGCTGTAAAGTACATGCTGATCTACTTTTCATCTTGTAATTTTATCAATGTCTTTCAAAATCCTTGTAGGGTGGGGATTTTTGTGGATGCTGCATGTGTATTTAATCAATCCATGACCAAGAGAAAAAGGGTGGGAGAAAGAAAAGTCTATCTCATTTTGAAATTATCCATGCCTCAAGTCATTTCCCATGATATCAAAGAAGAGAAATCGATTGTGTTTTTGAAATTTGATAGATTAAAGATTTTCCAATGAGAAACCTGATACCAAGTGAGTGATTAGGAATGGTGGGAGTTTATCCTTTCCGTAAATAAGAGCTTATTACCGAATCATATCTCAGTTATCAAGACATTCATCTCTGTTCTTCCACTCTCAGATAAGACTTCTTAATTTGTCTTCCCACTACTCACTGCACATAATCCCAATGCTAACAATTTTTATTTTTTGCCCAAGCCTTACACGAAGTAGCATACGTAGGGATTAAGGGACTTAAGGCCACTTAAATCCCTGATAATTGTATGGATTTTGTGACACAGTTTTTGAATTGTAATTGACATATGCTGCGCCAGTTCCAGGCGCAGTATTCACACCTGTTGCCAGTGTCAAGTTTTGCCGCTTCGGCAGAATACGAATTAAAATCCTATTTGTCATCTATAGGTTTGGTCGGGAAGAGAAGGGAGAAATTGTTCTTGTCAAAACAAGCCTATGTGAAGCCCCCTCAAGTGTGCAAACAGAAAGCGAAGAGAAACTTTAGAAAATCATGATTATTTGGCAAGAAATATGCCTCAGAGGAAGGGGCACATGCTCTCCCTCTCCTTCTCCTTGGCATAATTTTCATCTTATTATTATTTGCGTAGTGCATTCACTTTGATTGTGAACTTCAAAGGATGAATCAATAACAATGTTACATAACCAGGATTGACAAGGATCATTGTTCTTTCAAAGGCATTCTCATATTGTCAATTGTTTTAACACATTAATCTTGCATGAATTCCTTCTAATGCAATGATTAAATTTCAGTTTTCAACCCTTGCAATTTCCTGTGATTCTTTTATTAAAAAAAAGGAAAACATGATTCACACAATCTGTAAGCTATTGCAATGTTGAATCCTTTCATACTTCCAGCATGAAATACTAATTTTGTAAATTAAATTTTATGATGTAAACACAACCGTTTATATTATTGACAAAAATGAAATGTAAACCAAATTGATCTTTGCAATTCAGTCCTTGAAATGTGAATTTCTTGAGGTTTTAGTAAATTATTCAAGACTATTCTGACAAAGATCAATCAATTCAATTAATTTCTTTCATAATTGGATTTCATCCTGCCTGGCCTTTCTGCACTTTGTTTACAAACATAGTGTCATCTATCATTAACTACCCGATATTAGTTCTTTTTTCCTTTCGCCTTTTTGGTAAACACGCATCAATTTTGTAAATATTCAATTGCCGATGACAACATTTGAGGAATGTTTCTCCTATTCTGCAGAGGCAAGCTATTTACCAGATCCTCCTAATCGATCTAAATGGAATTAACAGTCCAAGTCACTTCATATTTCTTCGTCTCCGCATCATTTTTTCTGTCGTGCGTCGTTTGTCACGGCTCGGCTTCCCCGGCACTGTCAAACAGGAATCGCAACCTGTATGAAACTTCTCTTCTTTTTTTTTACATTCCTCTGCGAAAGAATGCCCAGACGAGCATTTGTGAAATTCATTTTGGCGTGTAATTATGATTCTATATTCAGCTTTATGATGATTGTAGCAGAGAGGTTATTATATTGGAATTGAGCTGTCTGCATCTCTGCCCTTGTGCTTGAAATAGTGCAACAAAATTGTACAAAATCATAATTAATGGTCAATTTGATGAGTGAGAGATCGCCTCTAATCAGTATAACATGAACTAAACAAAATTAAAGATGTTTTGGAATCGGTAATTACAAAGTTCTTAAAAGGTCAAAAAGGTAACGTGACATATGCAGCTCTAAGATCATAACATTAAAAAACTCGATGATTAACCACGGATAAATACATGTACTTCAGAACAATGATATGAGGAGGAGAAAAGATATTCATGTAACAACACGAGATTCTCAGGTAATTTTCAGAGAGACAAATTCTTGTTGAAATTACTCTCTATTTATGATTCAAATTGGCAGAATCTTGAAGATGATTGGCAAATGACATTTATTACGCATCACTAGGCAGATGCAGAGGCAAGCACCTGAGGTGTATATTTCATCATGAATTGCAAAATTCTCCTTATGTTTCAGGGATACAATTATTACATTATTTTTGTCCCATGATTTTTGCGTTAAACCGAGTGATCTCATTTGAAATTTTGGCTGCGCGATTATCATTTTGTATCAGATTAGCAGGGAGAGAGACAGGCATACGGTGGAGTGCTGCATTTAACCAAAAAAAGAAGAAGACAGCCCCTCAAACTCCCAACTGAAAATGTATCAATAATTAGATTTCAGAATGGTTAAGCGGAATAAATTTGGTTTTATTTGTCAATCACACTCTCAGTGACACTTTGAGATCAGTAAAAGGGGTGTTTGGAGGAGGTATTTGTCATAATTTGGGGGAGAGCTCGCGAAGTATAGGGCTATCGCTGACAGGTCCTCCTCGCTCGCTCTTTAAGCAGAGGAAACATATTTAGTGCTCTAGATATTACTGGGCTTCGCTACATGCAGATGAAATTGATAAGGCATGATATGGTTCCTAATTAGGTTAAAGATGTAATTGGAGAGGAGCGATATGTGCGTTCACTTTCTAGGCTTTTATGCCTATGCTAAGAGAGGTAACTTCTTAATCAGTTCTTGCCACGGGCTCATATTTCCATGGCTCTGCTAATTAATCGAGAGAAATCTGGGGTCGTGACTGCAGCTTGTACTACACGGTTTCTTCCAAGTGTGCGTCAAAGGCCGGAGAATGATGTAATTGATTTATTGTCAATATTGGAGGTCACCAGTTAACTGTGTGGCTTACTGAAAGGGCCCTTGCATTTGTAATGATGATTTAAAGTTTGGGAAACTAATTCAGGGATGTATTCAGGATTAGGGTGGGATGCGTTAAGTGATTGAGAACTTGATTAACTCCTAATAGAAGGTGACCAGAACAAATTATGTCCTTTGCCAAGCTCTTACTGAAATCAACAAATAAAGGTTGGTCCCATACATAAAAATTGGTAATTTGTACATTTAGATCTGTATGCCATTCTATCCATGCACATTTTGGAACTGTAAAATGTTTGTTATTTATATACTTTGGCTTATTTTGGAGATTACTATTATTCAAATGCAAGGATTTTGTTGATATAGGGTAGGCCAATAGGCCATACATTGTGACATCAATGATCATACACTGTATCTGTCTGGAGCCAAAAAGGCATTAACTAGTATCTTTTTACAAAGAGTTAATGCCCTTTTAGCTCTATACTTAGTCTAAAAGGATTACTATGTGTTATATTAAAATTGTATGACATTGTTGAGTCATTGGAATGTATGTACCTTACAGTCCCCTCCAGCTGTTCCCATATGTTTCAAACATTCAACACAAAATAGAATCCCAAACTCGACAAGTGCATAGCTTGCTATTGCATAACAATCTTATGACGATCAAAGCTCATATATGTGGCAGTGCATTTTTTTTAGTCGATACAGACGTATTTATAAAATGTAATATATGGCTCTCTTTCAAACTCGAAATAATTTTCATGTGGGTTAGATGATTTGGCAGCTGCTTGCATCTTGTTTGAGTGATGATGGAAGATAGAAGATGATATTGTTTAGACAGATGTCTTTCCTCTGCTCTCGCTGTGTAGGCTACAGTTTCCTGGAGCCCCACTCTACAAATCTTTGTCCATCCACTGAGCAAAAGTGGCTGTTTCCCAGAAAATATTGACGCTGTTTGATTGGGATTTGATTAAAAAGTTGTGATGGAACTTGGCAACAAGATGGCTGCATTATGAAATTCAGAAACCCTTCTCGATCGTCTCCCCTCCTTGTTCCTTACCATCATGTGAGGCGGGAGGATGTTGTATGTGATAGGTTTCTGGGGTGTGGAAATGTCGAGAGTCGAGGAGGTATTGGGAACCTCGAGCATGAATTCATATTGTGTTCAGGATTATTCTTCATGTATGTGCCAAGGATGTAGGCTTACCGACATCTGTGTTCTCTCTCTTCTGTCTTTTTGTATTTTTCTGACACATCAAGTTCTTTTTCATCTTTGAATCAACCCACTTTGATCATTGCATTTAGGACCTAAAGGGAAAACTTTGAAGCATGTGCATTTAGTAGAGGAACATTAATGTTAGAACATGTGAAGTTAAAAGTATGAAAAATAGGATTTCAGGGAAGGAGTGGGGAACAAATAACAATAGCGAAAGAGAAAGTAGATATTTTATTTCCTTAGTTGATTACATATACTACTTATCAAACATATTAAAAAAAGAACAGAATCAGGATGTGTAGGGAATACTATGAATGCTTTTCCAGGATAATCCAGAAAATTATGTAAGAAGTTAAATTGGTTTAAGATGAGATTATATCTTTGAATTTTATAGAGAATTTGCTTATAATGGGGATTGACGTCAAACTCACCAGAAGGGTGTCGCCAAGATTTTCCAATGGCTATATGTACCTCCAAAGCGTAGAGGGCAAGGAACCTTCAATTTGAAATCGGGACAAAAGAAATTCCAAGGAATTTTGTCATAAACAAGACCATCATCATCATAATGGCCATGGGATCTCTTTGGTGTGGTGGACATTCTATTGATCTCCTTTTACTGTCTCTGTACTTTTCTTGAGATCAATCAGGCGTGAAATACTGAAAATCCCCCCCCCCCCCTCATATACACTTTGATTGGACGATCCAAAGTTTTATAGATTTTGTTTCTTTCAGAAGATTATACACTTTACAATTCTTTACATTCTTTCTCCAAAATGAAGAATTGGAACAATTTATTTGGCACACATAACATAGCAGTGGATAAATAGGGAAGAGTAAATTGTCTTTTGTTGTGATATTTGAATTATGACATCTATGGAATAACACCTTTCTGACATAAGTGCAGCTAGATTTGTGCTGTTGCTTTGTATCTTTTATAAGATTCATCAGTTGAATCCATGAAGAATTTCTACAATATTTAAATAAATGATTATTCTCTTCTGACTTTTTGGGAAGATATTTGAGTCTGACTTGCTATGATTCATTCATCAAACAACATTATTTATTTAGTAAAATGTCAACTTTGTCCGATCCTTCCTGTTGGTTCTCAGTTTTCTCTGCCAGCTTCCCCCATGGCATCCATTTTTAAGGACCGGTACAGACCCATGACTTCCCTTGCACCCCAACATGGATAATAATGGGGTCGTCTTTGCCCCCCATGACTATTGCACTGGGGATGCACCGTGGGGGGGGGGGGGGGGTGAATGGGGGTCTGTGTCTTAAAGGCTAATCCCCCTTTTACCAGAATCCCAACATAGCAATTGCTTCATGCATTTTCTATTTATAGACTTAACCCTTTGGTCACCACTAGTCTAGAATACCACGAATTTATAAATTTGTGGTAATGAGGGGTTTATTTCACATACCCCAAATTGACCACACATTTTTCTTGACACATTCTGATTTTCTCCTTTTTTTATGTCTGCTAGGGT
This sequence comes from Strongylocentrotus purpuratus, assembly GCF_000002235.5. Lineage (NCBI taxonomy): Eukaryota > Metazoa > Echinodermata > Echinoidea > Camarodonta > Strongylocentrotidae > Strongylocentrotus > Strongylocentrotus purpuratus. The sequence continues at coordinate 19,519,440 of NW_022145614.1, forward strand.
AGTTGAAAAATTAAATTGATTTTGAAAAAAGCCCCCCAAAAGCTACTTGAAATAATTACGGGGAAGGGGTGATTAAAAATTATCATAGTATGGATGTGTACCTGTTGAGAGAAAACTATTGTGTGCATTAGGGGTTGAGTTTAAAAAAATCAATGACTTGTCTTATCTCAAGAAATAATGAATCAATATTGAGTGACCACTCTGTATGATATTCAATGTATCATTATGCATGACTACAAATGTAAAGTCTTCGATGAGCCTACAGTGCATTAGGATGACAAGGCCATAGTAACTTCATTATTTATGCATACCAGCTTCCGTTTATTTCTTGCATTTGTTTGCGAAGAAAAAAAATTCACAAGATGTCTGCCAAGATTGGTCAATTACAAAGAAAGATGGGTTATTTCATAAGTCCTCCTTTCTTCTTCTTCTTCATCTGTCTTCATGCATGTCCAGTCAAGAGTGACCAGACCACTGTTGGTCTTCCCTCATAAAAGATGGACAAAAAAACCTTACAGGCCATTGAATATTTCTAATCTTAGGGGTTCAGGTAAACATTTCATGCAAATTGTGATGGAATTTTCTATTGACACACATACGTAAATACACCCCTTCGCCCCAACCCCAACTGACCAATGTTCATGTGTAGGGCCATGAGTGCAATTCATGTGCGTATTAAAAGTTTTTTCTTCTCTCATCCTTGGCTGACCATTTATAAGCCTTAGACAATGGTCAGGCACTAACAAAAGATGATGACATATGAGGCTTTTATAATTTATACACTCTTAGCCCATATCCTTTATTCCACTGTTTTCCTTATTGCCCTCACCCCCCCCCCCTCCCCACCACACAATGACTCTTAACAAATACCAAATACTCTTGAACCTAGTTTTTTTTATCATCCTTCTTACTATTATCTTTAAGAGGGGGGAGGGGTAACAATAGATGGATTAAAAGTGCTTTCATACACTTACCATAAGTTAATATCCTCCTTCCTTGTAATGTTTTCCTCCATGACCAAGAATCTGGGATTAATAGGCTTATCTAATATGAAAAGGACTTGTACTGTGTCTCATCTATTTCATATAATTGTAGATAACAAAGGGGAAAAAGCTATAGAGGCCTATATAATCCTTCTTCTCTTACACCAATATAAACTGTGTCTGCTTCGGTTAAGTATGGGAATGTAGATGGATTAATTTAACTGGCTACCAAAGAGTTTCATTTCGATGACTGCTTTGTCTCCAAACTTCAATTTTTAAGCTTTAAAATTGTTGATATAAACAATCCACCCCTGAACCCCCTACCATCCACCCACTTTGGATTTGTTGAAACAGATTTTGATTGGGTGCAGAGAGCGAGAAGGACGTAACTCATACAGGTTTAATACATCCTTCTGTCTCTCTGCGGATGGCATGATACACAAGAAGACTGGCTGTTTATTGAATATATGCAGTTATGACATACAAGCTCACCATCATAAACTGGCCCGCTGCCCAGCAACCAGCGACCAGTTGGTCAACATTCATTATGTTAAATTACAATCTTACATAACTTTATGGCAGGCATGGGCATGAAGGGGACCTTGAGCATATGTTTGATCACAGTTTATTCCCTTTGTTTCCTGCATATGCCGCATATAGATCTAATTCTCCCAAACCAAACCATATATCAAATTCTTTCTTGCCTGGCAAGCAGTTTTGATTCCGACCCGGCCAGAGTGGTATCATGACATATCATATTGTTATGTTTATAAATCAGCGGCATTTTTTAACATCCCAGAATGCTGGGAATTGTATCATTGAGTAATATCAAAACTATTCCTTTGTCTCTAAGACCACAAAATTCAGAAAGTTCAATCGGTGGACAGGAAAACATTGATTTTTTATTACGTTTCTCCAATTCTGGTTGCAGTTTACATCTCTGTGACTAAAGTGAACGAGGTTAAAATAATTGTGAGTTATTTTGACTAGCGAGGGCATACCAGATTAGAGATTCCCACGGTTAACAAGGCAAAATAGCTATTAGTACAATGTTTGGAGTTCTCCTGTTTATTTAAATGTTACACCCCTGCCAGTGAAAATATGAAGTTCAAGTAGTAGGCATTTAACAAATTTATTTTGTTCAATTCCTATTTTTGTAATGCTGTTTATTGTTTACAGTAAACAAGAAATATATTTGGAATAAAGGCTTCCCATGGATTTTTGACAGAGACATTCCCATGGTTTATTGTTTGATTTAGATTCAGCAGTGCCCAGTTAACACCTAAGCCAGAGTATGAGCAAATTGATTATGAATGGAAATATCCCCATTTATTCCTTAGCACAGCAAATCGTGTCAAATATAGCAGTCAATCGAAGTGTTACCCCGGGGGCAAAGGAATATCCATAATTTTGCAGTATGATTCACTGGCGGACGAAACGTGATTGTAGCCGCCGGCAATACATGAGAGGCAGGCTCATCGAGTTAAGGCCTGATTGCCACCACCCCATCCAAATCAACTCATACGTTATCTTCGTCAAAATCTGATTTCCCCGATATTGGTCGTTATGACGCTTGAGCGCTTCCCCCTGTCTGTCAATTTTTCCATCAGCATTGGTTGACAAATTTTATGCAATGAAAACAGAAAGGGTGGGGAGGGGGTCAAATATAAATGGTCATATTCTTCCAGGAGGGGTGTGTGAATTAGTATGTTTATCTGGGAAGTGGTATCAATTAGAATAATGGAATAGAAATGCGACGAGCATGATCTCTTTTTCTTTGATGCCTCTCTCCCCTCTTTTGTTTCAAAATATGATTACGACGTGCGGAGCGCTACATGCATTAGCTCCGTATTGCCACTTCCATGGGGGCTATTCTGTCGAAATGCGAAGGAAAATTGAAATGTGCATTCGGTGAAAAGTGTCGCTGTAAAAACAAATTAGTGTAGTGAGGTGGTGCAGGGGGGAGGGCAAACAGAAATAACGATATGAAACAGCGCCTCCCAAAAATTATTCAATATGCGCGCCCTGCGGTCATTTTCATAGGGCTGATCGATACAGGTGGGTGATCATGGAAGCTTAAAGGAATTGTTAGTATGGCACTGGGCGCCATTGATTTCCCTCCCGCGTCCATCTCGCGCTCGGGTGCGACGCTGAGCGTGAAAATGAGTGCCACTCATCTTAATCGACAGTGCAGCGATATGCATGTTTTAACTCCCCTCATTTACTTAGCACCTTTCCCCCATATTTGGGATCTGTACCGTCGCCCAGAAATAATAGAGGAAATTCTTGGATGAGCCGAAAGTGCAGGCTAGGTTCACCTTGTCTCTGCGTTGTTACCTGCTTTACTCCGTCGATCTCTCACCCCCCTCCCTCCCATCCCTGTTGAATCTTAGTCCTCAAGCATACTCCAATTCTTCGTCAATCTGTTACCAACCTCCAATATTTGCCGCACTCTCGTTGGGTGCAGGTGTGCCAGATATTATCTCTCGCACTTGAGATATGATGCCCCGGGTTCGTTGGTTTTTCCCCTCATTCTCAATATACCGGTCTCGTCTTCTTTTTTGCTTTCTTTCTATCGTCTCTTTTCTTGGCTTCATCCATGACACGCGTAGCATACTGCATTGATTTGTGCTATGCGGTGCAATTTTGGGATCGCAAGATGGCAAGCAATGTCCCAATTTCAATGTAGTGCCCCCACTTTTTGTGTGTTGAGTGACAAAGTCTGCACTTTGTTTTCCTTTCCTTTTCCACATTTTGTGAGTTTCCTTGCTAAATTTTGTTGAGGCAAGAAAAAGACTGGTATTGTGTTAACGTACACAAATTTCTTATTTCTCAATCAGATTTGCTGTATTTTGACTTTCATATATAGTCTAATTAGGTTTTTTTTCGAAGCATCTTTATTCACTGTATGCAGTTGACATTCTAAAAAAACAATAAAAACAAACCTGTAGCAGAGATCTGGAAGCACTTATTAAGTATTGGAGTCTAATCACTTTTTTGTTGTTCAGGAGAGCACAGGTTAATTTGGTTGCTCCATCAAGCCATTGAAAACCTTGCACTTGGTACGTCTCTGCCCCCCAATCCAGTTCTCCGACCTCCTTTTCTGTTAGAACTGCCCTTGTCCCACAAATACAATTCTTTGTAGGGTGCTTGCGTAAGGAAATGACCGCGTGTTGGCATATTGGTATACAGGGAACCACTTCACCTACAAATCATTTGCAAATTTTGTAATTTCCCGCTCAAAGCAGGGCGAGTGACTTTTCATTTAGACGGGCGGGCGAGACGAGCGTCAAGTTTAGATCAAACCTAATCAACACTTGGTATTAACTTAGAGCCCATTCTGGAGTGTTGGACTAACATCCAAGCCCAAATTATCTCAGCATCTTGTGGGCTACTTTCCCTCTTGCTGTGTGTTTCATGCCACCTTGTTAGCCATGCTCAGTAGCTGATGGAATATTGACTTTTCTCCTCGGCCTTCCCCTAGAAAACTTTAATGGAAGTTCACTGTCCTTCTGAAGAACAAAAAGAAAGTCTAGGGATTCTACTTCTTTGATCTTTATAGAGGTGTTAAGATTCTTCAAAGGGCTCTTTGTTTCTTTTTTAGCTTTTCTTAGAGTTGCACAAGCCATAGGTCTTTTGGCAACATACCTTTCATTCAAATTTGAAAGGTTGATAACTTGATTTATGATATCCTTAATGGGTTAAAATTAAGTTAGATATTGCATGTTCATATTTTAAAATAATTTTCTTTAAAATTAATTGAAAGTGAACACTGGTTTTTCATTATTTTTAATTATGGCGATCTCCTTTTATGGTATAATGCTTTTTGTAATTTCTTCATCAAAGAGATATTACATACATTGTGTGTATCCATCACAGAAGAGCGTTCAAGAAAAATTGGGGAATACTGTACAGTGTTATACTTGTTGAATTGCATGTCCTTGCCACATTGCGAAGACTTTGAAAAATATCAAGAGGGAATCGCACAAAGTGTCAATGCTAGATTCTCAATAGTCCAATTTCCCCTCTCTTTTGATGGTCGAAGGCTGGCTCTTCCCCCTTCCACAACGTGGCGCCCCACCCCAGGGGAACCCATCTCACAAATGTGGGCTGTCTCGAAGTGACAGATGATGAACAAATTGATGTCCACGATGACACCCTCATCACCATCCTTGCGCATCGGTCTTTGAGTGCTTGTGCTACTCTTCTCCCCCCCCCTCCCCAACCAACCCGGTTAAAAAATGGAAGATTTTGTTCTCTTTCTGCCGTCCATTTCGCGTAGGTTCGCTCTTTGCGGCATTTGCAGCACCTGGGACTTGAGTCAATATCTTACTTGATATATACATCCTTGTGTCATTTAAGGATGGCACAGGGGGCAGAGGGGAGTCTTTTGAAACGGTAAATAATGGCTTGTAAGTTTCAATACAAGTGAAACGGGGATGACTGAATCATAGACTACGATGTTTCATCAAAGGCTATGGTCAGTGTGACAAGAGCACTACAGTAAATGTTCCTTCTGGAAATGATGCGTAAAAATGTTCATTCATTGATTTAATTTAAAGAATCCAAGGTTTCAAACCACACAAAAGGCACAATATTCAGGAGCGTTGAATTAAAACAGATTGTACGTATACAAAAACGCTGCACGTGACCCACATTTAGGTCTATGTTGGGAAATACATGTATTATACGAGTATGGAAAATGGAGATGATTGTATGTAAGATACATAACTGGTATGAAAAATAAATTAATTTGAACCAAAAAATAATCATCCATATTGGCAGTAAAGGTTGGAACATTATGGGAGGCAATTTATATGAGACAATCTTTTTAGGCCCATATGATAGTGAGTAGTGACAGAGGAACAAATGAATTACAAAACCACGAGTGATTTTTTTATTTTTTTAAAACTAAATCTTGCATAAGGAATATAAAACCACTATAGGCCAGGCATTAATTCTGTTTACAGGCTTGCTACAATTGACATTCATAACATCGAGCCTCTAAGCTAAAAGTGACTGCTTTGGGGGAATATGGAGACTGATTTTTCATAATAAAACATTATTTTGAGGATGAGGAGCCTGGGGAATTCTGGGATACTTGATTCGAGGGTGGCCAATACAACCACTGAATTCTAATACGCTCATTGGAAACAACATGTGACATAAAAGTGTGACTTTATGCCATGTCAAAAGATATTTTTTCCATCTCTTGAAATTTTGCTGCCATTCTTGCCCCTTGTCTCTCTATCTCTCTCTCTCTCTCATTCTTTCTATCCCTCTCATTCTCTCTCTCTCTCTCTCATTCTCTCTCTCTCTATCTCTCCCATCTCTCTCTCTCTCTCTCCCTCCATCTCCCCTCTCTCTTCCCCTCTCTCTCTTCTCTTTCTCTCCCTTCTTCCCCTCTCTCCTCCCCCTCCCTCTCTCTTTCTCTTTCTCCATTCTATTCTAATTCTGCCTGAGCTTGTTTTATTCACTTGTGCATTTCTTGTGTATAAATAATCCTACAGGATTTACAAACTACAATGTATAACTATTATTATTCCTTGCTTTCTATCCCATTGAATGGTCATCCATACAGCCATCCCACATGGATAGACTTATCTTTATTATGCAGAATTTTCATAAAACAAAGAAAAATATCTAATCTCTTGCAAAAATATGCAGGAAAGGGATTTTGTTATAAAATTTCAATGGGCCACACAGTAAATCCCCCAAAAAATTTGGCATGGAAATGGCTGAAACAACAGACTTCACCACCAAAAAAGGCCCTTGTCTTGCCAACTAATCAAGTCCACTTCCTCCCCATCATACTTCCTGCAAAAATGTTATGTAATAGTTTGTTGAATAAACAATATGCAAAATAAATTCTAATACTTCTGGCCAGGCCAGGGCAGGATCGAGACCGATTGTTTGGCTTAGCTAGGCGTGATATGGGACAAGGAACATGCTGGTGTTGTTTCCTGGACAAGGAAATCAAATTGCTTCAATCGTGACTGTAATTGCTTTTTATGGAGCAGCTTGTTTGGTTGACCATAGGTGCTAATCAAAATGGGTGATGAATGCACATTTTCATATTGCATCCTGTAATTGATGTCTATTATTGCTTCTTATTATTAAAGTCTCCATATTTCTATCACTGGGATGTATCGCTTATTAAACTGGTGCATCAAAGGTGCTAATGAAAAGGGGTGAAGAATGCACATTTTCATATTGCATCCTGTAATTGATGTCTATTATTGCTTCTCATTATTAAAGTCTCCATATTTTCATTTGTGGGATGTATCGCTTATTAAACTGGTTCATTAGAGCCTTGATACTAATGAATAATTTATTGACTTTACATATTCTTCTATGATCATTAGTCATTACAGTAGTGAAGAGAAGAACAAGTGAAACAATTCTTACATTGCCATCCCATCCACTCTTCCAAATGTATTGCAATTTTCTGTTAAAAATAATGGATGTCAATATTTTCATACTCCTCAAATTTGAAGAAGAGAAATAACTTAAAAGTGTGCATAATTTCATCACCATGACACCACCCAACCCCCTTCTCCACATTCCAGTTTCTTACATTCTTAGATTTACTTAAGAGTTAATTTCTCTCATTATTAATATCTATATTTCATAATTGTGAGTCATGATGGCATATGAAGTAGAAATAGAGGTAATTACATAAGTGTTTTAATAAATGAGAATTATAAAATATGAAATAAACCAGGAGAAGAATTTCCTTCGAGTTTGACCTCTAGTCCACAATAACAAAATCCAATTTCTTTGCCATATATGGAAATACATACAAAAGTTGGTGATAAATCAGATGGAAGAATCACTGGGGAAAAGTAATTCCTTTTTGATGAAGTCAAATTTGATTCAATGAAGACATAGAGCCAAAAACTGCAATATTCTATGAAGGAAATAAAAATCCCATCATTGTGTTTGAATTGGCATTGATGCTTTTGAAAAACTTGGACGTCATTTCCCTTTCCCGAAAAAAAACCTGTTGCACTTTTTGCGTCGTCGATGATGAGTTCTCATATTGAGAATTTGAGATTCATCATTCGATGTTGCTCTCATCCCAAACCATTTCTTGATTTCATCCTCACGAATGTGGTCGGAGGAGAGATGAAAAATAATGACCTTTTGATGAATGGATAAAATATTGGTCTGGAAGTGGGAATATCCAGCAAGAAAATTGGGATAAAGTTCTTTTTTCTTCTTTCGCTGCAGCAGTAGTATCAGTGATTCATAGGTCTGGGTAGAAGCATCAAGAGGAATGAATTTTATTGCGAAAAAATTGACGAGCTCCCAGAGGAGGCTCCGGCGTAATTGGCGCATCATCGCGGCGGTCTAATCTCGCCCCGACACGTTCGTTTGGGCGGACGGTGAACGCAGCCGAGTATTGGATTTGTTTCTTGGCGTGTGGCTCTAAATGCAGATAAATATTTGCGGCGCTGTTATAATAGAGATATTACAAAGGCAGCCCGACGACCGACGATGAGGAGCGGGCGGGCGGGCGGGTGAAGAGCGATGAACTTGCCAGAGTGTTGTGGTTGAGAGGGAGGTTAGGATATTGTTCTTTTGTCATTATGTCTGTCTGGGGTTTGCCTTGTTGCCTTCAGGTAAAAATGCATCAAATGATTTCAAGATCACTGACTGTACCAGTTCTCTTCTAAACTTAGCAATATAGTGATAGGGAGGAAATCTAGGATAATACATGTAAGTTATTAAAGAAAGTGGGTTGATGAAATTATCTCAAATTGTCTCAAATTGTCCAGTGGTCAGCCCAATTATGTTTAATCCAGTCACCAATTGAAATGCAGTTATTTAGATATCAGCAAACACTATCTCTCCCTCTCTCCACTTTGTTATCTATAGAAATTAGATTTACAAACAAGTGAGCATTTCATCAAATGAAATTTACCAGACTTTTAGTCTCACTTTGCTTGAGTAAATGAACCTTGAGGAATTTCTAAGTTCCATTCTCGTACTTAGTCTCATTTTAAGTCGGTTCATGATGACATTGAATTGCTACAGGGTGTAGAGGTTTTACCAGTTCCCCAATAAGCAAGTAAATTTGATATACTTTCCCCAAGAAGAGATTATTACTACAAGCCATGTTAAGAATATAGTTTGTTGTTTAATCATTAAAAAAAATTGTCAGAAGAATATCAATGATTATGTCTTAGTAAGAACTAAGAATTATTTCTGATAAAATGTGATTTTGGTTTAAATGTTACTGGTTTTTCATAGTCTTCATTAGGTTCTTACATGCATGCACCTCTCTTAACATAGAGATAGACGAAACTTGATAATAATGAGTATAGATTTAAGAGTTAACATGATAGAAAGCAAAAAAAAAAGTATAAAGAAGCCAAAAGTATTAGTTCTCACGATTCATGCATATCAAGTTATTACTTCTTGCTTTCATTAGGAATGAAAGTTTGTACAGTCGTAATTTTTTATCAAAAGTTTAGCAGGAAGTGAGGTTAAAACTGAAGGCTAAAAAGTCATGATTGAGGGTGGGAAACAATTAGTATGCCATATTATTAATCTTAATCTCTATTGTATTTGGCAATACATTTTTGTATTAAACAAAGACAAGTATAAGCCAGTCGGTATGCATGATTATATTCAATATACTGGACTGCTGTATGCCATATCTAAACATCAGCTTTGTCAGCATATGCTTTTCTCTGAAAAATTACCATCAACTCTTTTGAATTTGAAGGTTTCATTACTGTCAAAATGTCAAAATTGTAATTACCGGGTAAGTATATTTCCATATTTTCATTTAAAAAAAAAAAAAAAAAAAAAAAAAAAAAAAAAATCAACTTCTCAGTCATTACACTATCCTAACTGTTGGATGAATACAGATGTATGTGCGGTTATGAAGTGGTCTGTTTGGAGCCAGAAGGGCATTAACATGTATAATTTTACATTGAGTCAATGCCCTATTTATAAATAATCAACTGTAGTAACCTTATACATTAAACAAAAATCATGAATATAACAACTCTGTAAGGGCATTAACACATATACATGTAATGTTACACAGAGTCAATGACCGTTTTTGTTGATACATAAAACAGTGTTGATATATGAAAACACTTAAAACTAAAGTAACAATAAAAGTCCAACTTTCAATTTCTGACATTCATTCATTTCATTTCTAGGCATAAAGTACAAATGTCAAGTTGAGACTCGCCTGTTTGGATGGCCTGGAAGTTATTTTGTCATATTATTATTCATCCAAATTACCCATATTACCCATATCTCCAAAACAGCTTCCAGCATTTTGATTGTATAATGAGAGTCAGGGGTCGCCAATTTCCTTATCAAGACAGAAATCATCGCCAAATTGCAAATTAATTTCACAAATTTACGTTCCCTCCCCATTTTACTCGCTCATTTCCTGTGTCGATCAGAGTGTGAGAAGTTTTGTAGGATAGTGCGTATAATTTGTTTGAATTCTTGCCACCTTGTAATTTGTTGTGTGGATGGTTTTGTGGAGCTCATATTTAAAGGTTTCCCTCTTACAAATAAATTTTCCATGCCGTATCCCATGCTATTTAATATAAGGAAATAATAAGTAGCTAATCCAATTTGCATACATTAGTTGTTGCTATGTCTGACATACCTCTGGAAGCTTTTTTTCAAAAAAATAGAATAGACCATTTTCGTAATGTATCAAATTTAATGCACAAATCTTTGTTTAAGTGCCATGTTAGTTACATTACTTCATTCATCTGTTCCAAATAATTGAATTTCAATAGTCAGAATAGGAATTGCATACATAAATTGTTGCTAGGTAGGACAAACATTATGGCTTGTCCTACTTACAACACAGAATGTATGCGATTTGCATTCTGACTATTTAAATACAATTATTAGATTAAATAATTTGTAACATGGCACTTAACAAAGATTTGTGCATTCCTTTTTATTAGATTATGAAAATGGCCTATAATTGGGAAGATGATGGCTTCCACTATGAGGTATTTTCCATGATTTCCAGGGAGGATGATCACTAGTTTCCAATTCTATTCTTTCATGTCAACTTCTGCTGCATCGCACATTTGAGGTAATGTGCTCCATGATCCTGTTGGAACTCGACCACTCTCATTCAGTCATTTATCTGTGTGCTTCCTTGGTTCAGCTATAGAGGGCAGCATTGCCCAGGAGTCCTGCGGCCCAGATCTCTCGGTGGTGCTATTTGCATGAGGTCAAGCAAGCGCTAAGCTGTAGATCAGTGGGAGTGGAGGTTTAGATAAAATAGGGTGTTGAACCTGAGGATGATCATTAGATTTAGCAAGGATAATGCCTCACTCAACCATCTAGAGACAGTTCACCAAATTTAGAGTCAATCTGATTTTGAAATTATTTTCCTGGGGGATCATTTGGCCTGTCAGGTCACATCAGCTCTTTTATGGCATTAGGCCATCCCCCAAATTAACTGGGCAAATGCTTCAAACTATTTTCAGACACATGCAAGCACCGCGATTTTCTCCTTTTCTCAGCCTATGACTTCCATCTTTTGAGATCAAATTAAGGGACCCTCACCATTGAGAAGTATTAGACAGGATCTTTTCCTTTTGTCTTTCATTTCTTTTCATTTCTGTAGCACGAGGACGGAAAGCGAAACCTTAAATTTAGTTTGAAGTTTGTCGAACGTCTCCCTCCAGAGAGAGATATTATGATTTATGAACGATATCTAGATTTTCTTGTGTATTTTTTTTGTTTCTCTCTTCCTCCCCCCTGCCTCCGTCTCGCTTTACGCGGAATAGCCCGAAGACTGGGGCAGGGAGCGTAAGTGGACAATTTTGAAAATTTGCGCAGAATAAGCGAAATGCCACTCGTGGGAAATCAGAGGCTGATTAGCTGTAAATCGTTGGGAGAGCTGCACGATGACGAAGTTAAGAAGCTCAGAAGATAGCAGGTATATAGAGAGAGTCAAGACGGAAATATGGTTTGCCACAAATTTTGCCTGATTATCATAGCGGGCTTCTTCTTTCCCTCATGTAGGGTTGAGTTTCTGATTTATAGAGGGGGAGTAGTTTTGACAACGAAATGATGCATACAAGAATCATGTCCTCCTCCGTCAGAGACGCTGATCGCCACGGAAACCACACACCTTTCGTGTGTCTGTATATCATTATATCACTCGCTGTATCATAGGTACATTCCCCAGAGAGCTGGATTATACAGCACCTGTGATTTATTAAAAAATGGCAAGATTACTGATGTATTGGATTAGATCTTGCTATATTCAGCATGGGCAGTAAATTATCTCGGACGCTATTCACTACAATGTTCCCTTTTTCTGTGAGGGACTGAGGGTTTCTTGATTAAAATGCCCTCATTGGGTAAAGTTGAAATATTAAGAGATGTTTTCATGAAAATAGCCAGGTCTAGTTTTATTGCAAATCGAAATGAGTGGTTTTCATATGGAATAAATCTTGTATGTAAACAAAATTTAATTACCAGTAGAGAAAATTAATCATGTAACTGTGCCTTGTATGAGATTCTAGTTTCAGTGAGGGATGTTTTATCCCACTTAATTAATACTCCAATCGATATTGCCTTCTCTGGTGAATGGTAGATATTAGTTTTGGGATCAGAGTAGATGAAATCGAGAACAATATTTTGTTCAACAAGAAGGAAATTGTTGTGGGAATTTTCGGGAAAGGTAAGTCAGCGAATCGACTCGAGGGATGGCGTCGTTGTTGGTTGGACTGGAACATCTCGGTTGTCGGGCAGGGTATGAAACAAGACGGGTCAAGGAGGAAGTAGAAAGAGGGGTGGGAATATTGAATTATAACTGTGCCACTAGAATTTACACCCCAGAAGGGAGAGGGGGACTGCAGGAGAAAGAGAAAGTAGCGGAGGTTGTCATATATATTGAACCGTTCCAGTTTATTGAACAGACGTCCGTCATTTTCTCCTCCTCCTCCGTCTTCCCTTACGTGAAGACAAAAATCTCCAATTCAACAAGGGTCTGTTTTTTATTTTCTCTCCCTCTCGGTCTCTGATTGACACGAGATCCAATCTCCTACAAGAGGGCAGTTCATGCTTTCTTCATTTGACACCGAATACACTTCTCCCCTCTGTGTTCCTCGATTGATGCGGAACACCGCTTTTCCAACTCCACTGTTTTTTTTCTCTCTCCCGTGCATCGGCAAGAACTTTCTCCTCTTACCCCCATCTCTCTTTTCTCTGGATGATAAGATACCTATACATGAATTCATGTCAACTCTCGCTACCCACGTCTGTTTTTTCCTCTCTCTCTGCGCTCCTTGCCAACCAGCGTCTCTCCTTCCCCTCTCAAATCGTCCTCTCCGCGGAGCACAGATTTCTTTACGTTGCGCCCCGCTCAATTATTCATTCGGAAGCAACTGGAGATGACGGCTTGGACACTGTTACACCGAACCTCTTTTCCCATGCCATTAAATTTTTATCTCGTCTTCGATTCTCACCGGTTCTCCTTTTTTCCATTTTCAAGGCGCTTGGTAGGTTGACACATTTCTGCTCCGCCAAAGTGCCTCGTTTGGTTTCATCCAAGAAAAACAGTTATTCTAGGCACGGATTGTAACAACACTTGTTGCTCTTTCATTCAAGTCAAGAGTGGCTCTCATAAATACGCAATGACGGCATGTCACAATATTTGTCATATATGTGCGGTCCCAGTCCGCCAAGTGCCAGGGGAGAAGCCATATGTGCAGTCTGACGTCTGTCATCCCATCCCAAAATATTCATAATATTTAGGAAATCAAAGCTATCACAAAGTATCGGATATTCAAACACAATTCTTACTCATCAACTCATATTTATGTTGTGTCTATTCTCTCAATTTCAGCCATTAAAAACCTTTAAACCCCGTTTTGGTTTCTCCAAAGACACGGCCATCAGTCATTCAGTCACTTGTGTTTTTGTTTTTGTTTAGTTCTGTTTACCACTCGGCAATCGAATTGAAACTTTTTCTCCGAACTCTGGGCACAGTTTTTTGCAATCCAATAAAATCCTGCTTTTTTCATATATGATTGCAATTGTCCTAGAGGTCTTCTTTTCATGGAAACAACAAGAAATGCTCTTCAATTTTCTCGCTCAGGAAAGAGAGAAGAAGCTCACCTTTTTATGTTATCAATCTTTCTAAAAACCCAACTTGCCCGGAGAGCATAAAGAACGCAGATCATATAATTTCCCTGGAAGGCCCAAAGAAAATCAGAACATTCGAAAGAGACTAAAGGAGGGTTGTAACCCAACCCCCCACAAATGAAATAATTGCAAGCAATATTGATAAGTTGGCTATTGGACTCGGTGTCGTATGTCTCCCCGCTTTTCTAGTGTAATAAGCGACAAATTCCTTTACTCAATATCCGAGGGTAGGGAGGGGATGAAAGTCACCGGGCAGTCAGTCTTTGGTCTTCTTGTTCTTTGTGCGTCGTCGATACATCGCTCCCAAGGAAAGCTGGCGTTGTGATCGTTGGTTGCTCTACTTCTTTGTTAGCCCTACCTCTCCCAGGCATCAAACAATTTTCCATCTCTAATTACACTCTGCTCCCATGATTTCTTTTTTCCTCCAACTGTCTTGCTTTTTTTCCATTTCGTCTTGATATGTTTCTTTCCACCGGTTCCCAGCATTTGCTGCAATGCCATGTCATTTTCTTCATGTCTCTCTTCTAGGTTTCAATGGCTTCTTGATATTCACTGTTTTGTGGATAATTTTCAGTGTAATTTTTTTTCATCACATTTTCTCTATTTTTGGTCTATTTATCCATATTTTGGCCTTTTGTGCCTTTTCCTGTTTAGCAAAGTCCTTGATATAGTCAGTGCAAGATATTATTTGAATAAAGGCCATTTTTTTCCTTTTCATACGATACCTTTTGCCTGTTTTTTTTTAATTACACCACCCCTCACTTGGGGGGGGGGGGGGGGCTTTTATGTAATGATTGCCACATTGAATGCTATACATATTTCTATTTTTTTTTTTAATTTGATTCTCTTTTACTGTCGGTTTCCTATTCTGTCTTGTTATGCTGCCCTCAAGGTTCCATTTTATTTTTACCTTCTCTTTACACATTCATACAAACTTGAAACTACATTCTTCTTTATATATCCTCTCTATCCATCTCCATCTCTGCAAATCTTAGAGGGAAGACCACTCTTCCAGAGCTTTCCTCCACCACCCTCCTCCCCTCTGCCAGGTCCCTCCTCCCAGGTCCTGCTACCGGTGTCACTCATATTCCATTTTGGCTCCGGGGTTGCCACAGGTCCCCATTGTCAGCTCTTGATACAACAATACTATTGTTTACATTGCCCTTCTCATAGCTTCATTCCATAAAAAACTTATATTCACCCTCTCCAATCTGTTTATTTTTCCTCCTCATTTTTCCCTTTCATTTCGACGACACGGAGGCATCCATGTCCAAGTGTTTCGCTCAGAAAGTAGCAATGGTTCTCTCTCCAGCGCTCCTTTCTCCTATCTCCTACCTACCCAGTAAACTCCCTGGAATACCAGATGAAAGTTTCACGCTAATCCTCATTGTCACAGCTATTGCTTCTTTCGTAACCCTTGGCGATTAAATGTGAGTTGGGCTAGCAAAATTGCATGAAAAACAGTATGAAATTTGATTTTGAGATGGTGTCAGTTTCCTCCAGACTTTTCTTTTCGCACAAAAGACTGCCTATTGTCTTCAGTTACGCTCTGTTTTTGTTCAGGTGTGTATTACGCTGCCTCTTTCTGCAGTCGGGCTAAAGGTGTCTGGAGAAAAAGGCTTTAGAAACGCTGGGGTTCAGGCAATACTCTGACGATTGTCAACTGCTGAGAAAATATTTATGATTATGGAAATGTCCTCCAAGCTGTTTGACTGTCAAGGGGTAGTTTTCTCAGAGAGTAGGAGAATTGAAAAGAAGAAATTAAAAATAGAGAGCATAATAGATTAGAAGTAGGACTGTAAGCGAAAGGAGTGAAAGGAGAGAGAGGGTGATAGAGCGAAGAAGAGAAATTATAAAAGTTTGTTGAAGGAAGATTTTGTTTATAAGTGTTTTTCACTAAATCATGCTTGCAGCCATTTTAGTGTACCTATTCAATAATTGAGTACATGTATGGTTATACTTTTCAACTTCTCAAGTAGGCAAATATACTCTGCAGTTATTTGACAATTTTTTTTTATAGTTTATACAAAAACCTTATTATTTTCAAGTTCAAATAAAGGCTATTCAAACATTTTAAATGATATGTCTTATTTTTATTCCCTGTAATAAAAATGTTGGACCCTCATTTCAGCACTTTGAGTGAGTTACAACTTACAAGGAAACAATTCATACATATATCAACATTTCCTTGAATTATTTCCATTTACCAATCATGGTCGCATGAGTAATCATGATTTTCTGCAACAATTTCCAACCCACTCCTTTTGTTTATCAATGTGCTCTACAGTGTATGTTATGCAATAACAGGAAGTTAAGTCATCTGGTGCTAAATTCAACGTGTGAATTGAAATTGCTTGAATTCCTTGAAGTACTCAATTAGTATACTGGCTTGCTTTATTACAGGGGGTTTATATCCTCTATCGGAGTGGTAAATACATATTTCCTGGTAAGATAACAATGAGTAAGAAATATCCTTCTCTTTTGATTCATAAACTAAGCCTTGGGAATTGTATACAAAGCTCCTTTTTTTTGTCATACGTGTTGTTGTTTTCTCTCGAGAGGGATAAATATATATGTCTTTGTCCAGTTATACATGTATGTCTATTCCCAAACAAATAAAAACACCAACCGTACAAGCCCAATTCTACAAAAATCACACAGATTTAATGTGTGTTGCATGGGGTCACTGACTTCCATCTTTTCAGAAGAAGCTTAATTTTTTTCCAGGAAAAAGACCCCTTCATACTACAAGTCAAACAATGTACCATTACAATGTACAATACAAATGGTCAGCTTGGTCTGAACTACTGTTAGAGTGACCACTCTGTTGATTGACTGACCACCAAAGTTGATCTCTTTTCAGTCATCTTCTCATTCAATCCCTGTATATTTATTGTTATCATTTGAAGGGACAGAGGCAGATGAGACTTTTTTGTTCTCAAATGGATTAATTGTTGATGGCCATTAGTCAAGTCATGCGGTTATAACAAGTGCCGGTTGCATTTAGAAATAAAGGAGATGAAACGACAATGCGCCCATGCCATAGTCGATTTGAAATACCTACTTGTAATCACTAATTAATGACTGCCATTTTTAATGCCTGATGAGCACATTTACATCAAATGCCACCATCAGATGGAAAAATGGAGGTCTGTCCTTATGGAAGGTTCTTCATAATTAGCAAATAATTGGCTTTATCTCTTGTAGAATCTAATTCTTCCACTCCAGATATGCTTTGGATCACTACCATATGTTGTCTCCTGCTGTAAGTACCTTTGAATAGAATGTTGATATGCGTCAAGTAGGGCACTCTTAACATGAAGTATGTTTTTCTGTAATTAGTAGCCAGTGCTGGAAGTAATTGTTATGTCCTTATGATACAGATCTGTTCATTATTCAAAAGATTTTAACGACCAGGGGAGGGGAGGGGATGGTATCGGAAACTGCGCAATGCAATGCAGAACTCCATGAAACTATAAGGCTCGATTGTTTATGCTTAATGTTGGCCATGTGTCTACACTCCCAGTTTAATTACAGAAATTAATTAGCAAGGCTGAGAACATCTGTCCTCGACTAGTTGCCGGGGTGGATCTTAATTTTAGGCATCTTTGTGAAGAATATGGGTTTTTTAGATCTTGAGAGTAGGGCCAGGGCAGTGCGACGTTGATCAAAATAGAGCCTAACTAGGCCAGGGTTTTTCAGTTTGATTGAATGTAACACAATGGATGTAATTAATAGGTCTACCGTCTTTGGTTTATATTTAACTTACTGGTTAAATTGCATTCATGGTGGAATGCTACAGCAGCAAAATAGAACATTTGACGTTCATACTCGTAGGTCAGAGCATTCAGAGTTGGAAAACTGTTTGAAGAAATCTTAATTATGTGAAGAAATTGTTGTTGGTATCGTTTATATTATAATCATGCATAGCCTACACATATTTTAGGTTCTACTGATCCATTGTGAATGTACAAGGTTAGATTTTAGTGTGACATATGGAAGCTATCAAAAATTGGTTTCATTTGTGTAGAAAATGATAGGAGCACTATAAACTTAATGAGAAACCAAGAAAACACAAAGATGCTAACAAATAAACAAATTATGTTTCTCTTTCCTTGTGTCTTGATCACTAAAAATGTCCTGACCATGAGTCATTACAGACTATTCATTAAAGTTAGTGATTAAATCCCATCTTAATTTTTTTGTCTCCAATCTATTCAAATTGCATTCTCTGCATGTGTGCCCTCTTATCGGAGTGTAATCCTCTTTTTATGGTTTAATCCTTCACCCATTTTATAATATCACAAGACCCCACATTATGACATGCAGTATGCACAGAGCAAAGCCCAACCATTGCATACCACGATGTTGATTCAATGGTCAATTTCCTGGTACAGGCCAAATACAGATATGAATAGCTGGGGTGCATAACGCATAGTTAATCAAATGGTCACTCTGAATGGTCAGTTTGGGGGTTTACTGCCCTTTGTCCAGCCCACAATGGGTCTCCATGGTTCTAGGGTGTATGATTATGCAATGTACCCCTCTGGGCCACTGATTCCTAACAATGAGATGGTTTTTGGAATATTTTTGGTTGTTCAGGGGTGTGTTTTGTTTGGATAAAATAATTTGGTAGGGGTTAAAGGGGCGGCATTGAATTGCAGGGAGTGGATAGTTTATATTGACAATATGGATAGCTGTGTTTATGGCTTGGTATAGAGATTAGCTTGACCAAGTGGATTAATCGGTCAGCCTAAGGCGCACTTGTAATTGACCATGTAGTGGACATGGTCTTTGACATTGTACCATGTACAGACCAATGTCCAGTCTGTTTAGTATCAGAAGCCTTACAATAAAACAAGTTTATGGGTGTGATTGTGGAGCCATAAATGTAGCTTGTTCAAAGTCCACATCATTACATAAGTGATATTTTGTATGCAATTATAAATTTATAATATATCATATTAATATATATTTGTGATACCTGTATCATAAGTATCAAATATGCAAAATCTATGCTACAAAATCAATATCATAAGATTGTCATTGAAAATCACGTAATAGCTTTCTCATTAATTATCCTTTATTTAATTTTAACATATTTATGCCTGTGGAAACTGGAATGTTAGACTGACATTAAAGGGATCCAATCTTGAGATCTAGATTTCTTAATGCAAATGCCCCGAATAGGGTAACAATTTCAGTTTTCTGTGTGGGACTTGTCATACAAATACTTACAATCCAAACAACAGAATGTAATATTTCAAACATGAAGGATATATGAAATTATGAAAACATCGACGAGTTGGCTGAACGAATGTACATTTGACAATTTAGGGTAAGAGAAGTGGCCTTGCACAGGCTTACACATTTTGAAGATAAAACTATAGAATGGGACACAACTCATAATCTTTGTGATCATTTCCTATTAATCACATATGGCATAAAAAGGAAGTACCGTGCTGCCATACATGCATACCAGTGGGGAATGATCCATCATTTCAGGTAAGAGTCAACATTCAATTTCCTGATGGGCTAATAGATAGTCAGAATATACTTCTTGTTGGTCGCTAAATTAATTGCAATTTCTCATGTCTGTGAATCATATTCATAGGCGACAATGAAATTTGGTTAGATAACAATAACAGGATTTGGTCATGAAAATATGCAATTATTCTCATAAATCAGCAACTGTTCTCAATTATCTAGAGTTCAAGTTTATATCATTGTTCCTTTAAAGCAAAGGCCTATAATTCTAATCATGTAGTGTCATTGCACTATAATGATGAATTTGAAGGTCCTTTCTGACAGTAATTTTACATGAAGATATGTAATGAAACCGCTACTATTTTAAGATCAGAATGATGAACAAACAGTTTTGATTCACATCAAAAACACATGGTAGATTTACTAAAAGATTGTCTTTTATGCATGATATACATGCATACCCCTGTGGGTGAGCTTTACAAGTACTGCTTTTATGTGTAGTGTTGCTTTATGAGAGGGGTTTATGGCTTTATGAGCCATAGTTGGGAAGACTAACAAACAAACTAAGATTAATTTTTCTTTCCTTCCATCCAAGGAGGCAGCAGCCGTCCGCCCTTTATCTCATTTGTAGAAAGGCGTCGCGGTCAAGCCACCGAGCATTGGGGGGACAAATATTTATTAGACGCTGTTATGCAACAAGGAATTTCTCATCAGGAAGTCTAATGAATATGTGTTATTGGCAGTTTAATTTATGGAAAGGTAAATTGGCTGGTTATTATTGAAATGATGTCAGAGGGAGGGGGGCTGTGGATGAATCTTGGTGGTCTTGCGTAGGGTTGGGCGGAGATGGAGGAAATGAGAAGAGTCGGAGCACGTTGCTCGAATCAATACCCGAACAAAGCAAAGAGAAATAGATTGTGTTATTCATCGTGGTGACAAACTCGCCACGATGAGGAATATGATAAGAGGATGTAGTGGGGGAGAATTGACAATCAGATATTATTAAGTTTAGCGTTGATGAGCTTACGTTAGCACTCTTGCAAAGTCAAGGCTTTATTTCAAGTCACAGTCTTGTCCATTTCTTGTCTAATTTCCCATGATCTAGTTCTGTGCCGTCTTTTTCCCCTCTTTTTAAGCCTCTGTGATACAGAAGATAAGCCATTGGACGGGAAGGAAAAATTGAACCCTTTTAAATAAAAAGTACCCAAACTTGTAAAGAAAGCAGCATTTAGGTGGTTATAATGAGGAATTCAAGCAAGCCCTAAAAGCTTTTCTTTATTGCTTTTGATGATAACAGTAAGATGCTTTGTGATTCATATAAACTCTGCTTAACGGCAGAGATAGGAGCTAACTTGATATTACAAAACCGGGTTGTTTTTAGGACTCTGATCGAGTCGACTGGAAGAGGAGTTTGTTTATCAAGTAAATACATGTAGAAAGTAATAAAAGCCTAATAATACTGTGGTCATTTTAGTAAGTTTCTTAATTTTGAGAGAGTAAAGACGGGGGAGGAAACAAGACGATGAGAACTGGAGAGGAAGGTGATTTGTACTTCTCCAGAGGTCATTTTACTTCGATAGAACCTGAATCGTCCCAAGCATGGCCGCGGGGCATGCTATCACTAAACGATCCTACAAGAAACTGTTGCTCCTTGCGCAACAACGGGCTAACTACGATTTAGACGCAACCATGCTCAGAAAATGTTTCACTTTTTTTCTTCTTCTGCCACCTTCCATTTTTTTTTTTTTGCTTCTCCCGTAAGAGGGTTTTTGGCTGTTTTTGTCCAGTGTATCCCCGGGGCTTGGCATATGTTCCGGGGCATGATGGGGGAGAGTCTTTCGGTGTTTTGGTTGGCGTGAAAGCAATGAAGAGGCAATGAAGGGTTAAAAGAACGGGGCGTTTCAGGTTGGCTGGATGATGAGGCATGTATCATTATATATAACACACACCTGAAGTTCTTGATGGAAATTTTAGGGTGGGATAAAAGAAAAATAAGGGGTCAGTGAGGAAAGGACTGGAGGAAAACGTGATGGGGATTGAATGGAGAGGAACAAAACGAGAACAGTACAGGCCAGGATGGATTTAGGTAGGATAAAGAACCTATTTGGGAATATCTTGTAAGCACCAAACAGCAGAGCTTCGAAAACAAAAAACAATGCTTTTTATACAAGGTACGGGTACATTTTAAGTACATGACTTCACCTCATGAAGTGGTTATATGTATCTGTGATGTTTCCCTTGATACTTCTTTGAATCGCTTGTTGTTTTTGAAAAAGGTCAGAGAGCTGAATTTGGAAAGAATCAAAGCGAATATCTTTCATTATTCAGAGAGCTGGTCGAAAACAACAACACTGTCCTTGTAATTTCAAGAATCCTAAAGGTAGCGGGTCCATCAAGGAGCAACTCAGCACCCTTCGTTTTGCCTGTGATACCGCTCCGATTCGGCCGGAGATGAATTATTCAGCGAACGGTCGGGCGCTGTCATCTGAAGGGGAGAAGCGTTTTCACACTTGTTGAGGAGAAAGACATGAAGGGGTTTATGCTCGGCGGAGCTAATTGCAATTATATTTATGACTTATTATCAAGTAACTGATGGACTAAGTGCCGTTTGGAGATGAGGCATGTAGCAGTGGGTCTCCTGGATCAAGAGACAGGGAGAGGGGGCTGAGAGAAAGAGAAAGGGGCAGAGACGTTCGTTCTAGCTAATCATATTTCTTTTCTGGAGTGGATGGGCTGTTCGTTGACAGCTCTTTCCATTTGTCTTCTTTTCTACCTTTTTAGCTAAAAAGGGGAAATACCATGATAAAAGGTGAATTACAGGAGTGCTAGGCTTCATTCCTTGTTTACAGGAAGCATTTAGAAATCTTTGGAGAAACAAAGGGGGAAAAGGCTTATATAACTTTTTGATATCAAATTAACAAATAATAATAGAAGATGTAAGTTAACCAAATATTACATGATTACTCATGCTGTCCGGTTTTTGTTTGTTAGTCTTTAACTCGACGATTTGTGATTTTTAGTGATTCATTTTAGATAAGTTCTGTTATATCTCATGAAGGTTATGAACTAAATTTATCATGATATATTTGGATTGGCCTTCGAGGTCTAGATTATTTTTTTGTTTTTGTTTATTCGTCTATCAGATTGAATTTTATTCCATGCATTATTATCATATCATTAAGATATATTTGTATGTAATTCAAACAACCCAACCCCAAAAGGTCACAAAGGTTATCAGTAATTGAAATGACCATGGGTTGATTATACATCAGACCTATTATTAATGCTGAATTTACATGTATTCATTAAGCCAAATTAAAATGGTATTAACATTAAGAATTTATAATGACTTAACATCCATATCTAATATGGTGCATTGTAACTATAATCAGTGGATGAAGGCTTCATAAAAGATACAAAGATTGACAATTGCAGTAAACCATTAATGGAATGAGATAGTTGAGTAGAATGGAAAAAAGGACAAAGAAAAGAGGAATACATGCAAATTGGCAATATGACAAGATAAGCGTGAGAAAACCTTGAGATTCTGAGTATGTTGTGGGGCAAGAAATGTGCCTGAATTAATTCTGTTAATTATTAACCCTCCGCGAGACATGTAGCTGCAAAGCCAGGCGATAATTATGGAATATTGATGAAATTATTACGGCCATTCTGCGAGTGCATTTTGACACGGATGAACGATGGCTTTCAAGCGGGGGCTAATCGAGCGAGCGTGGCAAATCGCAGCTTTTTCTTAAACCGTTACCCGTGATTACGAAGCCCTTTCCATAAACCTGATTATTCTATCCAATCCTTAAGTGGTTCCAACTCCAATATTTTCTGAATATTACCTGACTTAATCATAAACAAGCAAAAGGAGAAAATCTCTTCCGGTGCGTCGGATAATGTCTCTAGCCGGGCCTGCTCGATCCGCCTTTAATTTGCAGTGGAGGTAATTTAGGTGACTTCACTGCGTTAGCTTTAATCAAATAAGTTCTAACTAATTACTGCCATTAATCCGATTGTTCATTTTAATTTCTTCATTGAATTTCATGCTTTGAACACAATAAGGGGATGAGCTCACAACAAGAGTCGGGCAGACTCATATAATGAAAGCATATTGCTGTAATTGATACATATAATACATTTATCTCTTTTTTACTAGCTTCATTATAACAGCAGGATACACTGCATCAAAGCTTGAGAATTTGTTTTAAAGACTGTTATTTACAAATCGAGTGTTTAAGTGTTACTTTAGAATGGGATATTTATTCAGTGAAGTGACTATCTTTTATGGATTTCAATGGATGTGACTATGATCAAAGAAAATTTATGGTCATCAATGTGAATAGATTTAACAATTTTACTGCCTGTTTTCATTCTAGTATTGAGTGAGGAAAGAATTGAATGTAAAATATTTTCCAAACTTGAGTGTTTTTCTTCTATATAGTAAGGGTTATCATCCCTATTCTCTACTCTATCCATGTAGATATTCTTTTTTCTTCTAGGCATCAAAGGAAACAAAACACTTTTTTTTTCCAGATCCGGTGTATATGATTGTAGCTGTTACTCCTTTAATTTAAGAATGATAGCCAACAAAAAGAGAGGAAACATTGTCTTTGGCTATCTCTCCCTAGGATTTTTTTAAAACATAAGAAAAGGATGAGTAGGAAATATCAAGCAATTCCTTGGTATAAACTTTCCAAATAGTCTTGCCAGGGAATCTCTGACTCTTACACAAACACAAATGGGCTGTTATATAACCTTTATCTATTCATATACCATACCAGTTTCACTTTTGTTCTTACAAATCTGCTTTTGAGGGTAAATTGAAGTAAATATGTACATTGGACCAAGAGGCTCTGTTTCTCTATTGTATGAATGCAAATATTATCTTGTTTGCTTTACTCCTGTGGCAAGTGAAATTTCTATTCTTCTTTCTTTTTTTGCGGACACTCCTTATTTTTTAAAGATCTCATCTCTGTGTGTATATAAGGTATAGCAAGGACTTCCATGGCTCCGAGGCTTATGAGAAAACAGTTTGGTTAAGATATATGTTCACTCTCCCCATTGTTGGGGCTGTTTGAGTTTGGGGTGTCCAAACCAAACCAGACCAAAGGGTTATCTTTATGAATTTTCAAGTGCCCTGTTGTTTTCTCATGTACTATTTTAAGTGCAGGAGAAAGTAAGATGTAATTTTTTGCATGATGATTGTGGCACTTTGCTTGCAGCTTTTTTTATTTCCTATCTTTTCTATCTTAATATTTCTTGAATCTTTATCTTTTTTGGGGGAGGGGGATTTTTGAGAGGGTAAAAATTATAAGTCTCAGCATCAGAAATATGACAGTTTCAGAAAAAAACATGTGTGGAGAATTTTAAAGTGAAGGGAAGAATGTTCCTCATTATTACTAAATTTGTCATTTTTAATCTAAGAAATTAGATTTGATCAGTAAAAAAAAAAAAAAAAAGAACGCTGAAGTAAAATTGTTAATGAAAAAGTGCAACTTAATTTAGTTAATAGGTTCCTTGTATGCATTAACCACTGACGAGAATACAAAGCCCAATTTTGCTTAAAAGATGTCATAAAGGATCAAACATGGAACCAATGATTCACGCCATTTGCTGATCCCACGCCTATGCGATCTCTGCATGGCTGATACTCCCAACAGGTGGAGCAGCTAATTGCGCCATGTCACCCAGGTGCTGGCCTATTATTTTCATTTCTCGTCTTGCCCATGTTTCCTCTCCCCAATTACGGCACCTGCTTTCAACCCAATTGATTTACCTAATTCTTATCTCCTTGTCATCTTCCACTTTTTTGTTATCCAATCTCTAACCCGGCTTTTAGTTGAAGTATCTCTTTGGTTTGGCTTTATTTCTTGTTTTTCCTGGTAGACTGAGAAAGCTGCGTTACATGTGCCTTGATGTGACATGACTCGTCTCTCGAGCGCCAGAAGGGCATTATGAACACCACCATTTGACATAGCATCAGCGCCCTTTTGGCGCTCAACAGATGATGTATGATTTGCGAGCCAAACCTGTTCATGGGCAGCTCATTGTGACTCATACGTAGTCGATAGCTGAGAAAGATTGGGCAGTCGACCCGTCTTCCTAGTGTCAAAATTCACGGCTCGTCTTTTCATTTGATTGGGGCATTACGAACTAACAAGCAAATTGTTCATGCTCTCAAGCCAGGTATATGTTTTCCGTTGAAAGGATCTTATGAGTAATGTAAATTATTGACTTTGGAGTAAGGTTGTCACAAGTGTTGCATTCGTTGACAGAGGTGATGATGAGTATTCCATATTTTAGTGTTATTAATTGCCCCCTAATGGATTTGAAGTACATTTAAGGTCTTGATGTGGATGAATGATATTAAAACAAAACTCATCCACCAGTTGCGTTTGATTTTGAAGGGAAAAAAAATTATGATAAATAGACATCAACCATCATCTCCTGATGAAAGTGGACTACTTCTCATTAATTGATAAAATGTAGTATTATAGAAAAAATTGCAACCTTGTAGATAAAATTAAGAAAGATGTTGAAAATAATTTTTAAAAATTTTTGAGAAAAATAATATTTTACAAATCTTTAAATGTGATATTGGAGCCTCAATTCAGTGTCAAACTGAAATGAAATGTACAAGGAGGCCTATTGAAAAAATAAAAAAGGAGAGAGATTTGTATGAAAAACATCTATTAAACATAGCAAAAACTCACAGACAAAATGAAGTGAATGTACAAATATTGGAAGAATAATAGAGGGAGAATGTAAAGTAAGAGGAAATTTTGGGTATGGAAGCCGGTCCATCTATGGCAGGAGAGGACTAGGCTCATTAGCCAGGCATTTGGGGTAACATGTCGCCAGGGGCAACGGGTGATGACAGCCTCTTTAAAATCACTCTCAATCACTGCTGGCAGGCAGGGGTGCAAACATGACCCCCTTCTCTGTTTCGGCCTCCTTTCTCTGGTCCTCCCAACACCAGGCATCAGGCTCTAATGTCATCTGTGAAGTGTTCAAACTGATTTTTTTTTTCACTTCCAACATGAATTTTCTTAAGCTGATTAAATATACACAAACACAATTGAAGTGTTCCCATTACATGATCTTCTTCGGGAGAAAATCATGCAAACAAAAACAACAGCTGTAATAAGTAACAAAGTTTACATCGAAATAGAGTTATTATGTTATTGGAGAGAGTAAATAGAATGAATCTATTTCTTCGTACCCTCTTCATCGATTCTGCTTTCACAGAAAAGTGACATACCTTTAGTACATGTGACATCAAGTGCCCAGAGTGCCATAGATCAACAAACTTAAATGTATTTTTGTTGGGCACCTCGAAAAAGAAAAAGAAAACAAATATTCAGAAATTCTTTCCATCTCACTTCTCATCGACTTGCCTAATAAAGTGAAATTGGCAGAAATACCCCCAAAGATGAGAAATTCTGACGGAGAAAGAAGAAAGGGCGAGGGGAAGAGGAGCGAAAATGTTTTTCCAACCGTGATAGGGAGAGGAGAAATGGTCATGCATTTATTTGCGTGCACCTCACTAGCTGTCATATCATCTCGAGTCATTTTCTCCTGAAATTATCATTGATTTTTCTCACCTGATTTGACTAATATTTCCTGCTGAATTTTTCATTCGTGCAATAGCAGCACTTTCCTCTCGATGTCCTCCTGGTTGCTCGAGAGTTCAAGGTCTTCTGTCCTTGGATAAGGAAGGGGGGGGGGGAGGATATAAATGTAGTTTTTTATTTTAATCTTCTGGTTCATTCTAAAGCAGTTTACAAGCTGTTTCCTTTGTGTTGCTATTTGTATTTACCGGTAGCTATAGTTTTAAAAATGTGCAAAAATGTGATATCATGTAGGTGGGTGGCTTGTCTGGTTGGCTAGTGTACTTCATCATGAGGCTTACTTGTTTGCTGCCATCTTTGATAGGAGAGATATCTGTTTGCTGTCATTACTCCTATACTTCTGCAAAATGTTACAGGAGACAAATTTGGATGAATTTCTCCTTTCAGTTTTAAAAGGACACAATGATTTCTAAATAGTTGGTGCAAAAAAACAGCTAAAAGTCTCATATGCTGTGAAATCATGCTGTATTATAATTTATGATAAGACATGGAACGTCTTTCAGGATAACTGCACAAAATTCAGTACTAAACATAATTAATTAAGAAGTGATGGATGTTTGACATGATAGACAAGTGCAATAAATGATATAATGAACAAAAACATGAAGGAGGAGCTCCTTTCTTCTACCTGAACATCCCATTCATTGCTCACTAACTTGATCTGTATTTCACCTTTCGGAATGGAAACTTTGGGAACAGATGTGATCCGCGGACAAGAGAGGCCTAGAACTTGAAAGAAGAAAGAGATAGATGCCGATAGAAGGACGCGAGAGAGAAAGGGCTGGCAAAGTGAGCACAATTTCATGTCCGTCAGCAGTAATATTTGATGCCAAATAAGGTGGCATTTGTGAAAAACATTTAGCCACTTTGCTATCTATAATTTAATAATCACATCAAAACTAAGCTTCTCTGGAAGTGCGAGAAGAGGACCCCCAAAAGCCGAAAAGATGTAGCTGTTTCATTGGTTATGATAGACTGAGTAGTGAAAGGTTAGAAAGTTCAGGGTTTAGGGCCATAAATTGAAAATTGGTAAATTGTTATGGGGGTTTTGGCTCTTTCTCTTTGCTCTTTTTTTTGTCAGCATTTCCTGTTCACAGATGCTTGCTAGTTTTTATGTCAACATAAGGATTGTGATGTGTGGTCTGAGCCGCGAGAGATAAATGATCTAACAACATTCTCTGATTGGAAGATGCTCTAGCTCTGTTCAAAGAAGAGACGGAAATTTGAATCATCCATCAGAATGATAGCGATTGTTCTCATGTTTTAGTTTTGACAAACACAGAGGAGGCTACTTTTAAAGATGTTCTAGTTTTGAATGCAAGTCGTACATTCTCTGCTTTGCCATTTCCATTTTTACCCTTCGAATCTATCAAAGTTCTCTAATGGAATAAATTGTTCTATTTCAAATGATTTGGGGGATAGTTCATCTGTTTGGAGCCAGAAGGATGTCAATTCAATGTAAAACGATATGAGTTAATTTGAAGCCCTCATGTTTCCAAACAGATAATACGTTTGTAAATCTAAAGATTAGGCAAAGCTATGATATGTGTTCACTTATATTTCAAATTAAAAATATTCTTTCTATTGTATATAGGAATTGTATACCATTAAATTCTTACATGCATATCAATTCATTATTTCACAATATTATTCTTTGGTAATTTGAAAGCACAAGTTATCACGAGATCTGTTATGATATTGGACTTTGTGTTCAATAGATCAAAAGAAGAACAACAAGCAGAGAAATTGAAAGGATTTTGTTTTCTCTGATTAGCAAATCATGATTACCGTGTTTTGCTTGATGGGCTAATTCTATTGTTTGTAGAGTAAGCTTACAGATCCGGAAATGCCTCAGCAGCGCTGCTTTAAGGTCTGACAAGCAATTTACCCAGATCCCCATCTCGACGACCGTGATCTGTACGAGGAGAGGAGCTCCACCTTGGCAGCACTGACGAGGCCTACATCCCTGGCTTTTGAAATCATAAAAATCATCTTTGGCCTTTACTTTACCCGTCTTGACAGTTCGGCCAAACATCTGTAATCCAACCGATATGGATTTTACAGATTGTGGAAAATGGGGATAAACATCCCCCGAGCGCTTTCTCATTTCCATTGTTACCTTTGCATCTGTCAACGACACGGTAAATAGCAGGACTGAAGAAGCATCGCCCCGCTCTCTTGTGCTCCATCCGTGAAGGCAGTCCCGTTTAGTTATGACAGGCCCAAACCAAGATGTATGATGGTTAATTTTCCCCCTCCTTGTTAACAAATTTAAGCCCTCTCACCAACTGCTGCAATGGCTCCCATAACTGGGATATAATTCATTAATAATAACCAAGAATTGCAATAGGAGAACTGGAGGAATTACTTTTTTAAAATCCTATATCGTCATGCCCTTTCTCTCTAAATCTAATAAATCAGACCTAAGTATATATCGCGGCTTCATCTTTATTTCAATTTAATTTTGTACAAACAAGTTTAACCAGAAAACAATTGGGTAAAAGTGCAGTGGAGTGGCGAGTCTCTCTCTCTCTCTCTCTCTCTCTCTCTCTCTCTCTCTCTCTCTCTTCTCTGCAGTCTTGACTAAATAAGAAGTAGTTCTCTTAAAAAAAAAATGTCTTCAAGATGCCCAGATATCAACAAATGCCTATCAAATTATGGATTTTCTTTTCCTGCTTGGGCCATGTTTACCTAGCACAGGTGTTGAAGTGAAGATGGAATGGAAATGGTGCACTTTCCCCAGAAGGGGGTCATTCTCACTCAAATGAAAATAGCGTTTTGAAGCACTCTTTAGTACAAAGAGCATTGCAAGATGTGGATACCTTTGCACAAAAACGCAATATTGATGCTTAGCATTGCGGAGAAATCATGCGCCTTGTGAATTAAAATCTAGAATCTGTTTTCTTTCAAGTGAAACTATGGCCATCTATTTAGATACATCCCAGTTGTATGAAAACAACTTTCAATTGATGATTTGTTTAACGGTCTGAAGGGGGCCAAATGCTTGCTTTCAGACTTTTCTCCCCTCCAGAATAATTTGAGGTTCAAAAAACTTGTAGCATTTCCATTTTACTTAGCCTCAGGTCGGACTCTATGTTGATCTGTCTATTTTTCTCTTTCTGTCCCTTTCCCCCCACTTTTTTCCTTCTTCACGTTCTTTTAAAGTCACATGTTTTGTCAAAATTCCTTTTCTCTGTTAACACAATCACAATTTATGATAGTGTTTACACGAATGACACGCCTAGAGGCAATTTTTAGTTGAGGGCATATTGACGGAAAAAATTGGAAGAGGTTACCCCATTTAAGATTTTTTTTCTTTCTGGGACAGGTCTTGTGATGAATGATCAGTCAGCATATGGTGTATTACCCATTACACTTTTCATGTCATTCAACTCATTTCTACAATTTTCCCTTGTTTGAAGGATGTAGAGATGGAGATGGAGAATGAGAGATAGTGAGAGAAAGTGAGAGAGAGAGAAAGTGAGAGAGAGAAGAAGAACTAGGAGGAAAGGTTGAGGAGAGCAAGAGAAAGACAAGAATAACAGACAGAGAGAAGAGATAGAGAAGGAATAACAGAGGAGAGAGAAGTAGAGAGAAGTGAGAGAGAAGGAGTAGGAGAAAAGGTTGAGGAGAGCAAGAGAAAGAAAGAAACACAAGAATAACAGACAGAGAGAAGAGAAAAAAGGAATATTAACAGAGGAGAGAGAAGAAGAAGAAGGATAAGAAGAAGGAAAGGTTGAGGAGAGCAAGAGAAAGAAAGAAACACAAGAGTAACAGACAGAGAGAAGAGAAAAAAGGAATATTAACAGAGGAGAGAGAAGAAGAAGAAGGAAAGGTTGAGGAGAGCAAGAGAAAGGAAGAGATACATGAATAACAGACAGAGAAGAGAGAGAGAGATAAGGAATAACAGGAGAGAGGTAGAGAAAGAGAACGAGAGCAAGTAAAATGACTATAATTATCTACATTATCATTTATTGTCTACAATGCCTTCACCCATCTGTATCGTTTAATAGATCAATATAATTATATTGTGTTGTGATTGTTACATTCTATCGATTAAAAAACACAATTTTGTTGTAAAATGAGCCAAGCTGTAAAGTGCAGGTGTCTTTGCTCTAGATCTCTTTTCACCTTTTCTTCTCTAAACGATACCTGTTTTGCATCTGTCTTGCATGTGACACACATTTTGTTCTTGATGCAACCCTCTTCCTCTGACAGAAAGTGAAGGGCACAATTTTTTGAAAATCATCTTACCAAGTTGAGGAAGGGTCTAGGCTGACGTTTCTGAGTACGTACCTCTCTCCTACCTGTCGCTCTTGACATCTTTCATAAATAGAAGAGTCAAAGAAGATGCCCTACTTCTCCACCCTCACCTTCAACGTCTTTAATTGCATCATACAAAAGTAAAATATCTTTTTGAATAGTTTCTGTTACATAAGAAAATAAATGTCAAGGTGATGTTTTGAATCATATAGGTTTTTTTGTTCATTGATTTAAAAAAAAAAAATTATTGAAAATTATATTTACTAGATCGTGGACAGAATGATTAATCAGTTATGGTCATTCAATTTTTTAGATTGCTTATGGACATGACTTTCTAAGAAATGAATTTTTTGCTGGAATAACTTCGCTCCCTTGATCGCCTTGAAGGCAAACATAGATGTACAGAATAAGTAGGTCATTTGTCATAATTTCTTTCAAGTTAATTCAACCAATATGTCATGAAAACTTGTTAGAGGATCTACACAATACTGTGTCACCGATCTTGTAGGCAATATTCTGTACTTGTATTCAACTTTCAGCTTTTTAATTTTGACTCGTCGTCTGGGCATACAAATAGATGTAACCATTTTCCTCTGCCATTTCCTATTTAATATCCTGTTAGTCTCTGGTTCCACAGTGTAAGCAAATATTGCCCATCTGTAAATAGCCTCAAAAATTAATAATTGGAGCGTGGTTTCTATTTTTTCGGAACGGAATCGTGCCATGTTTGTTTTGCGCCATATTCCACCCCACAGTGTCAAATCGTCTCGTCTCGCAGTATTGCAATGCATTGTGGGAGAGATGTGTATGGATTTCATCTTGTAAAAAGGGCCGAGGGAATTTATTAAGCCGCGCTCATCGGAATTGACCGATTAATGGAGGGTTGGTCATCCATCATGTAGTGAGAGCATTGTGTATTCAATACGAATGTCGCTGTCATGAACGCGTAATGAGCAAGAAGGCTGCATGATTGCACGGATAGAGATAGATACAGAGAGACAGAGAGAGAGAGAGAGATACAAATGAAGAGATATTGAGATGGAAAGAAATAAGAGATGGTGAGAGAGAGAGAGAGCAAGAGAGAAGAGAAAGATGGGATGAAACGAAAGTTGAAGTCTGGGGGAAAAGGAAATGAACTTTCATAAAGACGTGGGCCGGCAATGATTATGCAAGGTATTATGAATACCCAATGTGCAGCAGGACCGTGGCTTATTAAAGAACTGGCAATTAAATCATATTACTGTTAATTCAATTACCTGGGGACGTAATGACATCAAAATTAAAACAGAAAATCTCGGGGAAGGGACGAAATGGCTGTAATTCAGAGTGGGAAAGTAAGGTCAGGTGGACGGAGAGAATTCCATCAGTGTTGTCCATTCGACCTGTCGTGAGAGGAAGATGTTAAGTAAATGGGATCGGTATGGGATGATATTCATATACAGGAATCCATAAATTTCTGATTTGCTGAATGACTGCGGGCTAATTTAGGTCTTAAGCACTACCTCTAGAATAAACTCTGAGCATCAATTGTGTGAGAGCTTTCGATTTTGACATTGTCCCCTTTGGTGTGTATCCTAATGGCTCTCTTGTATTTGTGATGTCTGTCTTATGTCTGGTCTCTTTGTGCATGTCCACTTTGCCATTTTCTCCCATTCCTGCCCCCTCTGTTTCTGCACTATCAGTTCATTTGCAACTGATTCTTGATATTTACTGAATTATGCTTTCTCCTGAGAGCCAGAAGGGCATTAACCCTGCATTTATGTGGTACATCAGTTAACCCCCCTCTGGCTCTGAGCAGCCGGTATGTCCTTCTAATGTTTTCATACATATCATTTGTGCAGAGCCAGAAGGGCGTTATTACTCTGTGTTACAGTATTTAAGTTAACTCCCTTCTAGCTTTCAACGGATGATATGTGATGTTGTCCGTATCTGTTGCTTTGTGTTTGTTCTATATTTCATATCTTTCATGAGTCTATACCTTATAAATTCTATAAAATACAATAGTATTTAGATGCTTTCTAAACAGTCAGCTAACAATTCATAACTCTCAATTATTAAGTCCAATCGGATCATCATGATAACACCATCTACTAAATTTAGCATTCCGTGATAACACAAACTAGTGCAATTTTTTTCAAAATGGAGTGATCTGATTCAAGGAAATCCATATCTGTTTATTGGAAGGTTAACCATTGATTGGGTTCTAGGTAAAAATGGCAAGCTGTTTATTGACAGATCTGCACATTCCGTAACATATTTCATGAAGGATGTATGCATTGTATAAATATAACAAGTGAATCTTTTGAAGTCATATATACCTTGGATGGCATTCTACCTTGCTGGCTATGGGTATTAAATATGCTCGGGATTATCCGCATGGATAACTCGGGCAGTGAGACTGGCGGGTTTGTTGTTGGGTTCCGGATAATAATCATCCTTCTTGCTCCTCCCGATTATAAAAGAATTTCACAAAAACATTTGTTGAATAGAGGGATGGGTGAGCTTCAACAGAGAAACTTATGGAATGTAATGTATTGTTTGTTTGTTGATTCTGAGATATTGCATAAGAAG